>NC_133479.1:13208060-13313895 GCF_025370935.1 Choristoneura fumiferana | reverse complement strand
CACGAGTCTGCGATAGTCGACACACAGACTTTAAGCCACGACAAGGCACGTGGAAGCTCCAAGTTCTTTTAATTGGTGCAATCCCTCGCGTTCAACAGATAAATTACGGAACAATTTCAAACTGCTACAACTAAAACAATAGTGTTCTATGTGATACGTGGTCTGAATATCGAATTTGTCGTAAACATAAAAAATAAGATTGGAAAAACACAATTACAATTCAAAATCAAATATATTTTCAATTGGAAAAACACAATTACAATTCAAAATCAAATATATTTTCACCTCAGCACCTCAAACAGGCAGGTTTTGCTATGAGAAATCAAAATGCAAAATGCAAAATGTGATTTTGCTCACTCCGTGAGACAAAGTAACTTTTTTTTTTTTAATGCTGAGTACAGTGTTGCGTCTACTCACTAAATTCCAAATATTTGAACTTTACTTTGATCTGTCATTTCACTTCAACACGAAAAAAGCGAGAGATAGGATCAAATGTGTTGATTACAATCTTAAATTAAATTTATGTTATTAAAAATATATCGATACCTAATAAATTACATGAAAACGAAATATTTCCAAAATGTAAATTTTCCCGATCTTTTGACAAAGTATGCAACCTCGTTGCACGAAAACCGCTTCTCTTGTTTTTTTTTTTTTATAAAAGAATTCCGTATACTGCCACTACAGTTGGATTAAATATTTGTTAAATTGAATGAATTTGTAACAAATCTGTAATAGAAATCTTAATAAAATCATATTTAAAGGTTTAATAACAGTTATAATAAATTATACGTTTATTGTTCAACCTTTTAAATGACCCCAAGATGAGGCTTTTTGCAGTATTAAAAAATAAGTATGACATATTTTACAAATTTTTAGGGTTTTAAGTGTGATTATTATATTTGTTTCTTAATAATCGGATTATATTTAAAAAAATATTTTTTTTTTGTAAACAGGTAGGTATAATATGTGGTTTTATTCTTATGTAACATTTAAATTATGTTCTCGCTGCTTAGGTGAAAAATTGACAAACGAAAACCAAAGATTTTTTGCATCTCGTGTGTTTGAATCCCTTGCTGCTCTCAGGATTCTAACCTAGAATCCTTCGCTTAGTCGGGATCCAAAATCAACACTCGCAACAAAAAACAACTTTGCTCTCTTGTTGCACAAATAACTATTATTTGCATTGAACGGGTTAACATCAAGGTCTTATAATATATATTTATAGCGCCATTCAGCCATTTCTGGCGTACAAAATATGAAGCATTTCAATTATGTAAATTGTTTTCCTTGTAAAACTATGTCAATAAAGTTATAATATTCATTTATTAATGTCAAAAAAATCATTTCTAGAATAATAAATGGAAATAAAAAACACACTAATCTTAAATCTGACGTTCTTTTTAAGATATTAATTTAAGATCACGTACATAACCATATAATGGTCAGCATAATACATCATATTTTATTTTTTCCGTATATTTTAGTTAAACGTTTGCGTGCTTATGTGCTTATAGCTCTATAACAAATGTATAAATAGGTATAGCCGGACAAAAAATCCCTTTATATCAAATGCATTGTGTTAAAAAATATACCGTTAAACGGGGTGAGAAGGCATTGCGGGGACAGTAGGGATAGAACTAATAGGTATTTTGTATTTTCTCTTGCTACTTAGAATTTATTGTTTGGAGAGACGGATTGACGTGATTTTTGGCACAGGTAGAGATAGTTTATGGGTCAGAGAGTGACATTGGCTATTTCTTATCCCGGAAAAATGCAAAGTTCCCGAGGGAACAGCGCGCAATAACCGAATTCCACGCGGACGAAGCCGCGAGCAAAAGCTAGTTGAAATATAAATTATAATAAATAAATTGAAATAAAATGCAGTCACTTTTTTTAACATCAGGATCATAAGTTTCCCTCTGTTACAAATTCAATTTGTTAGGTTACAAAATGCTTATTGCAATGCAAATTAAAATAAATGAATATGGTCACATTTTTATCTACGTGTATTCCCGCAATACGGAATAATATTATCTACTAGCTTTCGTCCGCGTGGAATTCGGTTATCGTGCGCTGTTCCCTCGGGAAATGTGCATTTTTCCGGGATAAAAAGTAGCATATGTCACTGTCTGGCACATAAACTATCTCTATGCCAATAAGAAAAATATAATTAAAAAAATCAAAAACCCGACTGCAAAAGTGAACTGAAAAAATCGAAACAAGACAAAAAAAATATAAATATCAAAAGCTAACAATTGAATGAAAGAAATCGATATAAGACCAAACAGCTAGTTAGCTTTGATATTTCTATTTTTTTTGTCTTGTTTCGATTTTTTCAGTTCACTTTTGCAGTCGGGTTTTGTTTTTTTTATTGTATTTTTCTTATTTACGTCTTTTCAGTTAAATTATTTACTAGTATTTTAAACAGTTTCCTTTTTCATGAAAAATTATCAACGACTCGATATTCAACTAACGAAATAAATGTGTCCGTTCGTCACGAATTCCTGATAGCTATAGAACGAGGCCTAAATTATAAGCTGGGCGATTATTCGAGCGTTTCAACCGCCTCATTATCCTGATCACACTTTTTACGAATTGGCTGTAAAAAAAATATCAGAATGTCGACCATTTTTTTGAATAACGCCCAGCTATTTATTAGTCCAAACGGGTACGACGTATCCGAATATTACAACCCATCATTGTAACTACAACTGAAGTGTATATACCTAGGTTCGTCGAATAAAAAATATTGATTTATTGATTGATGATGTAACAGCGTCGCCCTGACGGTAGAGGGAGTGCTCGGCGACAGTCGGTACAACCGCTTCCAGTTAATTTGTAGTTTGGGGTCTGGGTCGTCGGCGAGTGCTAGTAGAACGATCATAGAGAAAACTTAAGAGGCTGATAGGCCTATAATTGGAGATTGGCACGAGGTTTACAGAGTTTGTGGTTGCCGATCACTTCTGCTGTTTTCCAAACAGAAGGAAAATGGGACTTCGATAAGCCTGGGATTAGTCCCAGGCATTCACATTTTCAAATTATCGCATTGCCAGGCATTCACATTCCCAGGCATTTATATTCCTAAATTATCACATTCCCAGGCATTCACATTTCTAAATTATCTTATTCCCAGGCATTCACATTTCTAAATTATCACATTCCCAGGTTTTCACATTCCTAGGATTCACATTCTTTAAAATATCACATTTCCAAGTTTTCACATTCCCAGTTATTATCATTCTTTAATTAAATTATCACATTCTTACATACCATTCCTAAATTATAATATTTTCAGGTATTTACATCACAATAATTTTTTTTAGAAGTACCTATTCTTCATACCTACCTACTTATTCAATTCAAGATCTTTAATTAGTATAGTAATAAGTTATACAGAGTGGAAAAAATCTATGGGATATTTTGCCTCAAGGAGGCATGATAATTAGAAATGAAAATCTTTACAACCACTGTGCATACGACCACTAGAGTGTGGTTAATGAATGATGAATCAGAAAAACCGCGGCAAATTAAAAAAAAATGCAGATGGTATCACCAGGTATCACCATAGAATAAGTAAAAATATAATACCAGTGGTGAGATTATGAGGAATTGGGTTTGTAAAGAGCTCAAACTAAGTGCCTGCCTGGGTGATAAGCTGGAAATTTAAAGAATTAGGTCTGTGAAAAGTTGGGACTGTTAAGAATTAGAACTGTTAAGAACTGGGATCGTGAAGAATTGGATCTGTGAAAAGTTGGCATTGTGAAGAATTGGGACTGTTAAGAACTGGGATCGTGAAGAATTTGGAATGTTAAGGACTAGGATTGTGAATAAATGGGTTTTTGAAAAGTTGGCATTGTGAAGAATTGGGACTGTTAAGAACTGGGATCGTGAAAAATTGGATCTGTGAAAAGTTGGCATTGTGAAGAATTGGGACTGTTAAGAACTGGGATCGTGAAGAATTGGATCTGTGAAAAGTAAGGATTGTGAAGTACTGGGCCTAATATTTTTGCGGGATTGATACCCTGATTACTTCAACATCCACATATTCGATATGGGCTTTATCCATAAATATATTGCTTGTGGTACATTGAGACTAGTAGGTTAGCTAAGAATTCTGCCTTTTCCTCTTCATCGAACGCTAGACCAGGGTTATCAGGACGGTTCAGCGGGAGCATGGTGGAGAAAGTGTCGGATTTTAGGATGCTGCATGGGCAGCCTGCGTCACCACTTTTGATTTATTTATTTACCTAATTGTTTAGTAAATCACATTGTTCTGTTTTGCATATAGGTAGATAGGTAACATTATTATACAAAAACCGGCCAAGGGCGTATCGGACACGTTCAGGATAGGGTTCCGCAGCCGTCAAAATCAAACTATCCGCACCTATTACATAAGTAATATTTTTATGGATTTTGAATTTTGTACGTCATTTTCAAAGTGAGTATATTTTACAAGTTAGGGTGCTATTTACTGTTAAACTACCTACTAAGAATCTTGAAAACTTAGCCGTAATAGTTTTATTTGTTCATTTGATAATTTTACTATCATAGATTTCAACAAAAAAATGTTCTTCAAAGTTGTATATTTTGAAGAGGAATCACTGTATCGAAAATTCATCTTCACAACCCTGTAATGGTTTTAAAAGACCTATCCAACAATATCCCACACTATGGGGTTGGATGAGAAAAAAAAACACCCCCACTTTACGTCTATGGGAGGTACATACTTACCCCAAAAAAATTTTTTTTTTAATTTTGGTTGAACCATTTTGTCGACATAGTTTACATATAGTATATTCGTGCAAAATTACAGCTTTCTAGCATTGAAAGTCTCTGAGCAAAGCCGCGGACGGACAGACAGACAGACAGACAAACTATAAGGGTTCCGTTTTTGCCATTTTTGCTCCGGAACCCTAAAAAATCTCAGAGACTTAAAAAAGTGTAGGTAGGTATGCTAAATTTAAATTCATAATTTTGTAAAGCATAATTTACTAGTAAGTCCTTAACCTAAATATAAAACCTAAATATAAAATTTAAAACTAATAAAATAACATTTTCTGTCTACAGAATGGTAGGTAGGATAGTGTTAGAACTTATCCAGATTATAGGTAAAGTAAGGTTAGTATTTAATTATCTATTTTGTGGTATTAAATCGGGTCCGAAGAGCTCAATAAAGTAGAAAACCGGCCAAGAGCGTATCGGACACGCCCAGGATAGGGTTCCGTAGCAATTACGAAAGAATCTTCCAAGTTTAGGTATACTTATTTTATTTATACCTTAGGCTACTATTTACTCTTAACACGTTTGCCGGCGGTAAAGGGCATAAAATACGAACCACGTGACAGTACGGCTAACGAAGTATTTATTCGAGATTGCCTATAAGTAAGTACGGTGCTTCCCGAGCCAAACTGTTAGAGTAGCAATAAAGTCTATGGTCTTTTAAGTTTTGTTATGTCAGTGTTGTGTTTTGTCTCGAATAAAAAGATGGCTACCTAATAGTGCATGTTTTTCCTTCGTATCTCAGTAAAGCAGCTTAACTGTGCTAAACCCTGTTTTACTCAAGAATATCATCACAAACCCATAGCACTGATACGTGGCAATTTTTTGCTGTCATGTGATGTACAACAACTGTTGCACTACTGCCGAAACAACGTGTAATAACAAGCTCGAGGACTGCTATAGCCGTAGTTTCATTTTGTATGAAACCTATACTTTCTTCTTTTTTTCTGTTCCAAACAACATAAGATAATAACATAAAAGCAATTTTAAAAGTTTGCCAGTTTTATTCCCTTCAGATTCCGGGCTTATCCGTGCGCCATATTTCAATATAGCTTTTACTTTACAGTCATAAAATGGTTTTGCGATAGTTAAGTCGGCACAAGCGACCACGGAGGCGCAAGGGTCATCTTTTATACATTGTCCTACCACATAAAATTATTTTATAGCCCAGCTATCATCCCAGCCTCTTTTGTTTTATCAAAAATGTATTAAAGGTATTTTTACATCATCTTCGGGACCGAAAAACCGAATACAAGCCACTTATAGTGGTTTTAGTGATTTCAGTTTTTTTTTAGGTTTCCGGAGGCAAAATGGCAAAAACGGAACCCTTATAGTTTCGCCATGTCTGTTTGTCTGTCTCTCTGTCTGTCCGTCCGTCCGCGGCTTTGCTCAGGGACTCTGAGCACATATTTAAGCACGCGAACCTTTAAACTAAAATTATACGGTAAAATTAAAAATATTATCATGTTGACCATCACTAAAATATGATACAACAGGTCTTATCGTCTTGAGTGACCACTAGCAGCCCATACATTGACAGTTTGTACTAAGAGCAAATGATGATTTATGTTTCTTATGTAATACTAACCATTTTATGGACAATGTCTGAAATAAAATATTTGAATTGAATTGAATTGAAAAAATGAGAAAAAAGTTTATCGGACAAAATATGTATATACCTACTTCTTCAATAATCGTTTTTTCGCCTGCCGTAGAAACAAACTTGCTCTTGAATTAATCGCTTAGAAAGAACGTCAAATTTATGATTGATTTTTGGTTTACCTACATCTGTTTTTCCAATCTTATTTTTTGCTAAGAGCTAACTAAAAAGGCATGGTTCGTTTCGGATCTGCTCGGCCGACGCCTGCCGATTCGTCGACGTCGTTTTCGCTCTTATTGCGTAGACATAAAGCTTTTTTCTATCGGCTATTGCCCCTTATTAAAACACGTATTACCAGTTTCTATAAGTATATACGTTTTTCTGTTTGCTTGAAAATTCAGCTTTTGCGAAGTCACGCGATCAAGAGATGAGTTCTGTTAGTATAATCATTTCATTTTGACAATTTGGTCCCTTGTAAAATTGTGTTAGTGCGTGTTTAAAAATATTAAATTTTTGAAGAACGATTTGTGCAAATCATACTTTATTATAGACTAAATATTTGACCGTGGTTAAGAAATACTTCTTAAGAGTATTTCGTTCCTAAAACGTTTTAGGGTTAAATGAGTGAAGTTAATTAATACTATCTCTCATAATATTATGTTTAGTATGTTCTATTCCGATAAACATGCTTTTATCAAAGGTATATAATATGCTGTTTTAACATCCACGTACTTAGTTATTATTCAATAGTTCTTGAAGCAAGTCTGTAAGGAAATTAGAAAATCATGTTTAATACATTGTTTTCACTACTCTTGTTTGTTTTTGTGACAGGTGACTATGTTTTTTTTACGTTTAGTTTTTTTTATTGCACGCAAGACTTTTTTTAACTTCATTTTAATTTAAATTTTGATTCTCATTTCACCTTCACTTTATTTGATACACTTTTTCAGATTTTACATGTTCTATTATAATATTTTAAGTCAAAACAATATAAATTGTACTTATGTATGATTGTCTGAAAATAAATTATTATTATTATTAACTTAAAATCGACAACGGTTTCTTTCAGAGAGTACGAGAGATACATATGAACATGTACCTTCAGTAGGTCGTTACATAAAAGTGCACAGAATCCCTGCTAATTGGCAGGACGCCCAATTCAGATGTCGGTTAGAAGGTATGTGTTAAATAACTAGTCAATATTATTATTTTCGTACCAAGCACCAAGCAATGCGCGTGATATCGTTCGTCGTTGATCGTGATTATACACGTGTTACCATTAAATTATGTAAGGTAAAGGTCCGAGTGCTCGACACGCTAAAGCCCAATAGACGACACCCTGCTGTCATCTCTATTGCTAATGACATAAGATTAAAGATGCCAACTATTGGGACAGTGACGAGCACTCGTACGTTTAACTTATTGCGCATAACATTTTATGTCGTAAAAAGTAGACGTTATTTGTTTTAGTACGATTTTCACTTTTAATTGGTACCATTTTAAGTATGTAACAGGAAAATAAACAATACCACAAAACACAGATAGTTCAGAAGGCAATCTCCTGTATGTACCTACTTCACTTTTCATACCTACGCTCGGTGGTCGCTCTAAGGTTGTCTACTATGGCTTATGCACAAAAAACTATCGTGGTAGTGGCACTCGTATCTAGTTGTTTGATTTATTCTTGAAAATGAAACGGGAAGAACGGAAATATAAATTAATAACAACTAAAATATTTAAATTTTAATGTCATTGTTATATTACAAATTTGTCACAGAAAATATCTTGCGACGATTTCGACATTGGCGAAGATTATAAATGCGAAAGTGTGTGTGTGTTTGTCCGTCTTTCATGTCGAAACGGAGCGACGAATCGACGTGATTTTTGGCATAGAGATAGTTTATGGGCCAGAGAGTGACGTAGGCTACTTTTTATCCCGGAAAAATGCACAGTTCCCGAGGGAACAGCGCGCAATAACCGAATTCCACGCGGGCTAAGCCGCGGGCAAAAGCCAGTTAATATTAAAGGGGTGACCGGGGGGGGGGGGGTACACCAAACCTGCAGTACTTATAGCCCGTAATAGCTAAAAACTTATCCTACAAAACAAAACAATAAAACTGCCAACTATTACAATACAAAAGTTTACAAAACAGAAACATACAAAATTTTACGTTTGTCAATTGTCACTATCGAAAATCCCTAATAACTTCTAAACGGATTACCCTAGTTACACAATTTTCATTGCCTTATCCGTTTTAGACCTGAAACTATCAAATCACACCAAAGACAACACAATATCTACACGAACAAAAAAACATGTTTTCAACTTACTTAAGTTGGCGTGAATTTTACCTTAGAAAAATTTAGTTATTATACCTCTCTGAAACCACTGGTAGTTTAAAAAACGTCAATTCACCGTTTAATGTTGAATTTAAATAACCGTCCACTGAAAAGTTATAATAACTTATTTTTTTGTTGCGCCATTATTGCACAAAAAAGTTCACAGACGCGTGTCTCAAGCGCATGGCACTCCCGCTCGCACCGGTCCCAACCGTGCCGAGATATCGTGTCCGTGAGCAGTGTCTATGTGTGCGTTGCTCGAGCACACTTGTATGGAGATTGAATTCTGAACTATCTGTGCTATGTGACAATACGGTATTTGACTATTTTATACAACATACACATGTTTTATAAATTACAACTACGCAATACCTGTTATCGAATAGAAAAACAATTTTTAATCTACCTTTACAAATAACAAAGTTACACAGGTTTGAAATTCAAGATTAGACAGGGAAAGACATACTGGCATGTGACGTCACACGCCAGTACCGCCATACTAGCTGCATAAAGAAAAGCGTTTGAGAAAGAGACAGGTATATAGATTTTTCAAAAAATCACTAAATCCAATTTTCAACCGATTTTAATTTTCGCCTCGCTAAACACTATCTGTATATCTAATGGCAAAATCAGGAGTTGTCAAATACCGTATTACCTACGCGGAAAAACTCAATGATAGTAACCAAAAATCAAGATTTCCTTAACTTTCCGGAAAAACCAAAGCACATTGAAAAAATGAAAAGGTTCCTACTTTAAAACAATTACTTTTAGGCCAGTAGCACTATTTCTCAGTTTTTAACTGACTTCTAAAAAGGAGGTTATCAATTCGGTTATATGTTTGTTACCTCAGAACTCCATTATTATTTTTTTTGCGTTCGTCTGGGAATGTGTTCAATTAGGTCCAATAAGCACCAACTCAGGATCTGATGATTGGATCTTAAGGAAATCGAGGGAACTCTTCAAATGTTGTAGGGACACCTATAGTAAATTGGATATATTTAGTAGTAACTCGTGCATTTTCTCTTGAAAATCATCATTTGGTGAAGTGGAACTGATGATGAGGACCACAGTTGAACAACGGAGTTACTACTCAATAACAAGTATTTCACGGGTTGAAGTTTAATTACTTTGACACAGTTGCTAAACAATTTATGCTCCTCGTAATACATATAGTAAAACCGGTGGGGAAGCACTCCTCAATAATGAACGGCTCTGCATCGGAAAAAGCAATATTTCGTAGAAGGTGTTGAGCAGTTAATATTAAACGATTGTATCTTAGATTATTTACACTTAAAAGCGTGAAATAAAAATTTTATAAAAAAAAATTGAACCGACTAAAAAACCATGATAATAATTTTTTACCAGTCTGAAGTCGGTCGGTGTCAGCACGAGCCAGCAGGAGTGATGGAAGGAAGCCTAATATAAAGTGCGTAGGTGAAGTAGATAACTATAGGTCCACTCCTGTTGGCTCGTGCTGAGGCACCGACCGACTTCAGACTGGTAGATAATTATTTAATTACTTTTTTCTCTGCAGGGGGTATTTTAGCATCACCCGAGAATAAAGACATGTTTGATGCTATGTTGACAATAATGAATGATAGAAAAATCAGCAAAGTATATACAGGGATCCACGCCACGTTCTCGAAGGGTGATTATACGACAATAACAGGTATTGTAGACAGTCTTCCTAACAGTACAGATGGACTCAAAATAGATGTAAAAAAACCGTCTGCGACCAAGTTGCAAAATTATTATTTTTTGTAACGGTATCAGGTTATTGTACCTCTACTGTTTGGGTTTATGCCCAACTTTTTTGTTCCAATACCCCTAGTGAGTGGTGTTGCTGGAAAAATATGCAAGTTGAAGTGGTCACATCGCTCTAACAACAGATAGCCGTTGGGGGAGAAATGACCACGAACCGGAAGACAAGGCGTTGGCAGGCCTTACACTAAGGTGGACTCACGACTTCATGAGAGTTGCTAGCAACCAGTGTCGAATTGTCGTTCAATGTGGCGTTTTAAGGGGGCGGCTTTTGTTCAACAGTAGGCGTCTTCCGTCTGGTGATAATGATGATTATGATGATGACAGTTCCGATGTTCCGATGGATGAATGTTATGTTATGACATTATGCAATAGTAGCAGGGGCTTTAATTTTTCTGCAAAACCACCTTAAAACTACATGTACAATGTAACTAAACTATCCATAGGTACCCCTCTATCAGAACTCGACGTAGGATGGATGCAAGGTGAACCAGATAATCTTAACAATGAAGAGGATTGCCTGGTGATGTATTCATCGGGAGGGTTGTCTGATGTTAAGTGCACTAATGTGTATCCCTTTATTTGTCACAAATCGCCAGAAATGATGGACGCTCATAAGTGTAGCTACTCACAAAACGGAACTACAAGTAGTGGTAAGTTCAGGCATAACTGTTATCTGGTATTATTTTGAGTGTTCTGTGTTAAAAACCATATTGACTTGACACTAGAATCAATCAAAAGTTTACATTATTGCTATCCCCCAAGTAGAAAGGATTAAAGCCCTTCTTTTAATCTCGACATTTTGTGCCGCTCGTGGACACGACCAGACCATGACAAGATTCATAGCAAAGGCCTACACGAAACGTTTAAGTAAATTTAACACGTATGTAAATACAAGCATTGTGGTTTATTTCACTAGATTAAGTAACATGACGATAAGTTTAACACAAAAATTGTTTTCAGATTACGTTCTATATAATAAAACTTTGAGTTGCTATAAGTTCCATAAGGAGGGTCTCTTTTGGCCTAATGCCTTCAGAACTTGTCTGGCAGAAGACGCTTACCTGGCCATCATCAACAGCGAAGATGAATCACAGTTCTTAAAGGAACTGTTCGCTCAACACCCACGTCAACATATTCCTGGTCATTTTAATAAGGATTCCGCAAGCATTGGCTTCAGAAGATCTGATAATGATCATGAATCGTTTGTTACAATTCATGGCAAGTACCTAATGCATTAGTGTAATACTTTTATTCATCGTCACATCATCATCCTCATATCAGCCGTAGGGCGTCCACTGTTGGACATAGGCCTCCCCCATATACTAAATGCTACGATTGGAAGTGTCCTGCATCCACTATGGACGCGGCTTTGCCCGATCATCCTTCCATCTCCTTGGCGGGCGTCCTATGCTGCACTATATTTTTAAAGCGTACTTACATAAGTTTTTGAGTTCCGTACTTCAAAAGAAATAACGAATCGATTGAATCGGATGAATAGTCTAGATACAACGGTGGAACATACGTTAATACAAACATACGAGTACATAGACTGCTAAAATCATTAGGTACTCTTCCTTTTGGCTCTGCCGTAGTCTGGTAAAAATGGAACCTACGAGTACATGGGATCACTCGTGTGTCTATCGGCCATAAATAATTCGCTCCGAACTTCTGGACCAATAAAGTTGAAATTTGGTACACATGTAAGTCAATAGCTAAAGAAGGACGTGTAAATAAACGAATTTATGACGTCAGGGACACTATTGGGGAGTAAATTAGAAATTAGTCAGAAACGAACATAATTCAATTTTTATCATAGGTATAAATAGTAACAATGATGGTTTAAATGTTTCACGATATTTACATAACTCTACACTACTGCAATGTTTTCCATAGTTCATGTTAACGCGTTGGCTTTGAAACTCTGGTAGGATGCCATGCGCAGGCGCTTATACTGCGCATACTTTCGAGAAATTAGGAATACTGTTTGTCCCTTGAATACTTAAGTGTTATAAAAGTAAATCCAAAAACAATTACTTTGCTCACCTGCGACAAGTTGCTCAAAATTGATAAATAGTTATTTGTGCAACAAGAGAGCAAAGTCGTTCATTGGTGCGAGTTTTGTTTTTAAATCCCGAGTAAGCGAAGGATGCTACAATTGAATTACGAGCGATAGCGAGTGAATCTAGGTCCTAGGTAGAATCCTGAGATCAGCTAGGGATTCAAACACACGAGATGAAAAAAAACTTGGTCTCGTGTGACACATACAACTTTTCACCTGAGCAGCGAGAACATTTAATTTAAAGGTTAAAATAAAACCACATATATATTTATAAGATAAAAAATATCAAAAACTTTAAAGTATAATCCGATTGTTTAGAAACAAATATAGTAATTATTATATTTTATTATATTAATCATATTTAAAACTATTTCTCCAAAATGATTCATACAGTCGCCATTACATCTATTAAAAGTCACGACAATGATCAAGTCTCCGGTAAGTAGACATGTTTTGAATATGGAACGAAAAGGTATCCAATCCAGTAGGTACGAAACAAAACTCAAACTAGTAAAATCATATTTTTTAAAACTGCAAAAAACCTCATCTTTGGGTCATTAAAAAGGTGGAACAATAAACGTATAATTTTTTTATAAAAATAAACCATTAAGTATGATTTTATTAGGATTTATATTATTTAAAACATTAATATAAATAGATTACTTGCGAATTTATTCAATTTGACAAATATTTGATCAACACAGTACTTTTTATTTTAGGTTACAAGCTTCTTACTTAATTAAAAAGTAAAAATAAATAAATAGAAAAAAGTAAAATTGAGCGAGATATTCGTTCATTTATGCTCGTTTTGTTTGCTAATTTATCTTTGTAGTTTTTTAGTTTATATTTTAGAAAAGCACCGTACCTACAAGCTTCGAACAATAAGAGCTAAACTAAATCCCTCTAGTAATGCACTATATACTTAATATAACAGACGTTTGTAATTTTGCGGTTATATGTGTATGCGAACGTTTATTTGTTTCTTTTAAGGCCTACAGAATTTAAAAATCAAACTTAGTATCGATTTGATCCTATCTCTCGCTTTTTTCATATTGAAGTGAAAGTGACAAATCAAAGTCAAGTTCACATAATTGGAATTCAGTGAGTGGACATGGAGTGGACCCAGCACTGTCCTCAGCATTTAATTTTTTTTTATTAAAAAGCTACTTTGTCTCACGGAGTGAACAAAATGCGATTTTGCTCGCTGATTTTTCATAGCAAATCCTGCCTGTTTGAGCTGCTGAGGTGAAAACTGATTTGTCACGGGTGAGCAAAGTAATTACTTTTAGATAATTGATGTTGAACTACGCAAAGTAACGATTGATTCAATAAATTATGGTAACAATATTTAAATTTACTAGGTCAATCCTTGGCTGAAGCTGGATTTAGTGAGTTTAACGCAGGTGAGCCAAATAATGTTGGCAACAATGAATTATGTGGGTCCATGTGGAGAACTGGTTTACTAAATGACCACAACTGTCATGAACGTGTAACGTTCATTTGTGAAAAACCCTTAGCGAATGCTCACTCGTGTAGTTACCCGGAGGACGATAATAGTGGTAAGTTCAAACGTAGCTCATAAGAGATCTCTATTATCTCATCTATAACTCTTGCTAAACTTGTAAACCAAAAACAGTATTTATTTACAAACTTAAGCTTATGGTGGTAAAAACACACAGTTTCTCGCCAGGGGACAATGTGTTATTTAAAAAAAAAACTTTACAAACGCTTCACTTGGACCAGAGGTGCAGTTATAAGAAGATTATGCAAAACTACTTATCTTATCAAAGACTTCGTTACACTTACCAAAGTCAAAAAACAAAAAAACAGCTTATTCATTGGAATGTATCGGACAACAACAGCACAAACATTGTCAGCCACAACTCGAACGTTAAAAACGAAGTTACTACATCAAATTATGCGTCGACCGCAGCAGAAGGTGCATTTTCACAACCTGCGTCCTCCGTCGCCGAACTGAGTTCAGTCCTCCCTCAGAAAGGAGAGGAGTGAAAGCGGGGACGTGACAACCACCATAAGTGAGCAAAACGGTTCACAGGCCAAAGCAGCAGCAGCCATCACTATCAGTGATCACGATGATTTCGTCGAAGCTAAAGATAAGAACTCAACCGAGCGTATTGCAGAGCCGATACGAGATTCAAGCCCGAGATGTGTGTCTGGAAAATTGTTACGACCGATCCCTAGAGTTAATTATAATCCTTTCTTTTGTATGAGTGTTTAAAGTTAGTTAGTCCTTGTATTGTCAGAATGAGAGGGATGAGATGTTGTGTATGTGGGTAACTAGTGCTTAGTATAATAAAAAGAAGGAACGCTTTGACTAATAAATCAATGTGCTACAAACTACGGTGTCTTTCACTTGTCCACGTTACGTACACAACACTAGCTCCGATATTCTGTACTAATTACTCTATTATCAAACTTTGTGTCCATTTAAGTCACCTGCCTGTTGCTGATGTGAAAAAATAATTGTTTTCAGATTACGTTCTATCAAATATAACTACAAGTTGCTACAAGTTCCATAAGGAGGGACTCTTTTGGCCTGATGCATATAAAACGTGTCAGGCGGAAGGTGCTAACCTGGCCATTATCAACAGCGAAGCGGAATCACAGGTTCTAAAAGAACTGTTTGCTCAAAACCCACCACAAGACATTCCTGGTGATTTCTTTAAGGGATCCGCAAGCATTGGCTTCAGAAGATCGGTTGATAGTCAAGAGTCGTTTGTTACAATTGATGGTAGGTATTGCATTAGTGTTATTGCACAGATGGCTGTTGGGGCCGAAAAGTTCTCGAATAGAGTCCGTGGATCGGCAAGCGCAGCGTAGGACGTCCACCAACGAGCTAGACATAGAATAGCACAAAGAAAGCCGCGGGTTCACGGTGGATGCAGGCCGCTTTCAACTGAAGTACTACGTCCTACGGCTGATAATGTTGATGATGATTAAATTGCATTCAGTTCTTGATTATGTTCTATTTGATCTTGGTTTTAATTTTAATCTTATGGCACTAACGCAGGTAATAAGACAATTATGAACTGATTATGTTTGAAATAAATGATTATTATTAATGGCTTTGCACGGATTAAGGTACTAACACAGTATATATATATATATATATATATATATATATATATATATAGGCCTCGGCCTAAATTAAGTTATTTTCGTCATTAGTACCTGACTGTGACTGTGTAATGTGTATGTGTGTAATGACGAAAATAACTTAATTTAGGCCGAGGCCGCACTACTGCCAAACCGCCGCGGTTCTTAACCGCGTGACTTTGGGAACCAAGTAAACTAATGCAAGCGGCCGCACCGGTTTTAAGTTTACTTGTATACAAAAAAGTGTCGCGATTAAAAACCGCGGCAGTTTAGCCGTAGTGCGGCCTCGGTCTTACCTTGCAGGCACCTTTTGTCTCACTAACTCACTCAGTTTTTGTATAAAGATTTTTTAAATCCGATTTTGAACTTTTACATTTTTAATTTTCAAACATTTTCTTTCATACCGTTTCCTGAGAATTACTTACACAAAAAAAACTCACCAAATAGGTGCAGTCGTTCTGAAGTGATGCGCAAACATTCAATTAATTTTTATTATTAGGTATACAGAAGGCAGAAGTTTTGTATAGGTTTTTAATTGCAAGTTAACACGTATGGTTTTTTTGCAAAGAATTAGCATCGCAGCGCATGTGTAAATAGCTGTGAATAAGTGACATATACCAAACTGTATTTAAATTTTACAGGTCAATCCTTGACTGAAGCTGGATTTAAAACGTTTAGCGATGGTGAGCCAAATAATATGGGCAACAATAAAAAATGCGGATCTGTGATGAGAAATGGCTTACTCGATGATCATAACTGTACAGAACGCTTAGCATTTATTTGTGAAAAACTCGTAGTACCAAAATTCAATTTGCGATCAAATAATTAAGAGAGTAGACAGGCCAACACAATGTAATATAATAGTTAATAAATATCTAGCCAACATTTATCGGATGCATAATGCCATAGTTCATCGTAGCAATGTAAATAGTTCAAGTAACTAATGTAACTAATATTAACATTATAATTACTATTGACCTATTTGAATGTTATCGCGGTATATATTTTTCTGTATGAAATGTGTGCTAGATGTATGTTATCTCGAATATAAATAAACAAATCATTATAAATCTTTCTTTTACTTGGGTGGGTAGGTACCTTTTCTTTTCGTTTCTAGGTGATTCTTGGGTAACAACAAAAGTTGAGGCTGAAAAGATTAGAGTCGCCTAAACAGCAATGGACTGAAAACTGGTCCGGGTTACAAAGAAGGCCAGAAATACCAATTTATGGCTCAGAAACAGTAAAATGTTTGGCATTGGCAGAAGGATGGCGAAGTTCAAATGACAATAGTTGGAGAGCGGACTGCAAAATTTACCTTCATACTCGTACTTGATACCGCGATGAAATGCACAATGGTTTCCCATAAAAGTGATGCTAAGTCCGAATTTGATAGTCTGCCACGGCAGAACTTGCCAAAAGTGTGTTATTTAACCCATCTGATACTAAAATAAAAGTCATGGCACCAGTTAGAAATTTACTGGTAGATACAGAAAAGCGAAATATGTCAGTATTTTATTTGCCGGAAATGATTGGCAGAAGCTCTCAAACGTGACCATCAGGACCCCTAAATATACCCATCTGATACCAGCATGAAACCAATTCCAGTCGGTAGGTATGAACCCTCATTTCCGGAATATATAAGCCTGCCAAGGCCGTTTCTGCCGAAACACCTTGACATACGAAATTACGTGAGCAACGTCTTCTCCGGTCAATTATAGACATTTCAATTTAGATAAATTCCGGCAAAGCCGAATTCTGGTGGAGACCTTGGGTACACCATTAGGAATAAAGTGTCAAAAGTCCCGATTGATCCCATATAATATGCAAAAAGTTAATCGGGGTCAAAGTTCAAAATTTGAGGTTATTTTTTTTTTCGAAAATGGTTAGTTTTATCAAAAAGTCGCCGAGGCAAAAATTATAGATCCTAAAATTATCTACAAAAATGGTCTTTATATTTTTTTTTCTAAGAATACCATTCCTGAGATATCACGATTCTAAAAGTTGAAGAAGTCACGTTCTACATGTTGGCACATTTGTGCCATGGGTTCCCTACATCTTCCATAATATCGATAAAAACAACAGTCGAGCAAAACAGGTATCTCATATTTTTTTTTTAGCCGAATGATACTTTTGCATAATCATAACTTTGCATAATCAGTTCGAATAATAGTCATTTCTCAGAATATTAAATAGCAGAACATTAGTATCGCTGATTTTTATACGGCATAATGGCATAGCAAAATACTAGTTTGGACTATTATTGTATTTACACGGAATTTTAAATACCCCTGACTTTAACATGGCGTAATGATATAGTTAATGGAACTAACAACTACCATAAGAATGGGTTAAGGTTAATGTAAGGTCAGTAAAGTAAGCGTGCTGTAACAGCAGCAGGCAAAACGTCAGTACAGAACAGCAGCTACATTAGTAGGTAGGGTTAGGTCAGAACTGTGACCACAACACAGCGCGAGCCGAGCGAGCGAAGCGAGCGTGCCGTGGCAGCGGCCGGCAAAACGCCAGAATCTTACTGCGGCCAATAAAGGTTAGGTTAATATAGAATTAACAAAAACTTCAAAAAGAATTCCTATTTGAACATTAGTGTAACGGCGTGATATATTTTCGACCTTTTGCCGCTTTAACATGAAATAATAGTGTAAAACAACTTTGAAATAAAAGTACAAATACTGTTTCACAAGAATAAAAAAATTGGTATTTTTTGCTTTTAATGGTTAATTCACAAAGTTAAAATTTCATTCGAGGCATAAAATTGAGGGACAAACGGTCCAGTTAGGTACGTCCAACTTCGAGACAGAGATCACTCGTCGAATCCGACTCGGCTGGGCGGCGTCCGGGAAGCTTTGCAGTGTCTGTTCAAGAGTCTGAACATGGCTTAAAGCTCTATATTGTCTATTTTCCTTACTCTGTGAATCATTCATTCGTTCTCGCTCTCTTACTTTTTCTCTCAACCATCAAGCACACGACGCTCTGTAAAAAATTGTGAATTAATTAATAAAACCCAGTTTTCAAGATAAAAAACTTTTAATTTATGTTCCCATGAACATAATGGTGCCGAAACAAAAGCAATAATAATAGTTCCCGTAAAAACTTCGCTCAATTTCGCCAAAGTGCAGTGCAGTGCAGTGACCGCGTGTGCCGGCAAACTCTCATCGGGCTACGCGAACGGAATATCGGAAACGCGCATGAAATTAATCAGTCGTCAAAACAATACGATTCATCATATTTCATCCATCAATACATAGACTTTCTCAAGTGCAGTTCCAAGAATTCAAAACCGAACGGCCGCCATATTTTTTCTCAAATTCCGAGAATTCCGCCAACTCGTCGGCTATCTTCATTCACGTTCAGTCACGACAGAGAAGGCTGTTCGTAAGAGTACGAGTGCGAAGGAGAGCGGAATAACCGCTCGGTTTTGTTCGTTCGCTCCACTTTCAAGTCTGCTATTGACGTCCGTCACATTGACAACTGACATTGGCATATCTGTCACCGGTTTAACCACAAAACTTCGATCATAATAAACAATCAAGCGGATTATTGTTTTCAAGATGGTAAACGAAGAAACTAAATCGGCAACCATCTCCCCAGACGAGAGAAGGTTAAAAGCCCAGATAGCCCAGTGCAAAGGCTCATTAACAAAAGCGGAAAACTTTTTACGGAACCAACAAGAAGGATCTTTAGACAAAGAAGCCATCAACACGCGCCTACAGCAGCTGGCTGGTGTCTTAGTGAGCCACAAAGAACTGTCATTGCAACTCCACCTGCTCAACGAAGAAAGCGCCGACACAGACTTCAACAATGACGACTTTGAGGACAGATGCCTGGCAATTACGGCGAACCTACGCAAGCTGCTCCATACTCAAGAGCCGGTGGCGTGTGGCGGGTCTTCAGCAATAAAATTACCGGATATGGACATACCAGTCTTCGATGGCAAGGATTTCACTAAATACAATACCTTTATAGAATTGTTTAGCGCAATTATCGATAGTAACACCAGGTTAGCTCCTATCCAAAAATTATTTTACCTAAGAAAATTTCTAAAAGGCGAACCACTGTCCTTAATTGAAGGACTACCTATTACCGGGGATTCATACCCCAAATCCCTTGAACTGCTTGGCAATCGGTATGACAATAAATTCCTAGTAATAACAAACCACGTTCAGGCATTGCTCGACTTTCCCACAATTTCGAAGGGTGCATCTAGCAATTTACGAGAACTAGTGTCAAACTCTCGTCAACACTTAGCTGCACTGGAAACATTAGGAGAATCCCCCAAACATTGGGACATGTTACTTTTGCCCATTTTGCTTAGGAAGGTCGACCAATACACTTGCCGTGCATACCACAGTGAGCGTGTCACAAAGGAGCTGCCCACACTAGAGGACTTCTTCACCTTCTTGGAGAGAAGAGCCTGTAGCTTCGAAGTGAGCCAGCAGAGTGAAGGTAAGAGCCATTCAAATTTTAATAAAATTAAGGTCACTAATTTTGCAAGCAAAACTGCGGCACCAGGGCCGTCTTGTAAATTTTGCAATGCCTCGACTCACAAATTATTCAAATGTGACAAATTCCAAGCCTTGCCCATTGGGGAAAGGGCTGAATTTGTGTCAACAAATAGCTTGTGCAAATTATGTTTAAATCCACACAAAAATAAGTGTCAATTTCACTTCAAATGTGAACAATGCAAAAGCAAAATGCATAATTCTGTATTACATGGTATAGACGAACCAAAGGTTTCCATGCACAGCAATAGCTTCACAAGCACTGTACTACTGCCCACCATCAAGGCCAAAATTCTTAGTCAGGATGGCAAGTCATACACAATAGCCAAGGGGCTCGTAGACAGCGGCAGTCAGGTATCATTTGTGACAACAGCACTTGCCAATTCCTTAAAATTGAAACCTTTCAATAATATTTTGAACATCACAGCCTTGGGCAAGCAAACAAAATCTACTTCCAAGTCTGTCAATGTCAATTTCATGTCACTTCAAACTGACTTCAAATGTCAAGTGACCTGCTCAATAGTTGACCACATAACAACAAACTTACCTCAGCACAAGGTGAACATGCAAAATGTAACCATACCAGAGTTCACGAAGCTCGCAGATGATGAATTTGACACTCCGGGCGAAATTGCATTTTTGCTTTCAGCTGACATATTTTTTAAAATATTGTTGCCCAACAAAACCAAACTTCAAAATAGTGATTTATATGTGATGGATACTGAGTTTGGTTCAATATTGTCGGGTGAGATACAAGGTAATGAGCCACAGTTTAACAGCCATCCTGTAACCTTGCATGCAATTATTTCTAACGATGATGATAGTGTTGATCACCTCCTTCAAAAGTTTTGGGAGACTGAAATGGTCCCTGGAACGAAAGTGGAGGTTACAGCAAAGCAGGTTTCCTGCGAAGCCGAATTCAGAGCATCGGTACAGTTGGTCAATGGCAAATTTCAAGTCCCCCTGCCCCTCCAATGCCCCCCTGATCAAGCTAATCTAGGTAGCACATATTTTGTCGCCTCTAAGTCCTTACAAGGCTTACAAAAACGGTTTGCAAAAGACAAAGGGTTGAAGCAGGGCTATTTTGACTTCATTAACGAGTATGTTGCACTAGGTCATGCCAAAATACTCAACTTAAACAAAGAAAATATTCATAGCTGCTACTTCATGCTTCATCATCCTGTCATAAGGAATGACAAGAAAACTACTCGTTTGAGAGTTGTCTTCAATGGCAATACAAGAGCTAGCTCAAATCATAACAGTCTAAATGACATGCTGCTTAATGGACCTAATAATCAAAATGATTTATTTAATATTTTAGTGCTGTTCAGGACCCATAAGTATGTTCTATTGGCTGACATTAAACATATGTATAGGGCTATCAATATAGACCCCGCCTTTAGGAAATTGCAAAACATACTGTGGACCGATGAGGATGGAACTAATAAGATTTTACAATTACAGACGGTCACCTATGGGCTCAAGAACTCCAGCTACCTCGCAACACAATGTCTGCAGGAGCTTGCTGAAAGATATGCTGCAGCGATGCCCAATGCTGCCAGGGTGATCCGAACAAGTATGTATGTCGATGACAGCTTGTTTGGAGCTAACACCATTGAAGACGCATTGCAGGTAAGGGACGAGTTCATTAGCTTATTGAATATAGCCAGTTTTCAACTACATAAATGGGCAGCCAATCATCCCGCCTTGTTAGCAGACATACCAGCTGACAAACAACACTTTAATGAACGGGAATTGGCTCAGCAAAATCTATCCATGAAGGCACTAGGTGTTTCATATGACATTAGCAATGACCAATTTAAGATCACTCGTCCTACCAGTGAGCCCACCAAGTGGAACAAACGCAGTGTGCTTAGCTTTATCAGTTCCTTCTTTGACCCACTCGGCCTAGCAGCACCCGTCATACTGAAGGCTAAGCAGTTCATGCAGAGGCTGTGGTTGGACAACCTGGAATGGGATAGTCCATTACCTCAAGAATTTTTAAAGGATTGGTTGAAATTTTATCAATGTCTAAACAGCATGCCTGTAATATGCGTAAATCGAGATCTTGATATCCACAACGCAAACAATGTTGAAATTTTCGGTTTCTGTGACGCTTCTGCCGGTGCCATTGGCGCCGTTATATATGTAAAGGTAATCAAAAGCGGTACGGCAAAATTCACTCTATTGTGTGCCAAATCTAGAGTTGCCCCAATAAAAACTCGCCTTACCATACCAAAGCTGGAGTTAAACGCAGCAGTATTGCTCGCACAACTATATTCCAAAGTGGCCTCCATATTTGGCGCCATTAAAGTGGATAAAAATTACCTATTCTCAGATTCCCAAGTCACTCTCTGCTGGTTAACGTCAGCCAGAACAAACTTGCCAGCATTTGTTAAAAACAGAGTCAACACGATCAACGAACTCACAAATGATTGTCAATGGTGTCATATTTCTGGCCCACAAAACCCAGCTGACTGTCTGTCACGTGGCTGTGATCCACAGCAACTCCTTTCTAATAACCTATGGTTCAATGGTCCAGATCACCTTAGACACGCAGATTACAGCCCACTTATCATGCCTACATGTGCCCATGTCACATGCATGTTAAATGCAGGTGCAGACAAGCAGTCAGATGAGTGTTGTGCAAGTGAGGAAATCTTTAACAAATTCTCATCATTTGGCCAACTCATGAGAGTTGTAGCTTGGGTAAAACGATTCATCTACAATTGTAAAAATAATGTAAAACGGTCTGGATATCTAACTGCCGATGAGTTAATAAATTCATCCAATTCAGTAATTTCACAAATTCAATTAAAATATTTTGCTGAAGATATTAGCCGTATTAAGGAGAATAAGGACTTAAAATCTAATTTAAAAACTTTAAGCCCCTTTATGGACGATAACTGCTTACTAAGAGTTGGTGGTCGTTTACAAAACGCGCCAATACCGTACTCCCAAAAACACCCAATTATATTGCCAAGTAAGTGCCATGTCACTCAATTAATTATAAGAAATGAACATATTGCTCTACTTCACTCTGGCTTGGCCTTAACTGTTAGCAACCTAGGGTTGAAATATTGGATTATCGGTGTCTCTCGTGAAGTGAAAAGAGTCCTAAGCAAATGTGTTAAATGTTACAGATTCAAGGCCCAAGGTGCCAGCCAGCTCATGGGATCCCTGCCTTCTGATCGAGTCACCGAGAGCCATCCCTTCTCCAAGGTTGGAGTGGACTACTGTGGTCCATTCCAGGTCAAGCAGTCGAGCCTGCGGAGGTCCATTGTCACCAAAGGGTACACGTTAGTCTTTGTTTGTTTTGCCACAAAGGCCATCAATTTAGAGCTTGTGTCCGACATGACCACTCAGACTTTCCTGGCCGCCTTAAAAAGGTTCATTGCCAGGCGAGGTGTGCCACAAGTAATACATTGTGACAATGGCCAATCCTTTAAGGGAGCAAATAACACGCTTCACGAATTGTATTTACTTAACAAAAAAGATTGTCATCAAAATTCTGTAGCCAAGGTTGCTGCTGATAAGGGCATTGTTTTTAAATTCATACCCAGCTATAGCCCCACATTCGGGGGCCTGTGGGAATCGGCCGTAAAAAGCTTCAAATACCATTTTAAAAGGGTCGTTGGAGCCAATATTTTCACGTACGAAGAGTTAAATACAATTTTGATAGAAATTGAAGGTGTCCTCAATTCGAGGCCACTGACCCCATTGTCGAGGGACCCCACAGATCTGTCAACCCTAACACCGGGGCATTTTTTAATTGGCAGGCCAATCACTTGTATACCTGAGGCAGACCTCGCCGAAATTCCTTCTAATAGACTCAAATTCTGGCGGCGCTGTACGCAAATTAAACAGCATTTTTGGCATGCGTGGCACAAGCAATACCTTTCTCACCTAAATAGTCGGCCAAAATGGCACAAAACGTTACAAGACATTGAAGAAGGTAGCCTTGTATTGCTCAAAGGTGACAATGTGCCTCCCCTGCAATGGCCTATGGCTCGAGTCATTAAGGTATTTCGAGGACAAGATCAGAAGGTGAGGGTCGCTGAGTTGAAGACCGCCACGGGTATAACCCGCCGGTCCATAAATAAACTATGTGTATTACCAATAGACTAAGTCGCGCTGTACCTTATTGGATAATATCTTATATACCTACATAAGTAATTAAAATTATTAATAAATTTGTGCAATTCAAGGTATTCTAATGTTACCACTAATGTAAGACGCTTAAATAATGATCTCATCAATGTACCTAAATACCAAATAGTTTAAATAATACTCACTTAACATTTTTATTTCATGTCTTAGGTCTTACCTATGTAGCGACATATACCTAACATATAATATAACTTTATTCTAAATTAGTTTAAATAACTTGCCTTGCCATAATGTAGTAAAAATAACCCTAAGCTAAGATAAACCAGTTCATTAGTGGTTATTGACAACCAATGTCTAATTACAATTTTGTAAGTACAATGTGTAACTACTTAAAGTAAAAAAGGGTCTGTTATATTGTAAGCATAGTTAAGTAGTTGCTTCTACTGATTGTAAATTAAATAGTACTTCCTTTCCCGGGAATATGTTCAAGAGTCTGAACATGGCTTAAAGCTCTAGGGTAGACCGGGGACAGTTGAAACAATTTTCACTTAGCCTGGTGTAATTAAATATCTATTGTATTTACAAAGATGTTACTGGTATTTGTCTAAAGATAGACTATCAGGCTCCTAATTAAAACACACAATAAGGCTCCAGCTCATATAGGAAACCTAAAATAAGTGCATAAAGAGGACGGGGCAGAGTGGTTCAATTGACCTAGTACTAAGGACGATTGAACCAGTGTGTAGGGACAATTGAAACACTAATATAATATCAAAACAAGGAAATATCTTTATTCAGCCTCTACAGTTTTTACTACTATTAAACGTAATTAGTGAGATCGTTAATCATTTGTTAACATAAAATGTGTTTTTTTTAAGTTATACTATAATAAACATTTGGTTCATGTAATCACCAATATTTTTATGTCTAAGTTCCCTTCAGTTATTTTAACCATCTTATGTTATAATACTTTTGACGATAAATATATTTCTACTTTGATATAACATTATAATTGCAAAATAGTATCTTAAACAACAAAAAGTTATTGTCATACAAAAACAACTGTTTCAATCATCACAATGTTTCAATCATAACTTTCAGTTTAACCACCTTGATAAAAGTGAGAAATTAATTAGACCGAAAGAGTTCTACAACATTTCAAAATAACGTCATTTTAGATATTTATTCATCCTTTTTTAGGGTTCCGGAGCCAAAATGGCAGAAACGGAACCCTTAGTTTCCCCATGTCTGTCTGTCTGTCTGTCTGTCCGTCCGCGGTTTTGCTCAGGGACTATCAATGCTAGAAAGCTGTAATTTTGCAAGGATATATAGATAAACTATGCCGACAAAATAGTGACAATTAAAAATTAAAAAAAAAAATTTTTTAGGTTACCTCCCATAGACGTAATGGGGGTGATTTTTTTTCTCATCTAACCCTATAGTGTGGGATATCGTTGGATAGGTCTTTTAAAACCATTAGGGGTTTGCTCAGACGATTTTTAGAACATCTGATTTTCGGTCACATATATACATGCATATATATTGACATACATACATACTTACATACCTAGACTTAACCAGACTACCCTTCTTTTTGCTTCCCCCAGTCGGGTAATAAAAGCTGGTAGTAAATATGTAAAGTAAAGTTGGGGACGTTTGAAGCAACAGGACGATTGAAACGTTTCAACCGTCACCAGACCAGTTGTTTCAAATGTACCCATTCGACACTTTCTACTTCAAGGTCAAAATTAAGTAACTTACATCGTCATTTTTACTAGTCAAATTAAATATAAATACTAATTAATAACTACAGAATAAGACACCATTTAAGTATATACACAAATAAAGAAGATTTTTTAGATATAACAAAAGGAAAGACGATGTAAATACTTACTTTTGAGTCCGAAAATCGAAAAAGGACCCCCAACACGACTATGTCGCTCGCCGGCGCGCGCGCTACTGAAGACAGATTCCGACCAGTCCGAGCCACGTTCAAGCGCCGCGTACCGTTCGTAGGTACTACAGTATTCGAGAAAATTGAGATGTTTCAATCATAACGTGTTTCAATTGTCCCCGGTCTACCCTATATTGTCTATTTTCCTTACTCTGTGAATCATTCATTCGTTCGCGCTCTCTTACTTCTCTCAACCATCAAGCACACGACGCTCTGTAAAAAATTGTGAATTAATTAATAAAACCCAGTTTTCAAGATAAAAAACTTTTAATTTATGTTCCCATGAACAGTGTCTTTTCGTCCAAAATAACCGCTATGTTTGAAGTCAAAAATCTTTGACCAGTGTGTGCTGCCAGTGATGACCTAGGTACGGATCTGAGACGTGGGCGCTAACGATGGGCCTCATACGGAAGCTTAAAATCAGTCAGAGGGCTATGGAGAGGGCTACGCTTGGGGTTTCTCTGCGGGATAGAATCAGAAATGATGACATCCGCAGTAGAACTAAGGTTACCGACATAGCTCGAAGAATTGATAGATAGATAGATAAAAAACTTTATTCAGAAACATGCCATGACAATTGTACAAAAACAAACGATTCAAATTGTTACATATAAATTAAGTTGTCACGGCACAGCCGCGAAAAGGCGCCGACTCAGCATGTGCTGCGACAATGCTGTCACAGCGCTGATATTCTGTCGGGACCAGTAGGAGTTGACGCACTCAGTCACATACAATTTTTACTCTAAGAACTATAATATATAATTTAAGGTTTAAATAACAAACATAACAGATATTCTTTGAATACAGGTACCTAATGCAAACAAAAACAAAGATTTTCGCAGCCTGGTTGTCAAATAGAACCGACGATACCGAGTACTAAGCATTGACCTGAAGCTTCTGGCAATCCAATAAATATGTTTAAACCTTTACGAAACTGAAGTGGCAGTGAGCGGGGCAGACTGATGGCCGATGGGGTTAGAAGGTAGGTACTCGAATGGCGTCCGCGGACCAGGAGACGAGCTGTCGGTAGGCCTCCAATAAGATGGAACGACGACCTGGTTAAGATCGCGGGATCGCGGTGGATGCGGAAAGCACAAGACCGGGCTGAGTGGAGAGCCTTTTGTATTTTATATAAACAAGTGGTACAAATGAGTGGAAAATCACGAGCCACTTTTGGAAACCCCTTAATAATAATAATGGTTAATGGTTTATGTAATGACTGGCGAGTCATCGCGTTTCAATCTGCGTACAAACTTAAGCTATAGGTTCATAAGATCAAACCTGGTTATCACAGGCTAGGTAGTATTTTTTAAGAGTTTGCTTACACTTTGGAGTCAGCATTAAAAACATCACTTAAAAAATCCCTTGGCGGAGGCCTATGTCCAGCAGGGGACGTCTTTCGGCTGACTTGATAATGATTATGATGATATAATTGTTGGGGTATTTATGTTCATTATTTTCTTCATACATTGTTTTAAACTAAATCCATCACATGAAAAGCTATTAAAATTTCAGTGTTTTATTTTTCCTGTAAAGTTGATGTTTTGATATTACACGTTTATTCACGGGGATCGTTAACATGTTCAAATTGCTAATGATAATATACCTATCTAAGTCCCATTAGGCCCTATAGGTAACTCAAAATTCAGGGTTTTAGCTTTACCTAGCCATAACATAATTACAGAAGGAAAATAAGACAAGTCTTATTTTTTTTAAATATCATCGGACACTTGACACCAATTGACCTAGCCCCAAACTAAGCAAAGCTTGTACTATAGATACTAGGCAACGGATAAACATACTTATACAGATAAATTACATACTTAAATACATATTAAACATCCAAGACCCAAGTACAAACATTCGTATTATTCATACAAATATCTTCCCGGGCCGGGAATCGAACCGCTTGGCCATCCGGTCGTCATTATAATAGATATAATAATCATGAGATATGATAAATTTAGATTAACTACTTTTCAAAATTATACCCATATTTAAAAAAAACCATTCTAGGCAACCCGGTGTCTTGATCACAAGAAATTCCCAAAGCTAAATCTGAACGTTTGTTTTTGTTCTTTAGAGGATTAAGATCATGGGAGTGTATAAAGTATAGCGAGTCGCAAAGCAAGTTATATGCAGGTCTTACCGGTTTCTATGTATAGGTACGTTTTCCTGTGTGTATAAAATTTAAGTCAGCTTGTGTAAGTCAGGCGATCAAGAGATGAGTTCTGTTAGTATCATCATGTCATTTGGACAACGTTATGTCCCTGGTCCTTGCAAAAATTTTGGACATCATTAATTTAATGTGTTTTGAAGTTTATTTCTAAGAACGAGATTT
Source organism: Choristoneura fumiferana (assembly GCF_025370935.1). NCBI lineage: Eukaryota > Metazoa > Arthropoda > Insecta > Lepidoptera > Tortricidae > Choristoneura > Choristoneura fumiferana. The sequence goes on along the minus strand of NC_133479.1, from coordinate 13,285,311 downwards.
TGTGCAAATCATACATATTTATTATAGACTAAAAATTTGACCGTGGTTTAAATACTTAATTACAATGTTTCGTTCCTAAAGCGTTTAATGATAAAATGAGTAAAGTTCATTGGTCGCTTTCGTAATAATAATAATAATAATAATAATAATAATAAAACTTTATTGCCATGCTAGTTACATTAAAAAAAAGAAGATAAATAAAACAAAAACTTAAAAACTAATCTTGGCAATAGGTACCGGTCTCAGCATATGCTGAAGATAAATTCAGCGCTGATTTTCAGCCCGGCCCTTTTGGCAAGGGTGGCCGCAACCATATTAAATACATAAAAATACATATTTCCGTTTGTGACAATTTTTAAATCCTGAATCCTTATCTCTAAATCCTGTATTGTGTGTGTTATCTATATTCTGTGTTAATCGTGTAGTATGATCGTGAGTCGTGTTGTTTTTGTGAATTGTGATGTTTATAGGCATGAGTATAGGCATTAATGTAGTTTGTATAGTTTATGTAGTTTGCATCCACTTATGCCGCGCCCTACCTAGGGGTATCCCTGCCTTTGTATTTCCAGAAGGTGTGTTTTAACAATCTTTTTGAATTTTAGCAAAGGCATGGGTTCCCTCGCCGGTGGCGGAAGATCGTTCCAAACCTTACTCGCAGCAAATTTGAAACCCCCCCTGAAAGATACAGTTTTATGTTTTGGGACCACAAGTTTGGTTTCTCTGTGGCTTCTGAGTGGTCTCTTACGAGCGTCTTTAACCCATTTCAGTTCGTCATAAAGGTATCTTGGTTTCTGAAATTCCAAGACTTTCCGCACCGCGAATGCCAGGTGTAAAACTCTTCGGTTGGACATATTGAGGATTCCCTTTTCATTGAGGTAAGGCGTGATGTGGACCCGCTTTGGCAAATTATAGCAAAAACGTGTGCATGCATTTTGTACGCGCTGTATATATGTCTTGGTTTTACTAAGAAGTCTTGGGCCGTATACAGTATCACCGTAATTGAGTTGAGACAGTACTAAAGCCTCTACGAGAATCTCTCTTACTTTTTCTGATAGGTACTTACGGATACTGTACAGTGATTTGAGTCTAAAGAATGCATTTCGGATCTTAGTATTAACATGTTCCTGATATCGCATTTCTCCATCAATAGTTAGACCAAGGTTCCTCGCGTGATCAACCATGGTTACTGTCTCGGTTCCTATGTGCAGTACTGGCCGTTGATCAATGATCTTTTTGCGTTGACCCTTGCTGCCCATAATCATGAACTGTGACTTAGATGGGTTCAAAACAAGATTGTTTTTAACTGACCAGTCTGCGACTATCTTAAGGTCTTCATTTATTTTTTCCACTGCAAATTGCAGGTCTTGTGGTGCAAATGAAAAGTACAGCTGGGTATCGTCCGCATATAGGTGAGCCTTACAAAATTTCAATTTCTTTATTAGGTCTGCTGTGTATAAAATAAAAAATATAGGGCTAAGGATAGAGCCTTGTGGTGTGCCTCTACTAATCCGCTGCGTACTCGACTTTACGAGTGATCCTTGTGTCGTTTCAAACTCGACAAATTGTTGCCTAGAAGTCAAAAATGACTGAAACCACCGGCAAGACGATTGTGAAACTCCATAATAAGCCATCTTTGCTAGAAGCAGTGTGGGATTAAGACAGTCGAAAGCGCGCGAAAAGTCCAGCAAAACAAGTACGCTCCCCATTCCTCCGTCTGATGCTGAGATTATATCGTCTGTAACCTTCGTCAGAGCTGTCGCAGTACCGTGCCCACTACGAAACCCTGACTGTGTGACCGGTAGCAGGTTGTATTTTTCCAGATACTTTGTAAATTGTTTACAGACGACTCTTTCTATTATCTTTGAAATAACAGGGAGGACACTTATTGGGCGGAGATCTTTATACTCTTCAGTTTTGCTGGATTTCGGTATAGGTCTTACTTTAGCAATTTTCCAGAAATCAGGAAAGATCCCGGTCTCAATCGATGAGTTGATTATGTGTGTAATTATAGATAAAGTACACTTAAGTGTTAAACGGATCATTTCCATCGATATACCATCATGACCACATGCATTTGTTTTAATAGATTCGATGATTGTGGCAACTTCAATTTCTGTACATTTTTCTATATTAAATTCATGTTCGTGGATTCTTCCACTTTCGAAATAAATCCGACTATTGAGATCCGTTTCCCCACTGCCTGGTAGGTTTAAAAAAAAATTGTTTACTGCTTCTGGATCACACAAATGCTGTGGTATCAGCGGCCTAACAGTGTCACCCATGATTGAACAGTTCTTCAAATGGTTCCACATACTTTTTGGATCATTCTGGTTTTTATTGACGTAGAATTCAAAATATGCAGCCTTTTCACGTTCGAGGGCTCCGTTAGTGTAGTTACGCAGTGTTTTGTAGTAGTCTCTGTGACATGGTATCCCTGTTTTACGTGCTCTACTACGGGCCGCATCTCGTAGATTCATCATTATCTTAATATTGTCCGTCAACCATGGATGTGGTTGACAATCAACCCGAATTCGACGCATTGGTGAATGCTTGTCAAATAGGGCTAGTACATATTGGTTGAAGAAAAAAACTTTCTCATTGATGTCATTCAGTGTTCGCAATTCTTCCCATGGAACGTTATTGAGATCGGTTTCAAATTTTTCAAGGTCAATTTTGCCTAACAGTCGTTTGTGTACATAAACTGGAACTGGTTTAGGCTTTTTTATATTTAGTTCAGCAATCACCATAGCGTGATCGCTGATCTTAGGATTATGATATACGGTTAAGTCTTTAACGAGATCAGGGCAGTCAGTAATGACCAGGTCCAGTAATGTAGCAGAACTTTCCGTTACTCTAGTTGGTTCATTCACCAACTGAATTAAACTTCTATGGGTCATGAAATTTTGCATCATCTTGGTGTTTGGTTTGTCCTTTGCCATAATGTTAATATTTAAGTCAGTTAGCAGAAAAAAACCCCGACATGAGCCAAACATATCCAGAGATTCGCTAATTGCATCCAAGGCGCTTCCTATCGGAACGGACTCGGGTCTGTAAGCCGTACCAATCGCGTAACGTCCCACTCCACTTACCTGCAGCTCTAACCACATCTGTTCCAGCTGGGATGCAGGGTGCTGTTTGACACGAGTCTGAAGACCTTTGCGAATATAAAAACCAACTCCTCCTCCTTTTTGTCCATTAAATCGTGGATTACTTTTTAGAGTATAGCCTGGAACAGTAGGCACAAATTTTTCCTCTCCCGTTCGTAACCATGATTCATTAAGTGCTAGTATGTCTGGTTTAAATTTATCAATAGCAAAAATAAGTTCATCATGACCCGTGTTTAAGGACCGCACATTTATTAGCGCGAGGTTCAAACAATAACCTTTCCTGCTATTCATGGCAAATAAGTAATATTTTAACCAGCACAAGTGAATGAAACTGTATGAAATTAAAAGGAATGTGGTGCATGTATGTAGTTATAGTACGTTTGAACCGTTTGTTCTCACTGACGTATAGGTTATTACCGCAATACAGAAAAAGACACAAACAATTTAAAAAAAAAATTATAGTTGTATGAATGTTATTAATATTATAACTGTTATTAATTTCTTGTCTTGTTACACAATAAAAATTGTATTTCTGTTTACCAAAAACAAAATATTTTACTTCGCAAGTAACACACACAATGGGTCTGTTATAATGAGCATAAAACAGGATTATGCGAGATAAACACAGCCAGTCAAATAACGCTTCGCAAATATTTCTAATTTCAAATAAAGTATTACACATTGTTTCCCTGCCAAAAAAAGATAAAAAATTATAAATTAGGTTATCTTCAGTTATCAACCAACACATCAACTCAATAACTATATAGTCTAGTCCACCGCTGCTGATAAAAAATACACAGTTACTTCGAAATAGAGTCCGCAGGGTCCACACCGAAAACACGCAGAATATCTTTTTCGAATTTTATCCGAACTGACTTACTGTCTCTAGCATCCGTGCGTTTGGCATATATACGACCCTCCTTCGTCCATACGTACTTCCAGCCCGTACTGCTTTTCGCCTGCCGAGCTTTCCATAGAATCCTGCGGTTCAACTTAGTCAGTCGCTCATTAATGTAGATATTTTGTGGGTCGTGCTCTGGCAGCCCGATGTTATCAGACTTCAGCCCACGGCGTGTACGGGCGTTTTGCAGCAGGTCGTCACGAAGAGCCCTCCTCGCCAGTCGCACGACTAGTGGCCGAGGTCGGTGTCGCCGGCGCGCACCTGTTGTTGTATCTTCACTCTGCAATGGCCCCATCCGTTCAACACTGACCACATCCCGATCTTCTATCGTCATACCGACTTTGAAAGCTATGGCTTTAAATATATGTATTCTAGATTCTCCTTGATGCTCCGGTACACCAGTTATTTCTAGGTCATTGGCAAGTAAGGATTGGTCCCTGTCGTTCAAATCTGCTTGTATTTGGGTAATCGTATCATGAACCTCTAAGTCTAAAGATTTGGCGATACCGTCTCTTTTGAGAGTCCTTAGCTCCGCGTTCAAGCGTGAATTTTCAGATTCTAGATCTTTAACTTTTTCACTCAGCGAGCCCAGGTCTGTTTTGAAAGCTGTCAGCTGTTCACTTAAAAAGTCCGTTGTGTCTGAGAACTCCTTCTTCATTCTATCAATTACGTTTGAAAATTCTCTGCTTATTTCCTTAAATATTTCCTGTTTAGTGGTGGTCAATTTAGAATCTATCTTTACAAGATCCTGTTTCACAACAGATAGTTTCGTATCCAACATAGTCGATAGAACTCTTATAAGGTTTGCACCTACTGCGCCATCCGTTTCGCCAGCAGTGGTGCACTCATCCTGCACCTGTGAGTCATCGCATAACGACATGTCCGTGATCGAAACCGCCGGCGGCGGCGAGATCTCGTAATGCCTCTTAACTGGCGTGTTTTCATCCCTACGACGCCGTGTGATGTTAATACACGAAGGACAGCACCAGTTATTATTTACGGCTTGCAGTTTAGTTTTATAATGCACTTCTGGAATGCCTAAACAAGCGTAGTGGAAAGTGCCTTTACACGCAGTACACAAAAGCAACGAATCTTCGAGCACCGTAGTATTGCAAGCAAAACATTTCAAAGTTATTTTCTCTTCAAGTGTCGGTAAAATAGTTGATGATTCGCCCATAGTTCAAGTTATTAAGCCGGTCCAAGTATCAGCTGATCGCCTCAGGTGGGTTGCGCGCACGGACTTTGACCGCGCAGTCGTTAGCGAAACGGTAAGCACTGCACAATTTGTCACTTTATTGTTTCACACACTGATGATCGAGTTTGGGCGAATTAACGTCACAATCACTTAGATTAAAGTCTCTGCCAAGGATTATAATTACTTTCCGATAGAATTGGTAAGGTTTTATAATATAATGCAATTATTTTCCGAGTGCACAATAAATGTATGTTTACTTCGCAAGAGTTGCGACTACTCTCTCTAATAATTATGTTTAGTGTGTTGTACTCCGATAACCATTCCTTTATCAAAGGTATATAATATGCTTTTGTAACATCCGCGTACTTAGTTATAATTCAGTAGTCCTAGAAGCAAGTCTGTCTAAGTCCCATAAGGCCCTATAGGTAACTCGAAATTCAGGGTTTTAGCTTTACCTAGCCATAACATAATTACATAAGGTAAATAAGACAAGTCTTATTTTTTTTTAAATATCATCGGACACTTGACACCAATTGACCTAGTCCCAAACTAAGCAAAGCTTGTACTATGGATACTAGGCAACGGATAAACATACTTATACAGATAAATTACATACTTAAATACACATTAAACATCCAAGACCCAAGAGCAAACATTCGTATTATTCATACAAATATCTGCCCGGGCCGGGAATCGAACCGCTTGGCCATCCGGTCGTCATTATAATAGATATAACAATCATGAGACATGATAAATTTAGATTAACTACTTTTCAAAATTATACCCATATTTAAAAAAAAAACTTTCTAGGCAACCCGTAGTCTTGATCACAAGAAATTCCCAAAGCTAAATCCGAACGTTTGTTATTGTTCTTTAGAGGATTAAGATCATGGGAGTGTATAAAGTATAGCGAGTCGCAAAGCAAGTTATATGCAGGTCTTACCGGTTTCTATGTATAAGTAAGTTTTCCTGTGTGTATAAAATTTAAGTCAGCTTGTGTAAGTCAAGCGATCAGGCGATGAGTTCTGTTAGTATCATCATTTCATTTGGACAACGTTATGTCCCTGGTCCTTGCAAAATTTTTGAACATCATTAATTTAATGTGTTTTGAAGTTTATTTCTAAGAACAAGATTTTGTGCAAATCATACATATTTATTATATACTAAAAATTTGACCGTGGTTTAAATACCTAATTACAGTGTTTCGTTCCTAAAGCGTTTAATGATTAAAGGAGTAAAGTTCATTGGTCGCTTTCGTATTAATTATGTTTAGTGTGTTGTACTCCGATAACCATTCCTTTATCAAAGGTATATAATATGCTTTTGTAACATCCGCGTACTTAGTTATAATTCAACAGTCCTTGAAGCAAGTGTGTAAGGAAATTAGAAAATCATGTTAAATAATATTTTTTTACTGCTCTTCTTCGTTTTTGTAGCAGGTACCTATGTTTTTTTTTTACGTTTGGTATTATTTATTGCAAGCAAGACTTTTTTAACTTCATTTTGATTAAAAATTTGATTCTAGTTTGACTCAATTTGATATACTTTTTCAGATTTTACTATTAATAGTACGGACGATTTTCTGAAAGTAAATTATTGTTATCATTAACCTAAAATTGACAACGATTGCTTTCAGAGACTACGAGAGATACATATGAACATGTACCTTCAGTAGGACGTTACATAAAAGTGCACAGAATCCCTGCTAATTGGCAGGAGGCCCAATTGAGATGTCAGTTAGAAGGTACTATGTACTTTATAAATATTATTATTTTCGTACCAAGCACCAAACATGTGTATGTACTTGATACCATTAAATTATACACTGTACATAATATTTTGTCGTAAAAGGTACGACGTAATTTTTTTTAGTACGGTGTTCACTTTTAATTGGTACCATCTTAGGTAGGTACAGTTACCTGCGGTAATATCTGCTACAGCGGAGCGTGCAAAATGACACGTCTTAAGGAGGTATCAGACGATTCACTCGAATGTTCTTTCGAGTACATCCTTCATTTTTCTTTTATTCCATGTTCACATGGCTTAGCTGGAATGACGTAAATAAGAATTTTAAAGAGTCGCAATTTAAATGGGTCCCGACTGTTGAACTTTAAGTTAGCTACTTAACAAAGGTTCAAGCCCACTAGACTTGTTTTCTTCTTTTTAGTATTTTTTAAGGCAATTGGGTTTTTGATATTTTAATTTATTGCTGTGAAAATGGAAGATTAAAACTATTATAACCCGTATATATTTAGAATGGGCTAATTATTAGCTTACATTTGATACCCTACTCGATAGGTTTGAATAAAACACATTTTTTGAAAACTTACAATTTGGCGCCAAAATTGCGCCATTATGGTTTTTCAAGAATTTGATGTACCCAGTGTCACTTGCATCATCAATACGAATCCAATGACGTATCATTTATCAAAATCGGTTTAGCCGTTGAGTAAGTTACGAGAGGACATAGGAATAGACATACATACATACATACTTACATACATACGCGTCAAACACGTCTCCCCTTCTTCGCAGTCGGGTAAAAATAACATTCATTCGTTTTGGAATAAAGGGGTTTTTCTATATTCTATAATTCTTATATACTTGTATTCGTTAACTTTGTGGTTCCAAAGGCATTGGTATTTTTTTTTAATTCTCCAAAAAGCAACTTATTTTGTTCGTTCCACTTGAACACCATTTTGCCGCGACGTTTGACTTGACGTTCGTCTGCTACAGGGTTCGAGACGAAATTCTCTCTGTCTTCAGACTGTTCATTTTTCGTTCATCCGAGTGGGAATGAATGATGCCGAATGAACCGATCCAACATCGTTGGATCGATTCACTAACGAATTCATTCGGCACTTTTGTTTCACTTTGTGTTTAGACGTGACATTTCCAGTGAAAGATGCCGAAGGAAAGACAGAAACTAACGAAAAATTACCCGTCTGACACCCTCTTTACCGGCTCTAGAAATAGACACGTATCAGATACTTATGCACGCTTTATAGGGTTCCGGAGCCAAAATGGCAAAAATGGAACCCTTATAGTTTCGCCATGTCTGTCTGTCTGTCTGTCCGTCCGCGGCTTTGCTCAGGGACTATCAATGCTAGAAAGCTGTAATTTTGCACGGACATATGTGTAAACTATGCCGACAAAAAGTACAATTAAAAATTAAAAAAAAAAAAAAACATTTTTAGGGTACCTCCCATAGACGTAAAGTGGGGTGATTTTTTTTTCTCATCCAACCCTATAGTGTGGGGTATCGTTGGATAGGTCTTTTAAAACCATTAGGGATTTGCAAAGACGATTTATCGATTCAATGATATGCTTGTATATCAAACTTTCAATAAAAACTATAACTGCTAAGTTTGCTTGAGAATTATTAGTAGTTTAAGAGTAAATAGCTGCCTAAGGTATAAAATATACCTAAACTTGGAAAATTCCGCATAAAATACGAAATCCTTAGAAAAATATTGCTTGTTTTTTTCATAATAGTTACGGAACCTTATTTTGTACATGTCCGACACGCTCTTGGCCGGTTTTTTTGGGGTCAGATATTGATGCGCTGGTGACATAGCACGGAAAAAAACAATTGTACGCGGAAAAACTCAATGATAATCAAAAATCATATTTTCATTCACTTTCTGGAAAAACAATAACATTGAAAAAAATATAGGTACTTGAAAACTTAATTATTTTGAAGTTTTATAATTATTTAATTACTTTTTTCTCTGCAGGTGGTATTTTAGCATCACCCGAGAGTAAAAACATGCTTGCTGCTATGTTGAAAATCATGGCTGATAGACAAATATTCAAAGTATACACAGGGATCCACGCTACATTCTCAAAGGGCGATTATACGACAATAACAGGTATTGTAAAGACAAAGTTTTCTTAACAGCACTGATGGACTCAAAATATATGTAAAAAACCCTATGCGACCAAGTTGCAATTTTTTTTTGTAATGTTATCAGGTTATTGTTCTTATTTAATGATTTGCTTGTTTGGGTTTATGATCAACTTTTTTATTTCATTACCCTATAATGAGAAGTTCCGATGTTCCGATGGACTTATTACGGTAGGAAATTACGTCACAAGTCTTTAATGTTATGTTATTGCATCTTAAAATAGTGGCAGGGGCTTGAGTTTTTCCTGTAAAATCACCTTATAACCACATTTACAATATAACTAAACTATCCATAGGTACTCCTCTATCGGAACTCGACGTGGAATGGATGCAAGGTGAACCAGACAATCTTAACAAAGAAGAGGATTGCCTGGTGATGTATTCATCGGGACGGTTGGCTGATGTTAAGTGCACTAATGATTATCCCTTTATTTGTCACAAATCGCCAGAAATGATGAACGCTCATAAGTGTAGCTACTCGCAGGACGGCATTGAAAGTAGTGGTAAGTTCTGGCATGACTCTGTTATCTGGCCCCAATTTAATATGTAAAAGTTACAATTGCTACAATTTTACATAATTCACACAACGAAAATACAAACTGAAACATGGATGCATAGAAAAAACCCAAGAAACCAGCGCTGGGAATTAAACCCAGGTCCTCAGCATTCCGTGCTGCGTGCTATGATCCTTACACCACCACTGGACAGGAGTCTAGACACAAATTTCTCCCAGGCACCACACCTACTTTTTCGTTTTTTAGCTACTTAAGCAGCGACACTAGCGACATCGTTGTTTTAGCTCTCATCGGGAGACGTGAACACTCCTTCGGAACTAACCGCTCACCCGGACAAGATATGTCGCTATTAAGCAACCAAATTTTATTAAAATTGGTTTTTGGAGTCTTTTTGTTTTTCTTTATTTCAACTCCAAATTCCCAGCGCTGGTCTCTTTTTCTGGGTGTTTTCAGTGCATCCGTGTTTTAGTTTGTATTTTCGTTGGGTTTTACGGGATGAACATAATAGTAACAACTCCAAAAACCAATCATAATTCACACATTCAGCTTCTCATAAAAAAAAGTGTCAATTATGTAAAATTGTAGAACTTATATAAAACAGGGGCCTGGTATTATCTGTGGTATTCTGTGCCAGAAACCATATTGACTTGACACTAGAATCAATCTAAAGTTTTCATATTGCTATCCCCGTTAAAGACCTTCTTTTAATCTCGACATTTCGAGATTCTCGTGGACATGACCATGACAAGATATAGCAAAGGCCTACACGAAACGTCCAGGTAAATTTAATATCCATGTAAGTACAAGTACTTATTATGGTTATTTTCACTTGATTAACATGACAGAAAGTTTAACAGATTTTTTTTTCAGATTACGTTCTATATAATAAAACTTTAAGTTGCTATAAGTTCCATAAGGAGGGCCGCTTTTGGTCTGATGCCTTCAGAACCTGTCTGGCAGAAGACGCTTACCTTGCCATCATCAATAGCGAAGATGAATCACAGTTCTTAAAGGAACTGTTCGCTCAACACCTACCTGAAGACATTCCTGGTGATTTCTTCAAGGATTCCGCAAGCATTGGCTTTACAAGATCAGATAACGATCTTGAATCGTTTGTTACAATTCACGGCAAGTATATAATTAACGCCTTGGCGTCGGAATTCTGGATGCCATGCGCAGGCGTTTTTATACTGCGTACGTCTCCGAGAAATTCGGAATGTTATTGTCATGTTATTATTTATTAACCGGACAATAACATTCCGAATTTTAGTTTTTTTGATTTACCTACTGTTATAAATAATAAATTTATGTAAACCAAAAAAACTACTTTTCTTCCAACTATGCTTTAATTTCATCATAACCGCACTAAATACCCAGCACAAAGCGGGACTTTTCTGCTTTAGAGCAGAAAAAATGTATGAAAATCAATTATTGCATAGTTTTAGATTTTTTTTTAATTGCACCACCAAAGAGGTAACACAAGTATTTTTGCTATAAAATTAGCCTGCAGTGTAAAAAAATCTAGTGTTAGGTTGCTCAACCTGACGGTCTAATGAAATTTGACAGATTGCGTACAAATAATAAAATTGTTGCTACCAATCCTACCAAAAACAGTAAGTAGTCATATATTTGAAAAAAAAATACTGTGTGTTTGGTTGGCCAACCTGACGCCCATCCGAAATTTGATAGATCGCGGGTAAAAATTTCTGCAGTGCTACTACGAAACTCGAAACTCGAAGTTCGTGTCGTGCCATCCCTTTTGATACTTATACTATTTAATACGAGAGCGAGAGGGACGTTACGATACGAACTTCGAGTTTCCACTTTTGTTTAACTGCAAAAATGCCAAAAAAAGTAAGAAATAAAAAAAAAAAACAAATTGGCGGGAACCTTGCGACTTTTCCGTGGACATTTTTTGAGAGTGCGAATGTAAACTTACAAAAATGGAATCATTTCTTTCTTATTAATTGTTTAGCATGATTTTTTTTCCTCTACTATTCCTGTAATAGTTGAAAGAAAAGCAGATTATGCACCTCGCATTGTTTCGGCACAATAAAACATATGTCAATATTATTTTAGTTATTAATATAGGTGCGTATGACCGCTCGCATCGGCGTATAGCGTGCAACTGTCAGATTGACAGTTTGCTTGATGTACGTCTTGTACACATTAAGTAATTTTTTAAAGCCCCGTGCAACTTTTCTGTTCAAGGCTTTTCTAAGTGTTTTATTGCAAATGCCATTTTTTGAAGTTGATAATTGTTAAGCCACGCCATTTTCTATGCTGGTTGTTTTTTAATTATATTTAGATATTTTTTTTCAAGTTTCTTATTGCTCGGTGTGAAAAGTTGTATGAGCCACTCGGGAGCAAAATTATTTTCATCTTGGGCGTTAACACTTGAATCCCTCATTACGCTCAGGATTCTACTTTAGAATCCTTCGCTACATTAGGATTCAATGTACGCCCTCGCCATAAATATAACATTTTGCTCCCTTGTGACACAAATAACTATTTCCTCCCTGACGAGAGGGATCAAAATGCAACTTTCTAAATATAATCAATTATCAAGCAGCATAGAAAATGGCGTGGCTTTACAATTATCAACTTCAAAAAATGTCATTTGCAATAGAACACTTAGAAAAGCCTTGGACAGAAAAGTTGAACTTTGCTCCCTCTCGTCAGGGAGGAAAAGTGACTTTTCAGAAGGAGAGGTGTGAAATAGTTATTTGTGTCACAAGGGAGCAAAGTGGTGTATTTACGACGAGGGCGTAAATTGACTCCAGAATGTAGCGAAGGATTCTATAATAAAATCCTGAGCGTAGCGAGGGATTCTAAAGTAGAATCCTAAGCGTAATGAGGGATTCAAGTGTTAGCGCCCACGATGAAAATAATTTTGCTCCCGAGTGGCTCATACAACTTTTCACAACGAGCATTAAGAAACTTGAAAAAAAAAATATATTATTATAAAGAACAACCGGCATAGAAAATGGTGAGGCATAACAATTATCGACTTAAAAAAAAATGGCATTTGCAATAAAACACTTAGAAAACCCTTGAACAGAAAAGTTGCACTTTGCTCCCTCTCGTCAGGGAGGAAAAGTTACTTTTCTGAAGGAGAGGTGTGAAAATAACTATTGCTCACCTGAAACAAGGGCCACGGCTGAGCAAAGTTGCTTTTAGTTCATTGATATGGACGATTGATAATAATTTGTTTAAATATACCAGGGCAATCCTTGGCTGAAGCTGGATTTAGTGCATTTCAAGCAGGCCAGCCAAATAATCCTTTCGACGATGAATCATGTGGGTTAATGTGGAGAACTGGCTTACTACAACACCATAACTGTCATGAACGTGTAGCGTTCATTTGTGAAAAACCCTTACCGAACGCTCACTCGTGTAGTTATCCGGAAGACGATAATAGTGGTAAGTTCATACGTAAATCTTATATCTCGTAGTAGCTCCAATATACTGTGCTAATTAATTACTCTATTAATAAACTTTGTGTCCATTTAAGTATTAATTTTAAATTAAAATCAAATTATGAAGAATGGATATTCAAACTCAGTATTAGTTCACATAATATTAAAAGGTACTACGCATAACGGAGTATAACTTTTATACCGTAAATTAAGCACGATTATGGGATGTAGGTAGATGGAGTCGACGAAGCCTCGTTAAGCGGAGCTCCTTTTTCTATGTGATTTAGCTCTTCTTACCCGATTCAATACTAAACTTACCTATAACCTGGATAAGTTCTTATACTACCCTAACTACCCTTCTTTAGATACGAAATGGTTTTCATTTGTATTGAATTTTGTGTTTAAGGAACTACTAGTTATGCGTCTTAAAGTTCAAAACTTTATGTGAATTCATATTAGGCATTTTTATGCCAGTTAATTATTTTATACTTTTTTCATTCTTAATAAGCATAATATACCAGATCAACGTTATGCGTAATAATGCACAGCCAAGACACATAATAATATATAATGTATACGACATATATACGGTTAGAACTAGAGCGGTATTCAATCGCCTTCGAACCTCTAACTTTCGAAGATGAAGAAGGTGAAGAAGCGTTTTCATAAAAGGACATAAAATAAGGAAAAAATTAAGGAAAAGTCACAAAAACACTATAGTTTCATTACATTACTTTTTATTAAATTTATGTTCAATTATTACTGGACATATTTATTAAGAATGTTTAGTAAATCGAATACTTATTAAATTTTCTGAGCATTTTTTAATTTACAAAAACCGAAAATGATCACCAGAAAGCATGTACTTGAAACTAGGTGCAATCAAAAATGTTACATCCCACCCTTTTTACTTTATCATTAATTATTATCCTTATTTTTATTTCACAAAATAAGACTAACATCGAATCCCTTTTTTAAATTCCCATGTTTCGAGGTTCTCATAGTCACGACTTGTACAATATTTAACCAAGGCCTGGGAAATACGTAGGTACCTACAGGAAAAATTAATAGCATAATAATGCAATCGTTCAGTTACATTTTATTTTATTGTAAATGATGTAAAATTTTATTGTTTCCAGATTACGTTCTATCAAATAAAACCGGAAGTTGCTATAAATTCCATAAGGAGGGTCTCTTTTGGCCTGATGCCTATGATACATGTCAGAAGGAAGACGCTAACCTGGCCATTATCAACAGCGAAGCTGAATCACAGGTTCTAAAAGAACTGTTTGCTCAAAACCCACCACAAGACATTCCTGGTGATTTCTTTAAGGGATCCGCAAGCATTGGCTTCAGAAGATCGGTTAATAATGAAGAGTCGTTTGTTACAATTGATGGTAAGTATTGCTTCGCACGTGTTTAATAACTAATGTCGAAAATGACTCTTAATCACCGTCTGTCTAACTCACTCACTCAGATTATGTATAAAGAGTTTTAAATCCTATTTTTGGACTTTTCCGTGTACATGTTCTTTCATACCTTTTCCTAGCAATTACTAAAACAAAAAAAAACTTACCAAATAGTTGCGGTCATTCTGAAGTGTTGCACGAACATTCAATTAATTTTTATTTATACAGAAAATTATAGATAAAACAAAGAAGAATATAAAAGTTTTGCATAGATTTTTAATTTCAAGTTAAACACGTAAAGCTTTTTTGCAATGAGTTAGCATCGCTGTGCAACACCGCGGCGTAGTGCTATAATCAGCCGTGAATAAGTGACATAATTGTATTTAAATATTTCAGGTCAATCCTTGACTGAAGCTGGATTTACTATGTTTAGCGATGGCGAGCCAAACCATATCGGCAACAATGAAAAGTGCGGATCTGTGATGAGAAATGGCTTACTCAATGATCATAACTGTAAAGAACGCGTAGCATTTATTTGCGAAAAACGTGTAGTACCAAAATTCGATTTGCGATCAAATTATTAAGAGAGTAGACAGGCCAACACAATGTATTTATAGCCTAACATAAAACTACACTAGCTACAAAAATATAGTGTCACGATCACTGTACCAGTAAATAAATATCTTGCAAACATTATCGGATGCATAATGTCTTAGTTCATCGTAGAATGTAATAGTTCAAGTAACTATATTGCTCTACTTGATGGGGTCACTGCCGTTTCCCCAGATAAAAATATTATTATAATTTCTATTTACCTATTTTAATGTTAACGTATTATTTATATCTTTAATATGTATATGTGTGCCACATGTAAACATGTTTATCTCGAATATAAAAAAAGAAAATAATTACAGTTCTTTCTTTTACTTGGGTGGCTACGTTTTCTTTTCGTTTCTAGATGATACGTGGGCCCGTAGACAATGTTGTAAAAGTTTATTTATATTTTTTTAAATAATTATTTTGCGGCTTCGATGTACTTATGCAATGGTCTAAACCAGTTTACTAATAATCTGCAAGGAACTTGGGTAATAATAAAAGCTTTGGTTGAAAAAGTCAGACTTGCCTAAACAACAATAGAGTGAAATTTGGTTGGGGTTACGAAGAGGGCCAGATACTTATATCATTTTTCTCAAAAATGTCCGTAAAAGTTGACATTATTCTTTACATAACAGAAGGTGAAGTGCATAGTTTATGGTCAGCGAAAAATTAAATAGTTAAAACGATTGCAGGCGCGCTAGCTCGACAATAATGAATTAGCGCGCCTGCAATCAGTCACATTTTTTTTTTAGTCAAAAAAGCTATGGAAATATTGGCACAAGTCGTATACAGCCAAGTCTAATGGCCGGTATCAGATATTTTGTTGGAACTCCGGACTTTTTCTATTGGGTCTGAAATAGCTTGTGGTGTTTTCGGTGGGAAAATACACCTGCAGTTTTTTTTTTTAATGAAAAAAGGCAGGGAAAGCATAGAAAAAATATTGGAATAATATTAAATTTTACTGTATATTTTGAGAAAACGTTTATTCTATTTCAGAATTATTCACCATTTTTGAGAAAAGCTTTATATTAGTCTCGGCTGGAATAGCAATTACTGGCTTCGTATTAGTTAAACAATACTCATACTCAGCCAGCAATTGCCTACTTCCAGGCCACGACAATAATCTACTATTATGGGCCAGAACACAGTGATGGTGCCGGCAGTGGCATATGGACGGCAAAGCTCAAATGGCAATGAGCAGGACATGCAGCCCAAAAAACTGATTTATTCAGAAAGTTCTCGAATGGCGTACGCGAAACGGAAGACGAAGCGTGGGCAGGCCTCACACTAGGTGTACTGTACCCTTAGTGTAGGTTTTCGGTTACAAAGTTCGTCTCGATCGCGTTCACGTTAAATCTCAATTTATATGGAAACACGAACAGCGCCTCTAGCGGAACGTTTGCGATGTTCGTGTTTTTATACAAATTGAGACTTTAACGCGAACGCGATCGAGACGTATTCTGTGACCGGAAAAAAACACTAAGGGTACTGATGTACTGATGACATCGTGAGAATCGCGGGTAACCGCTGCATGCAAGTGGCGAGTTGTCGTTCATTGTGGCGTTCTAAGGGGCAGGCCTTTTTTCAGCAGTGGACGTCTTCTGGCTGATGATGATGATGATGTCCAGATTTTTATTTGATTGAAGGCCATGGGAACCAAAAAGACCACTTAGTAGACCACGGTAAAGGTGGCAGGAAGAAAGAAGATAGTAGGCAGAAACTTAAGTTTCACTGCCAAACACAATAATTAAAGGAGGCTAAAGATCTCGACCCACTATATCGTATCATGCTAATACCGTTATAGGAACGTGTCAATAACGGAATGTTAAACGTATACATGACACGCGACGGCGACGGTTGGTTACGAAACGTGCTAGTGGGCTCAACTCTAACAACAACACACACCTACCACCTACAACAACAACTAACAACTGGTAGTGTACGGTTGTGTTACTCTGAAGATGAGCTCTGGTTGAGTTCGAAACGCGTCAGTGTGGTGTGTGGTGGTGGTGATAGATGGGTTTGTGTGATTTGTGTGTGTTCTTACAGTGTAGAGGTGTAGGACCCGCATGAACACGCATATTTTGCATAAGCTTATAGCTATCGTAAGGTCGCGGGTGAGCAAGGAAACTCTTTTAGTTCATTGATATGGACCTCCACAAAGTAACGCATGATTCAATAAACTATGATAAATCTAACGATTCCTTATAATGTTTAAGCTGCAAAGAGGACCAAAGAAATAGACATGCATAAATACATACTCACATACATACACTTGGAATCATAACCCTCCTTCGGGCAGTCGGGTAAAGATAGCCAAAGATTTACTACACCTTAAGTATGTTGGTAGAGAGTTCTACAACCAAATAGAATAGACAGTTGTTAAAGAGTAGGCATTAAGAGTTGGAAAAGGGTACAATTAGAAGAAAGTTTTGAGAGTAACGAACAAAAATAAACACAACGAACAAATTCACTCTTTGCCGTACCTAGCAAGGAGTTCACACGAAAATCGTGGGCTACGGACTCGTAATTTAAAAAAAGTTAAAAATACAAGATGTATCCCCACTTGCTTAGTATATACATATTAGTATATTAACACGCAAAATGGTTATAGAATTAACTTAAATCATTAATGTGTTAGGTCACTGTGCTTATCTTGGGTTATTTCCGCGATAGCTAGATAATGCCTCTTTGAACCGTATTTTTAGGGTTCCATCGTCAGCAAGGAATCCTTATATAATAGTCTTGCTGGGTCATCTGTTTGTGTGTAAGCGGTTTAGCTTTGAATCTACTATTGGTAGAAAGGTATAATGTAATTCTATTTAATCTCATTGGAATTGTTCCGAAAATGTTAAAAAAAGCAAAAATAATTTGCTTCACATAATAAACAGAAAAACTGAAAACACAGTTGTTTCAACTACCTTATTCAAAAATACCTTCATTTCATTGATCCCATTAACTACATTCATATATTATTGTCGCTCCTTATTTTGGCTATGTGCACGATATCAGCGCCACCTAGCGTCCGCAACTTTGTTGGCTCTAAGGCTCAGATGTTTTGAAATTTCATCGCGACATTGTGACAAGCTACGACTACGGCAGCATTGCTACGACACATTTGTGGACCATAGATAAAAAAAGATTGAGAATTGGTTTATTTATGTATACAGTGTGTTACCGGCAACCAGGCTTTTTTAAGCGAGGTTAAAGTAACGTATTTCTGTAACTAGGCCATGACATTAATAAAAATTTAAATAATAAACTAAAATTAAGACTTTGTTAACTTTCTAACAAAAAAATATAATTGTCAGCAATGGACAGCAAAATAACTTGACAAATAAATGTACAATACAATACAAATATTCTTTATTGCACACCACAAATCAGTACAAAAAACTTATAATATAAACACTGATTCAGGGTAGATGATAGGCGGTCTTATCGCTTAAAAGTGTAGTAGGTAACTGACAGCCGACAGATACTTTGATTATTACTTGTCAATTTACTTTGCGTTACATTGCTGGCAATTATAATTTAGTTAAAAAGTTAACAAAGTCTGAATTTCAGTTTATTAATTGAATTAATGTCATGCTCAAGTTACAGAAATACGTTACTTTAACCTCCCTTGAAAAAGACCTGGCTGCGGGTAACACACTTTATAGTACAAGACATATGTACATATAGCGCGGGATTTGTTACATCGCGGGCCCATGTGGCTATCGTTATGTAACGATACCTAAAAAAGGGGGGGGGGGCATACAAAAAACGAATTATTCTTGTTTTATTTTTATCTCTTCTAAGTTTAAACGTACAAACTTCAAACTCGGAATGATAATAGAGCTAAATAAATACATCGTGATTTTTTATACAAACACAAAAAGTAACCGGACGTTGGTATCCAAAAATACAGTAAACAGTAGTGATTATGTAGTGATACATTACACACTAATTTATTTTATAGGGAAAAAATTACGTACTATTTAATATTTAATATTTGTTGGAATCATCGCTGGATACTGCATTTCAAGAGGCAGGTGGGTCTGCAGGTGGTAGGACCTTGTGCAAGGTCCGCCCGGATTGCTACCACCATCTTGCTCGCTAATCCTGCCTTGAAGCAGCAGTGCTTGCACTGTTGTGTTTCGGCGTGGAGAGTAAGACAGCCGGTGAAATTACTGGCACGTGAGGTATCCCATCTTAGGCCTTTAGGTTGGCAATGCGTCTGCAATACCCCTGGTGTTGCAGATGTTTATAGGCGGTGGTGATCTTTTACCATCAGGAGACCCACTTTCTCGTTTGCCATCCAGTCGTATAAAAAAATAAAAGAAAAATTACTGTCACGAGTCTGCGATAGTCGACACACAGACTTTAAGCCACGACAAGGCACGTGGAAGCTCCAAGTTCTTTTAATTGGTGCAATCCCTCGCGTTCAACAGATAAATTACGGAACAATTTCAAACTGCTACAACTAAAACAATAGTGTTCTATGTGATACGTGGTCTGAATATCGAATTTATCGTAAACATAAAAAATAAAATTGGAAAAACACAATTACAATTCAAAATCAAATATATTTTCACCTCAGCACCTCAAACAGGCAGGTTTTGCTATGGGAAATCAGTGAGCAAAATCGCATTTTGCTCACTCCGTGAGACAAAGTAACTTTTTCTTTTTTTTTAAATTCTGAGTACAGTGTTGGGTCTACTCACTAAATTCTAAATATTTGAACTTTACTTTGATCTGTCATTTCACTTCAAAACGAAAAAAGCGAGAGATAGGATCAAATGTGTTGATTACAATCTTAAATTAAATTTGTTATTAAAAATACATCGATACCTAATAAATTGCATATGTAAATTTTCCCGACCTTTTGACAAAGTATGCAACTTCGTTGCACGAAAGCCGCTTCTTTTGTTTTTTTTTTTAAAAGAATTCCGTATACCGCCTCTACAGTTGGATTAAATATTTGTTAAATTGAATGAATTTGTAACCAATCTGTAATAGAAATCTTAATAAAATCATATTTAAAGGTTTAATAACAGTTATAATAAATTATACGTAAATTGTTCAACCTTTTTAATGACCCCAAGAGGAGGCTTTTTGCAGTATTAAAAAATAAGTATGACATATTTTACAAGAAGTTCTAAGCTCAAATTACAATGCATGTTATGAGTATGAGATTTGTATTGTACCTACTGGACACTTTTTTAGGGTTTTAAGTGTGATTATTATATTTTTTTCTTAATAATCGGATTATATTTAAAAAAAATGTTTTTTTTTTGTAAACAGGTAGGTATAATATGTGGTTTTATTTTTATGTAACATTTAAATTATGTTCTCGCTGCTGAGGTGAAAAATTGGCAAACGAAAAACCAAAGTTTTTTTGCATCTCGTGTGTTTGAATCCCATGCTGCTCTCAGGATTCTAACCTAGAATCACTCGCTCACGCTCGTGATTCAATTATAGAATCCTTCGCTTAGTCGGGATCCAAAATCAACACTCGCAACAAAAAAATAACTTTGCTCTCTTGTTGCACAAATAACTATTATTTGCATTGAACGGGTTAACATCAAGGTCTTATAATATATATTTATAGCGCCATTCAGCCATTTCTGGCGTACAAAATATGAAGCATTGCAATTATGTAAATTGTTTTCCTTGTAAGACTATGTCAATTCATTTATTAATGTCAAAAAAAACATTTCTAGAATAATAAATGGAAATAAAAAACACTAATCGTAAATCTGATAATACATCATATTTTATTTTTTCCGTATATTTAAGTTAAACGTTTGCGTGCTTATGTGCTTATAGTTCTATCATAAATTTATAAATAGGTATAGCCGGACCAAAATCCCTGTATATCAAATGCATTGTGTTAAAAAATATACCGTTAAATGGGGGTGAGAAGGGACTGCGGGGGCAGTAGGGATAGAACTAATAGGTATTTTGTCTTTTCTCTTGCTACTTAGAATTTCTTGTTTGGAGAGACGGATTGGGTGTAACTGCCTTTTCGGCGAAATATGTTTCGCCAAATTTCACTTAGCAACCAACCTTTCGCCAAAGTTTCATTTGGCATACTAATATTTGGCATAACTTTACTTCGCATTTTTTTTATTTCGCAACATTTTTACACTGCAAAATTTTGCTTCATCACACATTTATGTGGTAATTAATTATGTAGCAAATGATTGGCTTAGGCAAATAACAAATTGTCAAATAACATTTGGGCAATTTTTTACATTGCAAAGTTATACTTGTGTTATTAAGTTATGTGTGCGAGCAAGCGAAGCGAGCGAGCAAGACGGTTCGGAGCAGAAGCGACTTGGATAGTTTAGGTTCAGAAGGCTAAGGCGGGAGCGAAGCGGATCGTAGCTCCCGCCTTAGCCTTCGATGTTAGGTTGTTTTATAGTAGCCAGGATAAATGACACTAGAAAAGTAGGTTGGATGCCATTCAATAAGTTACCACATAAATGTGTGATGAAGTAAAATTTTGCAATGTAAAAATGTTGCGAAATAAAAAAAATGCGAAGTAAAGTTATGCCAAATATTAGTTTGCCAAATGAAACTTTGGCGAAAGGTTGGTTGCTAAGTGAAATTTGGCGAAACATATTTCGCCGAAAAGGCAGTACACCGAGAGTGACATTGGCTACTTCTTATCCCGGAAAAATGCAAAGTTCCCGAGGGAACAGCGCGCAATAACCGAATTCCACGCGGACAAAGCCGCGAGCAAAAGCTAGTTGAAATATAAATTATAATAAATAAATTGAAATAAAATGCAGTCACTTTTTTTTAACATCACGATCATAAGTTTCCCTCTGTTACAAATTAAATTTGTTAAATTGGTTACAAAATGCTTATCGGTGACCTTTGTATCTACGGGTATTCCCGCAACAAGAAATAATATTATCTACTAGCTTTTGCCCGCGGCTTCGTCCGCGTGGAATTCGGTTATCGTGCGCTGTTCCTTCGGGAACTGTGTATTTTTCCGGGATAAAAAGTAGCCTATGTCACTCTCTGGCACATAAACTATCTCTATGCCAAAAATCACGTCAATCCGTCGATCAGTTTCAACGTGAAAGACGAACAAACATACAAACACACACACTTTCACATTTATAATATTTGTATGGATATGGATGAACCATGTATGTATGTATGTAAACTCTTTATTGTACAAAAGAAAATTAACAAAATACAACTGACAAACTTTAAGATACTTGTACAAAGGCGGACTTATCCCTTTAAGGGATCTCTACCAGTCAACCTTTGAGTGGATGAGAGGAGAGGAGCAATACGTTAGGGTCCGACAAAGGGTGAGTTTTAGAGTTAAAATAATGGAAGCTACTATACAGTGCTTTAAACAATATAATACATAAACTACAATATAAATAAATAAACTACTATACATATATGTAACCATTTGGGTCACTTAAGTATTAAATAGTAGGTGCGAGTAACTCTGTCATTATTAGTATTTCACATGATATCGTTACCTAAAGTGTTGAAGAAACAAAATAATTTGCCACATACGACGTACCTAAATGAAAAAAAAAAAAGCTTAAATCGCTAAAACCACTATAATTGGCTTCTATGCGGTATTTCAGTCCCGAAGATGCTTTAAAAATACCTTTAATATATTTTTGATAAAAGAAAAGAGGCTTGGATGATAGCTGGGCTATAAAATAATTTTATGTGTAAATAGTTTTATGTGTGTATTTTATTTAATAATTATGTTAAGTGTGTTGTGCCTACTCCGATAACCTTCCTTTATCAAAGGTATATAATATGCTTTTGTAAAATCCGCCTACTTAGTAATAATTCAATAGTCCTGGAAGCAAGTCTGTAAGGAAATTAGAAAATCATGTTAAATAATATTTTTTTACTGCTCTTCTTCGTTTTTGTGGCAGGTTACTATGTTTTTTTTTTGCGTTTGGTATTATTTATTGCAAGCAAGACATTTTTAACTTCATTTAATGTACTTTTTCAGATTTTACTATTAATAGTACGAACGATTGTCTCAAAGTAAATTATTGTTATCATTAACCTAAAATTGACAACGATTGCTTTCAGAGACTACGAGAGATACATATGAACATGTACCTTCAGTAGGAGGTTACATAAAAGTGCACAGAATCCCTGCTAATTGGCAGGAGGCCCAATTGAGATGTCAGTTAGAAGGTATGTACTTTATCAATATAAATATTTTCGTACCAAGCACCAAACATGTGTATGTACTTGATACCATTAAATTATATACTGTACATAATATTTTATGTCGTAAAAGGTACGACGTAAATTGTTTTAGTACGGTGTTCACTTTTAATTGGTACCATCTTAGGTACAGTTAGCTGCGTTAATGTCTACTACAGCGAGCGTGCAAAATGATACGTATCAGACGGTTCACTCGAATGTTCTTTCGAGTACATCCTTCATTTTTCTTTTATTCCATGTTCACACGGCTTAGCTAGAATGACGTAAATAAGAATTTTAAAGAGTCACAATTTAAATGGGTCCCGACTGTTGAACTTTAAGTTGGCTACTTAACAAAAGTTCAAGCCCACTAGACTTGTTTTCTTCTTTTTAGTATTTTTTAAGGCAGTCGGGTTTTTGATTTTTTAATTTACTGCTGTGAAAATGGTAGATTTAAACTATTATAACCCATATATATTTAGAATGGGCTAATTATTAGCTTTCATTTGATACCCCACTCGATAGGTTTGAATAAAATACATTTTTTGAAAACTTACAATTTGGCGCCAAAATTCCGCCATTTTGGTTTTTCAAGAATTTGATGTACCCAGTGTCACTTGCGTCATCAATACGAATCCAATGACGTATAATTTATCAAAATCGGGTTAGCCGTTGAGTAGTTACAATAGGACATAGGAATAGACATACATACATACTTACATACATACGCGTCAAACACATCTCGCCTTCTTCGCAGTCAGGTAAAAATAACATTCATTCGTTTTGGTATAAAGGCGTTTTTCTATAATTCTTATATACTTGTATTCGTTAACTTTGTGGTTCCAAAGGCATTGGTATTTTTTTATAATTCTCCAAAAACAGCAACTTATTTTGTTCGTTCCACTTGAACACCATTTTGCCGCGACGTTTGACTTGACGTTCGTCTGCTACAGGGTTCGAGACGAAATTCTCTCTGTCTTCAGACTGTTCATTTTTCGTTCATCCGAGTGGGTTCGTTCATAAACGAATTCATTCGGCACTTTTGTTTCACTTTGTGTTTAGAGGTGACATTTCCAGTGAAAGATGCCGAAGGAAAGACAGAAACTAACGAAAAATTACCCGACTGACACCCCCTTTACCGGCTCTAGAAATAGAGACGTATCAGATACTTATGCACGCTTTTTAGGGTTCCGGAGCCAAAATGGCAAAAATGGAAACCTTATAGTTTCACCATGTCTGTCTGTCTGTCTGTCCGTCCGCGGCTTTGCTCAGGGACTATCAATGCTAGAAAGCTGTAATTTTGCACGGATATATGTGTAAACTATGCCGACAAAAAAGTACAATTAAAAATTGTAGCGGAGAGGCGGGGGAATGAAGTAAAGATACGCAATCTTAGTACAAGAGACTAGGTATAATTAAATTATAGAGATTACACATTTACTACATGCGGTACAATACTGGACGCGAGTACTACTGGGGGGGTGGAGAGATTCGTGAACCAGCAATGTATTAACTCTGGATTAATGACACTAAGACGACTCAACTATAGGGTGAGAGCGTATAGCGTGCACGACCGAGTTCCTACCTCTGACAACAAACAATTTCTTTGGTCCGTATATAAACACTCGCCGGCGGACAAGCGTTAGCGAGTTTGAACCTACAGCCAGCGCCATCTGTTGGTTGCCCGCGCAGGTTGAACTATGCAATTTCGCTGCTAGCGCAATCTGGCGGCGTATGGTGTTACAAAATTAAAAAAAAATTTTTTTAGGGTACCTCCCATAGACGTAAAGTGGGGGTGATTTTTTTTTCTCATCCAACCCTATAGTGTGGGGTATCGTTGGATAGGTCTTATAAAACCATTAGGGATTTTCAAAGACGATTTATCGATTCAATGATAATAATATGTTTGTATATCAAATTTCAATAAAAACTATAACGGCTAAGTTTGCTTGAGAATTATTAGTAGTTTAGGAGTAAAAAGCTGCCTAAGGTATAAAATATACCTAAACTTGGAAATTCCATATAAAATACGAAATTCTTAGAAAAATATTACTTAATTTTTTCGTAATAGCGTCGGAACCTTATTTTGTGCATCACACGCACACGCTCTTGGCCGGTTTTTTTGTGTCAGATATTGATGCACTGGTGACATAGCACGGAAAAAAAACAATTGTACGCGGAAAAACTCAATGAAAATCAAAAATCATATTTTCATTCACTTTCTAGAAAAACAGTAACATTGAAAAAAATATAGGTACTTGAAAACTTAATTATTTTGAAGTTTTATAATTATTTAATTACTTTTTTCTCTGCAGGCGGTATTTTAGCATCACCCGAGAGTAAAAACATGTTTGCTGCTATGTTAAAAATAATGACTAATAGACAAATATTCAAAGTCCCTGTGTATACAGGGATCCACGCTACATTCTCAAAGGGCGATTATACGACAATAACAGGTATTGTAAAGAAAAAGTTTTCTTAACAGCACTGATGGACTCAAAATAGATGTAAAAAAACCCTATGCGACCAAGTTGCAATTATTATTTTTTGTAATGTTATCAGGTTATTGTTCTTATTTAATGATTTGCTTGTTTGGGTTTATGATCAACTTTTTTGTTTCATTACCCTATAATGAGAAGTTCCGATGTTCCGATGGACTTATTACGGTAGGAAATTACGTCACAAGTCTTTAATGTTATGTTATTGCATCTTAAAACAGTGGCAGGGGCTTGAGTTTTTCCTGTAAAATCACCTTATAACCACATTTACAATATAACTAAACTATCCATAGGTACTCCTCTATCGGAACTCGACGTGGAATGGATGCAAGGTGAACCAGACAATCTTAACAAAGAAGAGGATTGCCTGGTGATGTATTCATCGGGACGGTTGGCTGATGTTAAGTGCACTAATGATTATCCCTTTATTTGTCACAAATCGCCAGAAATGATGAACGCTCATAAGTGTAGCTACTCGCAGGACGGCATTGAAAGTAGTGGTAAGTTCTGGCATGACTCTGTTATCTGGCCCCAATTTAATAAAAGTTTCACAATTTTACATAATTCAAACAACGAAAATACAAACTGAAACATGGATGCACACAAAAGACCCAAAAAAAGAGACCAGCGCTGGGAATCAAACCCAGGTCCTCAGCATTCCGTGCTGCGTGCTATGACCCTTACACCACCACTGGACAGGAGTCTAGACACAAATTTCTCCCATGCACCACACATTGCAGCCTGCTTTTTTCCTTTTTTAGCCACTTAAGCAGCGACACTAGCGACATCTATGTTTTAGCTCTCATCGGGAGACGAGAACACTCCTTCGGAACTAACCGCTCACCTGGACAAGAGATGTCGCTATTAAGCAATCAAATTGAGATTGATTTTTGAAGTCTTTTTGTATTTTTTGTTTCAACTCCAAATTCTCAGCGCTGGTCTCTTTTTCTGTTTTTTCAGTGCATCCATGTTTCAGTTTGTATTTTCGTTGTATTTTACGAGATAACCGTAATAGTAACAATTCCAAAAACCAATCATAATTCGCACATTCAGCTTCTCTTATCCCTTGGAGTGGCAAGCGTCCGGGTCCCGGAATAAAAGTGTCAATTATGTAAAATTGTAGGACTTGTAACTTATATTAAACAGAGGCCTGGTATTATTTGTGGTATTTTGTGTCAGAAACCATAATTGACTTGACACTTGAATCAATCTAAAGCTTTCATATTGCTATCCCCCAAGTAGGAAGGGTTAAAGCCCTTCTTTTAATCTCGGCATCTCTATCTTCTCGTGGACACGACCATGACAAAGGCCTACACGAAACGTTCAGGTAAATTTAATATCTATGTAAATACAAGTGTTATGATTATTTTCACTTGATTAACATGACATAAAGATTAACAGATTTTTTTTTTCAGATTACGTTCTGTATAATAAAACTTTAAGTTGCTATAAGTTCCATAAGGAAGGCCGCTTTTGGTCTGATGCCTTCAGAACTTGTATGGCAGAAGACGCTTACCTTGCCATCATCAATAGCGAAGATGAATCACAGTTCTTAAAGGAACTGTTCGCTCAAAACGCACCTGAAGACATTCCTAGTAATTTCGTCAAGAATTCCGCAAGCATTGGCTTCAGAAGATCGGAAAACGATCATGAATCGTTTGTTACAATTCACGGCAAGTACCTAATGCATTAGTGCAAAACTTTGATTTATTATCATCATGCATACAGTTCATAATTAACGCCTTGGCGTCGGAATTCTGGATGCCATGAGCAGGCGTTTTTATACTGCGTACGCCTCTGAGAAATTCGGAATGTTATTGTCCCGTTAATAAATGATTACATTTTTATAATTTATGACAGTAAACTAAAAAAAAGTACTTTTCACACCTCTCATTCAAAAAAGTAACTTTTCCTCCCTGACGAGAGGGATCAAAGTGCAACTTTTCTCTTAAAGGCTTTTTTAAGTGTTTTTTTGCAAATTCAATTTTTTTAAGTTTATACGCCATTTTCTATGCTGCTTGATCTTTAATTATATTTTGTTTTTTTTTCAAGTTTCTACATGCTCGGTGTGAAAAGTTGTATGAGTCACTCGAGAGCAAAATAATTTTCATCTTGGGCGTTAACACTTGAATCCTTCACTACGCTCAAGGTTATTGCTCCCTTGAGACACAAAAAAATATTTCACAACAAATTTCAAAAAACATTTACAATCTAGTTAACACTTGAATCCCTCATTACGCTCAGGAGTCTACGTTAGAATCCCTCACATTGCTCAGGATTCTATTGTAGAATCCTTCGCTTCATTCTGAATGCAATGTACCGCCTTCGCCCTAAATACAACATTTTGCTCCCTTCTGACATAAATAACTATTGCTCACCTGCGGCAAATTGCTCAGTGGCAAAACAAAATTGGCAAATTGATTTGTCACCGGCCACACCTGAGCAAAGTTGCTTTTAGTTCATTGATATGCACGATTGATATTAAATTGTTTAAATATACCAGGGCAATCCTTGGCTGAAGCTGGATTTAGTACATTTCAAGCAGGCGAGCCAAATAATGCTGGCAAAAATGAGTCATGTGGGTCCGTGTGGAGAACTGGCTTACTAAATGACTACAACTGTCATAAACGTGTAGTGTTCATTTGTGAAAAACCCTTACCGAACGCTCACTCGTGTAGTTATCCGGAAGACGATAATAGTGGTAAGTTCATACGTAAATCTTATATCTCGTAGTAGCTCCAATATTCTGTGCTAATTAATTACTCTTAACTTTGTGTCCATTTAAGTATTAATTTTAAATTTAAATCAAATTATGAAGAATGGATATTCAAACTCAGTATTAGTTCACATAATATTAAAAGGTACTACGCATAACGGAGTATAACTTTTATACCGTAAATTAAGCACGATTATGGGATGTAGGTGGATAGTCGACGAAGCCTCGCTAAGCGGAGCTCCTTTTTCTATGTGATTTAGCTCTTCTTACCCGATTAAATACTAAACTTACCTATAACCTGGATAAGTTCTTATACTACCCTAACTACCCTTCTGTAGATACGAAATAGTTTTCATTTGTACTGAATTTTGTGTTTAAGGAACTACTAGTTATGCGTCTTAAAGTTCAAAACTTTATGTGAATTCATATTAGGCATTTTTATGCCTGTTAATTATTTTATACTTCTTTCATTCTTAATAAGCATAATATGCCAGATCAACGTTATAGATGACATATATACGGTTAGAACTAGAGCGGTATCCAAACGCCTTCGAACCTCTAATTTTTCAAGATGAAGAAGGTGAAGAAGACTAGTTCAGATGGTGAGCGAATTTGTGATATGTTCAATAGCCACTTCCAGTCAGTTTTTGAGAAACCTAATAATAACTTGCTATCTGATGAGATATTTAAAGTCCCAGCCGCTGAACCACTTTTTGACTTAGGGTGTATTGAAATTAACTCTCAGATTGTCTTAAAATACTTAAAATCAGTTAATATACATAAAGGCGCAGGTCCAGACGGCATACACCCTCTCTTAGTGAAAAACTGTAGCAATTCTCTGGCTGCACCAATTACTTTACTATTCAAAAAATCTTTAAGAGAAGGCTGTGTTCCCAAATTATGGAAGCAAGCATGGATCACCCCTATTCCATAAGGAGTGGTCAGCCGGGATATAGAAAAATATCGTCCGATCTCAAAATTATGTGTTTTTCCAAAATTATTAGAGAAAATCGTTACCGATCAGTTATTCGAAGTCACCCGTCGACATATTAATCCTGCTCAACATGGTTTCTTCAGAGGTCGGTCTGTCGATAGTAATTTGTTAATCTTCACTAACGATATCTCCAGCGCCATGGATGATGGATACAGCGTTGACGCTATTAATACTGACTTTTCTAAGGCATTTGATAAAATTTGTCATTATACTTTGCTGCTTAAGCTGTGGAAAATTGGTATACATGGCGATCTTTTCAGATGGATAAAGTCCTATATTGAAAACCGAACCCAATCTGTGGTTCTGTTGGATTATCAGTCCCAATGGAAATCAATCAGCTCAGGAGTTCCGCAGGGTTCCCACTTAGGTCCTTTACTTTTTACGTTTTACGTCAACGACATAACTAAATACATTAAGAACTCTAATATATTACTTTACTCAGACGATACAAAAATTTACAGAGACATTAAAGATACCAGTGATTGTGAAAAGTTACAAGAGGACCATGACAGTTTAGTTAACTTTTGCAATAGCAATAACTTATTTCTAAATCTAGATAAGTGTCACGTGATCACGTTCTCAAGAAAGAGTAGTGTAATAAGTTATACTTACAGATTAACAGGTATGACTTTGGACAGAGTCACAAAAATCCGTGACCTTGGCGTTATCATGGACAGCAAACTATCATTTTATCCCACAAATAGACAAAATGTTAGCTAAATCTTATGGACAACTGGGTTTTATTTTACGTGTAAGTAAACCATTTAAGAATCCTCTAACATACAAAATTATTTACAATTGCTTTGTCCGAAGTCACATAGAATTTGCTTGGTCGGTGTGGAAACCTTATTATAATGTTCACATAAGTAGGATTGAGAGACTGCAGAAAATTTTTATGAGGTCATTGGCTTTTAGGACTGGAATACAGTATACAGGTTACATACATACCTGCAGCCATTTCAGAGTACAGACGCTCAGTGATCGCCGAGACTCAACTGACTCTGTTCTTCTTTTCAAAATAATTAATTCAAAACTCGACGCCCCGACACTATTACACAAAATAAATTTCAGAGTTCCCCGCAGGTGAGAGCGCCAGTGTCGTAAAAGAGATCTCTTTTCTATACCTCGAAGTAGGACATGTTATGCTAGAAATATGTTTATTAGGCGTGCGTGTGGCATTTTTAATAATAGTGAAAAACTGGTGGACGTTGATATTTTTGATTGTTCACTTGAGATGCTGAAGAAGGCTTTCAAGTAACCAGGCTTTAGGCTAGTTATAATATTAATTTATATTTTAAACTAATTGTTTTCAGCTTTCCTGTCTAGTTTCACTTGCAGGGAAGTGACAACATAACAAATCTGGACTTGTTTTATTTTTATGTTTGTTAGGTACCTATCAAAATTCTATTATTATCATTTCTTTCTTTGTAATAGCTGTCTGCTATCATAAACCTTTAAGGAAACTATAGGTCTAGATTGTGTTAATTTAAGTCTGCTCATAATTATGTATAAGACTGTTTGTTTCTTATCAATAAATAAATAAAATAAAGAAGCGTTTTAATAATAGGACAATCACTATTATGCGAATTAAGGGAAAGTCACAAAAAACACTATAGTTTCATTACATTAGTTTTTATTAAATTTTTGTTTAATTATTACTGGACATATTAAAAATGTTTAGTAAATCAAATACTTATTTATTTGCTAAGCATTTTTAATTTACAAAAACAGAAAATGATCACCAGAAAGCATTTAAGTACTTGAAACTAGGTGCAATCAAAAATGTTACATCCCACCCTTTTTACTTTATCATTAATTATTTTTTTATTTCACAAAACAAGACTAACATCGAATCCCTTTTTTAAATTCCCATGTTTCGAGCTTCTCATAGTCACGACTTTTACAATATTTAACCAAGGCCTGGGAAATACGTAGGTACAGGAAAATTTTATAGCATAAAAATGCAATCGTTCAGTTACATTTCATTTTATTGTAAATCATGTAAAATTTTATTGTTTCCAGATTACGTTCTATCAAATAAAACCGGGAGTTGCTATAAGTTCCATAAGGAGGGTCTCTTTTGGCCTGATGCCTATGAAACATGTCAGAAGGAAGACGCTAACCTGGCCATTATCAACAGCGAAGCTGAATCACAGGTTCTAAAAGAACTGTTTGCTCAAAACCCACCACAAGACATTCCTGGTGATTTCTTTAAGGGATCTGCAAGCATTGGCTTCAAAAGATCGGTTAATAATGAAGAGTCGTTTGTTACAATTGATGGTAAGTATTGCTTCGCACGTATTTAATAAATAATGTCGAAAATGACTCTTATTTTACCTCTTAAGCAACTTCTGTCTCACTCACTTACTCATATTTTGTATAAAGAGTTTTAAATCCTATTTTTGAACTTTTCCGTGTACATTTTCAAACATGTTCTTTCATACCTTTTCCTGGCAATTACTTACACAAAAAAAAAACTCACCAAATAGTTGCGGTCATTCTGAAGTGATGCACGAACATTCAATTAATTTTTATTTATACAGAAAATTATAGATAAAACAAAGAAGAATATAAAATTTTTATATAAGTAGATTTTTAATTTCAATTTAACACGTAAAGCTTTTCTTGCAATGAGTTAGCATCGCACTGCAACACCGTAGTGCTATCAGCCGTGAATAAGTGACATCATCATCCCAGCCTATATACGTCCCACTGCTGGGCACAGGCCTCCTCTCAGAACAAGAGGGCTTGGGCCATAGTTCCCACGCGGGCCCAGTGCGGATTGGGAATAAATGACATAATTGTATTTAAATATTTCAGGTCAATCCTTGACTGAAGCTGGATTTACTACGTTTAGCGATGGCGAGCCAAGTAAAAAAGGCAACAATGAAAAGTGCGGATCTGTGATGAGAGATGGCTTACTCAATGATCATAACTGTAAAGAACGCGTAGCATTTATTTGCGAAAAACGTGTTGTACCAAAATTCGATTTGCGATCAAATTATTAAGAGAGTAGACAGGCCAACACAGTGTATTTATAGCCTAACATAAAACTACAGCTACAAAAATATAGTGTCACGATCACTGTACCAGTAAATAAATATCTTGCAAACATTATCGGATGCATAATGTCGTAGTTTATCGTACAATAGTTCAAGTAACTATATTGCTATACTTGATGGGGTCACTGCCGTGCCCCCAGATAATAATATTATTATAATTTCTATTTACCTATTTTAATGTTGACGTATTATATCTTTAATATGTATATGTGTGCCACATGTAAATATGTTTATCTCGAATATAAATAAAGAAAATAATTACAGTTCTTTCTTTTACTTGGGTAGCTACGGTTTCTTTTCGTTTCTAAATGATACGTGGGCCCGTAGACAATGTTGTAAAAGTTTATTTATATATTTTTTTTATATTATTTTGCGGCTTCGATGCACTTATGCATTGGTCTAAACCAGTTTACTAATAATCTGCAAGGCACTTGGGTAATAATAAAAGCTTTGGTCGAAAAACTCAGAGTTGCCTAAACAACAATGGAGTGAAAATTGGTTGGGGTTACGAAGAGGGCCAGATATATAGGGCCGGCAGTGGCAGATGGACGGCAAAGCTCAAATGGCAATGAGCAAGACATGCAGCCCAAATAATCATTTATTCAGAAAGTTCTCGAATGGCGTACGCGAAACGGAAGACGAAGCGTGGGCAGGCCTCACACTAGGTGTACTGTACCCTTAGTGTAGGTTTTCGGTTACAAAGTTCGTCTCGATCGCGTTCACGTTAAATCTCAATTTATATGGAAACACGAACAGCGCCTCTAGCGGAACGTTTGCGATGTTCGTGTTTTTATACAAATTGAGACTTTAACGCGAACGCGATCGAGACGTATTTTGTGACCGGAAAAATACACTAAGGGTACTGATGTACTGATGACATCGTGAGAATCGCGGGTAACCGCTGCATGCAAGTGGCGAGTTGTCGTTCATTGTGGCGTTCTAAGGGGGAGGCCTTTTTTCAGCAGTGGACCTCTTCTGGCTGATGATGATGATGATGTCCAGATTTTTTTTTGATTGAAGGCCATGGGAACCAAAAAGACCACTTGGTAGACCACAGTAAAGGTGGCAGGAAGAAAGAAGATAGTAGGCAGAAACTTAAGTTTCACTGCCCAACACAATAATTATAGGAGGCTAAAGATCTCGACCCACTATATCGTATCATGCTAATACCGTTATAGGAACGTGTCAATAACGGAATGTTAAACGTATGCATGACACGCGACGGCGACGGTTGGTTACGAAACGTGCTAGTGGGCTCAACTCTAACAACAACACACACCTACCACCTACAACAACAACTAACAACTGGTAGTGTACGGTTGTGTTACTCTGAAGATGAGCTCTGGTTGAGTTCGAAACGCGTCAGTGTGGTGTGTGGTGGTGGTGATAGATGGGTTTGTGTGATTTGTGTGTGTTTTTACAGTGTAGAGGTGGAGGAACCGCATGAACACGCATATTTTGCATAAGCTTATAGCTATCGTAAGGTCGCGGGTGAGCAAGGAAATTATTTTAGTTCATTGATATGGACCTCCACAAAGTAACGCATGATTCAATAAACTATGATAAATCTAACGATTCCTTATAATGTTTAAGCTGCAAAGAGGACCAAAGAAATAGACATGCATAAATACAGACTCACATACATACACTTGGAATCATAACCCTCCTTCGAGCAGTCGGGTAAAGATAGCCAAAGATTTACTACACCTTAAGTATGTTGGTAGAGAGTTCTACAACCAAATAGAATAGACAATTGTTAAAGAGTAGGCATTAAGAGTTGGAAAAGGGTACAATTAGAAGAAAGTTTTGAGAGTAACGAACAAAAATAAACACAACGAACAGATTCACTCTTTGCCGTAGCTAGCAACGAAAATCGTTGGCTACGGACTCGTAATTTAAAAAAAATTAAAATACAAGATGTCTCCTCACTTGCTTAGTATAAACATATTAGTATATTAACATGCAAAATGGTTATAGAATTAACTTAAAACATTAATGTGTTAGGTCACTGTTCTTATCTTGGGTTATTCCCGCGATAGCTATTTCACGAGATAATGCCTCTTTGAACCGTATTTTTAGGGTTCCATCGTCAGCAAGGAATCCTTATATAATAGTTTTGCTGGGTCATCTGTTTGTGTGTAAGCGGTTTAGCTTTGAATCTACTATTGGTAGAAAGGTATAATTTGATTCTATTTAATCTCATTGAAATTGTTCCGAAAATGTTAAAAAAAGCAAAAATAATTTGCTTCACATAATAAACAGAAAAACTGAAAACAGTTGTTTCAACTACCTTATTCAAAAATACCTTCATTTCATTGATCCCATTAACTACATTCATATATTATTGTCGCTCCCTATTTTGGCTATGTGCACGATATCAGCGCCACCTAGCATCCGCAACATTGTTGGCTCTAAGGCGACATTGTGACAAAAATCAAACCTAGGACCTATTAATTTATAATACAAAATTACCGTGATACCGTGATTTGGCTGGCCAAAAGGTTGTGATTCATTTTTGGTTATGAAAATTAAATGTCAGGGTTTGTTTACTTCATGTTTAGTTGTACTTTTAATGTAAACAAAAAGATAAAGCTACTTTAATTGTTTCTTTGAATAATAGTAAGTAAACATATATAATACGTTAACTTACGGAATATAGTTCACTAAAACACCCCTAGACAGCTATTAGTAGGTAGTTAACTCGCATCTTACTGTGAAAATTTCAAATGTGATAAAATAATATTTTGTATTAATTTAAAAAGCACCACAAAAATCTTTATAAAAAAAATAGAGGAAAACATTTGACTTTGGCATTGTACGGAACCCTCTCCACGCGAGTTCAACTCGCACTTAACCGGTTTTTTTATTAGAAATCCTGTATTTTAGAAATCTTTTGCTGTGTTCTTTGTTTAATGTTTGGTGCAATAAAAAACTTATGGTGTAAGTCGCTAAGTCATTAAATTTATGAGTTTAGTACCTACACATATTTATTTTATTCTAATATTATATTGCGCACCTATTCTAAAAATGATGTGTTTAAAGAAATTTGAATCGTTCCAGCTAATTTCGAGTAACTGGAGAACAAACAAAAAAGTATATTTCGACGAACTGAGAACATTATTTTTCAGTGAAACCAGTTAACCCTTTAATGCACAGCACATTATTTTTTTAATTTTTAACAGTTTAAGTAAAAAACCGGGTTATTTAGGATACAAAGAGGCCTAAAAAAATACAAAAAAAAATCTAATATCCATATTTGTGGAAATAACGTATGTTGTTTTTAAACCACAATGCCCAACTTTCACCAAAACAAGATTTGTTCTTAAGTGTTGTTTAAAAACCACAGCGTGCAAGGTACGAGTAAAACAATTGATATTAAAAAAGAACAAAAACTTTAATTAATTACATGAAAATTATAAAAACAGTTTTTTTTGGGGGTAAAACACAGCCGCAGCTGGCATTTGACACACTGTATCTTCGTGTAGCCACCTACACAATATTTACATCTGCCTTGAATACCTGTAAATCCAGGAAAATGTCCAATATTGTCGTATCTGACACCGATTGGAGGTCTTGGGGCTGCAGGAGTCCGGATTTCAGGCTGGGGTACGTTAAAATGCTGGTTGATATTTTTCGTCCTGTTCTTTTTCAGTAGTTCAGCGGCAATTTGCAATCTGAACTTTTTCAGTGGAATCTTTTTCGTGGCTGTATTCCTTCTATATAATAACCAAGCGTTATTGACACATATATCCAGTATTTGTCCAAATATTTAATATGGCCATGTACCATCGTTTTGTCTTCATATTCGAGCGATAAAGTGCAACAAGCATATCCGCCAAGTCAACGCCGCCCATGTGTACGTTGTATTGCTTGACAATCTGGGGACAGTCTACATTCACTTTAGTCTTGGCGTCTTTGCAATAGCGTTGTATGGTTTCAACGGGATGAGAATCCACGAATGAACTAGCCAACGTGACGACTTTGTTGTCATGCCATTTGACAATAGCTAACCGATTTTTTTGGCAAACCACCTGCTTGCTTGTGCCTCTCTTCGTTTTCGAAAACTGCTTGTCAGTAGGGAATTTCTCTTGACAACCTCGAAGCCGATTATTTCGGATAGTACCAAGGCTGAAAATTCCCAACTCTTGACGTAAGTAGCGAATCAGTTCCAATGACGTAAAAAAATTGTCAAAATATACGATCGATGGCTTCGTCGTAATGGTTTTACTGAGTGCCAACACCACTTTAGCTCCGAGGCCTAAACTGCCTTCGTAGTCATTGAATGCATAAAACCGAAAGGTGTCTTCCCCAGCATATGGCAAAAAGTCGTAAACGATACCTGAAACACCCGCTCTTACAAACATTTTAAAGCCCCATTTTTTCGGTTTTTTGGGCATGTATTGCCGTCTACTGCCTGCTCTGGTTCCCTTATAGGGAATCATCATTTCGTCGATGCTATAACGACCTTCTTCCTCAATCTTTAGGCAATTTTGACGCACTTGTTCCAATAGAGGTCGTATTTTAAAAAACCGGTCCTCATTGGTGTCGTTATTATCGACGAAATGTAAATGTCTCCTAATAGTCTCGTATTTTCTCAGAGACATGACGTCTGCTATTGGAGGGAATCTGAACTCATTGGACCAGTAATCTCTGTATGCTGGCATTCCAACTACACCCATCATTAGAGTAAGGGCTAAAAAGTCGCGAATATCATTACATGTCATATTGATGCACTTGTTGGTTTCACTTGTCTGTACAGAGTATAAGTTCGTCTCGTCGGCAATCATTTGGATAATATTTTCCGTAAAAAGCGTTAAAAAATAATCACTAGGTGATTTTAAGGCTGGATCATACGGTGTCGAAAATGTGACAGCTTCTACTTCAGCTCGGTGCTTGAACTTTGTAAGTTTCCAATCGAAACTCAGTGGTTTTGGAACATATTTCTTTTTCTTTTGCTTTGGAATGGGGGCTATAATGGCTTTGCGTTTGGACCTAGTTTGCTGCGCTGGAGAAGGATGCGGTGACAGTAACGAAGATAAAGAGTGAAGTTGAGGTAATGGTGTTAGAGGGTTGGAATCTTGAAGCAATTGCGTGATGACGGGGGTCGCAGGAATGCACTGGATATTCGAAATGTTGCAGCTTGAGGCTTGGGGCTGATCATGCTCTTCGTCTGAACTATCTAATAAGTTAAATCTCTCTAAGGATGACGGTATGGAATGTGGTTCGGAGCTTGCATCTGAATCGTCTTGTATGATAGGAGGTATTTGAGTTGATGTGTGTAGTGGAATGTCAACTTCTTCATCCGAAGAGCTACTGCTATCCGACGAAACTGCATTTTCTGGTGGCACAAGAGCCATTATTTTTGAAATGCGTTCCCATTTTACCCTTCCCTGAAGCAAGCAAACAGAAAAAAACATGCAAAACACAACCCAATACCAAAACCATGAAAAAGAAAAAAAAACAAACAAAATAGTATTATAATTTCGTTAGTAAAGTGCCCTTTTAATACACACAGTATCAAAAATCAGTCAGATAAAAAATATAAGTTAGCCTATCATAGTGATTGGTGAATGCACACTGTGGTTTTAAAACCACATAAGCGCGTGCAAGTGAATTTCTCAGTGCTTCGCAATGTCGTTTTAAAACAACATCGATGTTTGCAGCGTGTTAGCGTCTCAGTATTAGTGCAAAATGCAAAAGTAATCATTGTAAAACATAGGTTAGACATTCATAAATGTATTTTAGTTAGTGGAACACACAATAATATAGAGAAAATATTTTTAAATGATTTATTCTTACCCTGCCTCCTGAGGTTGCGCGTCGTGTCGGCGCCATCTTGCCGCTAACTGACAAATTCGGTGCGCAGGAGCAATAACCTTGATGGTTCGTAAATCTCAAAGAATATAGGATTAACAAAGTCAAATCTATTTGCCACTTTAATTAACAGTATAGCCACAGGATTTTTTTACTTTTGATGTTGTTTTAAAACAACGCT
The DNA here is from genome assembly GCF_025370935.1 of Choristoneura fumiferana. Classification (NCBI taxonomy): domain Eukaryota; kingdom Metazoa; phylum Arthropoda; class Insecta; order Lepidoptera; family Tortricidae; genus Choristoneura; species Choristoneura fumiferana. The sequence goes on along the minus strand of NC_133479.1, from coordinate 13,246,806 downwards.
GTGCATTAAAGTTAAAATGGAACACTTTAAAATACTACTTTACTGATTATGTGTTATTGTGTTAATGCATCCTTATCGCAGCTTTACAAAATGCTCTCATGATAATTATGAGCATATTTATAACAAAATGTGCCCATTATTCGTTTGCTTTTGAGACAAGTAGGCGAATCGATATCATGTTTAATAATATATTTACATTACTCCTTTGTATTGTTGTGGCAGGTAGGTAACTTTTCATACTCAATGTATCCTTTAAATGCATGCCGATATCTAAAAGTTAATAACTTTCAGAAAATACAAAATATGCTTACGAATATGTTCCTTCGGTGGGACGTTACTTCAAAATGCACAGATTCACTACAAATTGGATGGAGGCACGATCCAGGTGTCATTTGGAAAGTACGTATATTTAAAAACAAACATGAGAAAGTTTATATTATGTTATTTTTAAACTTTTTTTTGAGTATATTGAAAACAGCTAGCAAAAATCAACGTGTTATATTTGTATCCATCGGTTTTAAACCTTTAAACCTAGGTGATGGCAAAAATTATATGAGAGAAATTGTGTGTAATAAATAGTAAATTATTGTTTGTTGAAATTATTTGTTCTTGAGCCTTTGGATATGCCTTTAAGTATATATCTAGACACGCGGTAGCGTGTCAAGCCAAGTTAAGCTAACAGAACTGGCGAGCAGCACCAAGTGTAATTTTACCCGAAACATTTGACCCCCACATAACTTAAAAACAATTTTACATAAACATGTCTAATTTGGTTAATCTCATAAACACACTTCAAACGGTTAAATAGATATTAACATCGAACAATCGTCATTTTTATCACTGACTCACCGATAGATCAAAACTCTAACCCAGTTCCAGATGACCTAGAAAGTTGGGTAAATACAAAGGAATAAATCAGAAATATATTTTTTTAAATAAATTATTTCTGTACAAAAACTAATGATTCCCATCAAAACATAAATGTGAAATGAGAGCTAAACTCAATATTATGATATATGTTTTGATTGTTGACTTTAAAGACAAAAGAAGTGAGATCAAAATGGGTACCAAGTGCCAAGGTGCCGAGTTCAATGGTCAGTCCTGAACGTTATTTCTAACAATGTATCATAACAACTTAAAATATCATTTCTTATAACTTAGGATAATATATGGAAGCCTAAGGTCGGATTTGGCTAGTTTTCATATACAAAATATTATTATTAATGATACACTGGGTTGTGTATAAGCTTAATGGTACTCTGGTTATCTATGAATAAAGTAACTGAATCTTGTGGCTGCCCTATATCACACAAGAGCTGCCGCAGCCACAAAATTTCTTTAGCTGCCTCACTGGCTGCCATGTATTCCGATTCTGTAGTCGATAATGCTACTGTATTTTGTTTGCGACTGGCCCAAGTAATAGGCCCACCATTCAACATGAACACATATCCACTATTAGACTTTCTAGAGTCCAAATCTGCTGCAAAATCAGAATCACAAAAACCAGTCAGTTTACTACTACAGTTATAAGTTATACAAATATTTTTAGTTTTTATCAAATAACGAATAATTCTTTTGACAGCATTAACATGTTCTTTATTGGGATTGTTTATGTACCTACTTACTATATTAACAGCATAAGCTATATCTGGTCTACTAACAGTTGACAAAAACAACAATGCTCCCACTGCCTCTCTGTAAGGAAAATCTGGGACAAAATCAATATTTTCATTTTTGGTTAGATTAACATTACTATCAGCAGGGGTATTACATGAACTTGCCTGCAACATACCAAATCTTTCTATTATTTGCTCTGTATATTGTTTCTGATGGATAGTAATTGATTCAGGCAACCTACATATCTCCATACCAACAAATGAATATAATTTCAACACTTTTATCTTAAAAACCTTTTTTAGGTCATTTATAATAGCAGACAATATATGTTTGCTTTTTGAAAACAATAAAGCGTCATCAACATATATAATCAAAATCACTTTACAATTTTGAAAACTACCAATAAAAATGCAGTTATCTGATTGGCACATCTCAAAACCATAAGTTATTAAAAATGATGTAAATTTTTTATTCCAACATCGTGATGATTGTTTTAAACCATATAATGATTTGTTCAACTTACATATATTTCCTGGTCTAACCTTCACACCCTCTGGAATTTCCATGTACACATCTTCAGTAAGCTCGCCATATAGGAAAGCAGTTTTGACATCAAACTGCTCTATTTCATATTTTTCTTTTGCTGCAATGCTCAATAAAACTCTAATGGAGTCGTACCTTACTGTGGGTGAGAATGTTTCTTTATAATCAATGTCTTTCACCTGAGCAAATCCACGAGCACATAAACGAGCTTTATATCTATCTACACTTCCGTCTATATTCCTTTTAACACAAAATACCCATTTCGAGGTAATTGTTTTCTGATTAGTATGTTCTATTATAGACCAAGTATTATTGTCTTCATGGGACTGTAGCTCTTCCCTAATGGCTTCTTTCCACTTCTCACTATCATTACACTGCATAGCCTCTTCATATGAACTTGGTGTATTGAACTCCACAAGGTTAGCCTCTTCAGTTCTATTTCGCCTTGGTCGCAGTCTAATGCTGTAATCTTCAATATCTGTCAGTACTCTACTAGGCTCATAAGTTTCATCATTTTCATCTAAACAACTTTGCAAACTGTCTTCACTTTGGACGTCATCTGCATTTGTAGAAGTCGGACTTGCTGTTGTCTGCTGCTCTGATCTCGGAGGCCCTTCTGGTTGAGTTATTCCCATTTCTTGTTCACCTTCAGTAAAAGTTATCTGATTATTTTTATTACTTTTAAACAAAGGTACACTACTTTCATTGAAGCATACATTCCTCGAGATAGATATTTTCTTGGTCTCAACATCAAACATTCTGTAGTTATTATTGTCATATCCTACTAAAATTAGTTTTCTACTCTTTTTGTCTAATTTCTTCCTCTTCTCGTCAGGCACATGAACAAATCCTTCAGATCCAAATACTTTAATGTGATCAAGACGTGGTTTCTCACCATACCACAATTCATATGGTGACACATTCTTAGTTTGGCTGGATGAGCTTCGATTAAGTAAGTACACCGAACAACAAGCAGCTTCTGCCCAAAGATTTAGTGGCATATCTTTAGCATGTAGCATGGATCGTGCACTCTCCATAATTGTGCGCATTTCCCTTTCAGCTCGTCCATTTTGTTCGGGGGTATAAGGTGCGGTACATTCATGAACTATTCCTTTTTCATCAAGAAATGCCCTGAAATCATGATTTACATACTCACGTCCATTATCTGTATGCAATATCTTTATACCACGTTGGAACATGTTTTCCACAATACTGTTATATTTCTTAAAACAGCTGATCACATCACTTTTATTTTTTATTATGTAAATGTGCCTGTAACTAGTTGCCCCATCTTTAAATAAGACAAAATATTTTGCACCTGAGATAGATGCATGTTCTAGAGGTCCACACACATCACTATATACAATGTCCCCTGGCTCACTAGGTTTTCTACTAGATTTCTGGAATGGTAGTCTGCTTTGTTTACCATATTGGCAAGCTTCACATATAAATTCTTCATCATTTTCAGTTTTTGAAACCATAATTGCACCATTTTTAGCCATATTTTGCACTTCTTTTATGTTTAAATGTCCTAGGCGCTCATGCCATAATTTTAGACTTGTATGTACTAAATTACAGCTCTCCTGACAAATAGTTTTTATATTTAATTCATAAAGGTTGTTTTGTTTCAAACTTGCAGTCATTACCACGGAGTTGTCTTTATATATTAGAGCATCTCTATTCTTCTTAGTAATAACAAAACCTTTCCTTGTGGCCGCTCCTTCAGAAAATAAATTACGACGCAAATCAGGTACATATAATACTTCAGTCAACAAGGATTGCTCCCATTGTTCATTTACATATTTCTTTATCATAACAGTACCTTTCCCACAAACTTCAATTTCTTTTTGGTTACCTAATCGCACTTTTCTGTCACTATTAGGTTCAGTAGTATATTCTTGTAACTCATAAAAGAAATCACGCCTGTATGACATATGAACAGATGCCCCGCTGTCAAGGATCCATACATCTGTGTTTATTTCTGATTGTAAACAATGTTCTGCACTAAACGCTAACATGTTCTTCTGCTCTTGAGGTTTCTTCCCAGATTTCTTTGGAGCCCGGCAATCTCGTGCGAAATGCCCCCTTTTATTGCAATTATAGCATATAAATCTATGTTGCGTGTGACTTGTTGAACCCTTTTCACTGTTATTACCCTGTTTATATTGTGTCACTGGCTTCTTTGCAACTAGTAACGCAGTTTCATTTTCATCTTCAGTAGTTAAACTCGCCTCTTCATCTAATAATCTCGACGTCAAATTATGTATTGTTTGCTTGCTTGAATCTAAAGATAACCAGGCTTGGCGTAAAGATCGGTAACTCGCTGGCAGAGTCGACAATATTTTAGTCATAACCGCCGTCTCACTTATATTTTCTCCACTTTCTCTTAATTGTTTTGCCAAGTTTTCTACCTTTGAAATATGTTGGGCGATACTGTCAGTCGGTGACATTTTATACTGATAAAATTTCTCGTGAACCATCATTTTATTGTATTCAGATTTCTGTTCATAGATAGATTCTAATTTGTTCATTATCTCCAATGCATTTTCACAGTTTTCAATCAATGAGATTTGATTCAATTCCATAGACGAGGTTATAATGAACATGGCCATACCGTCTTCCTTTAGCCATTGCGACACATTTTGTTCGGGTTTCGGATTTGTAATATTTAAACCCTTTGCTTTTAATGCACAATTCACTTGAAATTTCCACTGGCGAAAGTTTCTCCCATCAAACTTCTCAACTCGCATTGCATTTGTAACCTCCATTGTGAGATTTGAGGTTAGACACGCGCGATATATTGAAGTTATGTAAATATTTGCTCTTCACAGTTTATTTACGCAATAATAACGTTTCTGGGCCCATAACCTAATGGGTTTTTCTAAATAATAAACTGTCTTCAGAATTCTTACGGAAAAACTTTATTTTAAATGTATAACAAAACTGAATGCTTCATCGCCATGTTCTTCGATACGATCGCATTGACAGAGGCGCCACTCGTGGCATAAACTAGAACTAAATCAAGTTCGTTCAAAAACTAAATAACACAAACTAAATCTCTAATAATTGTATTATTTGAATTTCATTAAAAAGTATATCTATGAATTTGATATCTCCGAACAAAAAAATGAAATTGAAGTAAAAAGTGTTATCAGAAAAAAAAGAAAAGAATACAAGCATCTCAGTTGAAAATTAAAAGACAATAATAACATTACTTAAATAACTATTAAGACAATTCCAACAAAACTGTCCTAGAAATTTTAATTTTGGTAGGTATGAAGGTAGCTCTTGTGGGGGGAGGCTCCAATAGAGAGATCTCTCTGCAGACAGGTGTTATGCGTGGGGACCGAAGTCCGAAGCTAGGAGCCGCTACACTCTTATAGTGCAATCAATAAGGAAAGACTAAAAAAATTTTTTTTTTGATATCTGCCTTTTAATGTCAGTAACTATTGTAAGATGGTCCCAACAACACTTTATATTTATACCTATGGTATCTGTCCAGGTACCTACAAATTTGGACAGAACCCTCGGTGCGCGAATCCGACTCACATTTGGCCGGTTTTTTAAAGCTTAAAATTAATTTGCCAAAAATACGCAAAAAATCGGTTATGGCGTCTTACTAAAAATAATAGCAAAATGTCCAGTGACACAAATTGTCGAAAAGCAAAATGTCAGGCGTTTTAGACTGTTTTGCTAGTAGCATACTGTACACAGTAGAGCACTAATCTAGCATTTAATTTTCAGCAAATCCAAGTAGCGCATTATTGTTAATGGACAAGATCGGAAAGTAGGTACTGTGGCCAGCTGTAATTAACAAGCAAAGTTTTACAATGAAACTCGTTATATCACGATATACATAACATATCTAATAGATACGTAACGGTTTACGATTTAAACGCTTTGCTTTTTAATAAGCATTTCTCTTGGTCGACTCTACATTACTTAGGTTCCTAGTAAACCATTTTGATCTTTTTAAGTATTTCATACTTACACGCACAGTGGAAATACAAAATGAGTACTTACTTATTAATTTATTGAATCAGGCGTTACTTTGCGAAGGACCATATCAATGAACTAAATTAATTTTTTTGCTCACCCGCGACCTTATGATAGCTAAGTCTATGCAAAATATGCGCGTTCATGCAGTTCCTCCACCTCCACCCTGTAAGGGATAAGAACACACACAAATCACACAAACCCATCTATTACCACCACCACACTAAACTGACGCGTTTCGAACTCAACCAGAGCTCATCTTCAGAGCAACACAACCGTAAACCATGCTACCAGATGTTAGACTAACAAACCACAACAACCGTATTAATTTGTCACTGTAGCTCCCTGTAACTGTATGTAACTGTGTATTTGTTGTTGTAGCTCAACGCTTAAGGCTCAACTCAACGCCTTTTTTTTGTGGCCATACAAGGACCTAATGAAGGCCGAGAAAAACATTAAACTAAATGAGTAAATTGATATTAAATCGTGATATTATCAGTCCTAAACCAAAATTGGTTTTCAGATTACATTTTTTTTATTCGACTGGATGGCAAACGAGCAAGTGAGTCTCCTGATGGTAAGAGATGGCAACACCAGGGATACAGCAGATGCGTTGCCAACCTAGAGGCCTAAGATGGGATACCTCAAGTGCCAGTAATTTCACCGGCTGTCTTACTCTCCACGCCGAAACACAACAGTGCAAGCACTGCTGCTTCACGGCAGGATTAGCGAGCAAACCACCTGCCAAAACATTCTACATAATGAAACTGGGAGTTGCTACAAATTCCATAGAGAGGGTCGCACCTGGCCTGCTGCGTTCAGAACTTGTCAGGCAGAAGACGCTTACCTAGCCATTATCAATAGCGACGATGAATCCAAGTACCTAAAAGACTTGTTTTCTCAGAACCCACACTATACAATACCAGGTGATATCCCAAAAGATGCAGCAAGCATTGGCTTCACAAAGTAGAAGACAAATCAGGAATGGTTTACAATTCATGGTAAGTTAAGTGAGCGTAACACTTTTGTTAAACCAAACACTTTAGGTAAATACCTTGTTTACGCGGAGAACGCCACAATCAGATCTTTTTTCAAGCAGGTCTTATTCTGCATTTTTGGTTCTGTAAAAAAAAAAGGCATTCTATCCTGAGAACTGCGTTAAATCCCTCAAAAAAAGCTACTTTTGATTCGACGACATACACGTTATATGCCAAAACCTTAACCGCTAAGTTTGTATAGACACATGAAATTTAGCACAAGTGTTCATAACGTAAATTAAAAAAATGATACAATTTTCAGGAAGCCGCGGTTTTTTTTTAATTCGACTGGATGGCAAACGAGCAAGTGGGTCACCTGATGGTAGAGATTACCACCACCCATTGACATCTGCAACACAAGGGGGATTGCAGATGCGTTGCCAACCTAGAGGCCTAAGATGGGATACCTCTAGTGCCAGTAATTTCACCGGCTGTCTTACTCTCCACGCCGAATGACAACAATGCAAGCACTGCTATTTCACGGCAGGATTAGCGAGCAAGATTGTGGTAGCAGTCCGGGCGGACCTTGCACAAAGTCCTACCACCTGCTTTAAATGATGGTTAAATGACTAATAATATCATATAAACTTAAAAATTTCCAGGCCTGTCCTTGAGTGAAGCAGGATTGGCTACATTTTAATGCCGGCGAGCCCAATAATATCGGAAACAATGAAACATGTGGATCTGTGTGGAGAACTGGATTTCTAAATGATCACAACTGTGGTACCATTCTGGCGTTCATTTGTGAAAAACCTATAGACTTCAAGTGGATATACGAAAATCAGTCAATTTTTAGACAGATAAGCAGACTAAGAATATAAGCTAACAGTAAACATTATTATAAAGAACCATGTTTTATTGGACACAATTTTATTATTTATAATTATCACTGAAAGTTAGTAAGTATACTAAGGGGCTGTTTCACCATCCATTGATTAGTGTTAACTGGCGGTTAGGTGTGATTCCGTCTCTATTTGTTTTGTTCGAGTAGACGGAGACGGCATCACATTTAACCGGCGGTTAACGCTAATCAATAGATGGTGAAACAGCCCCTAAGTATAGTACAGGAAAAAACAGTCTTAGCAAGTAAAAAGTTATCACCGGTTGGGTTCCATGCAACGGGCACGGGGGCAGAGGCAGACCTGGGAGGAGATGGCAGGAGGATTTGGACCGCTTCCCGTCAGAATGGCAAGAGTTGTCCAAAAGTGGAGATGAGTGGAAGAAAAAAGGGGAGGCTTTTGCCCACCAGTGGGACACAATATAAGATAATTTATATAAAGCAAGTACACAGGTTGCGATGCAGGCCAATTCAGTAGTGCAAGTAGGTAGGTAGGAGTGGTACCAGGTCAACTCTGTTACACCACCAATTAACCAGGCGAGATCTCAAATTATTAGGCCACGCTTATAAACTTTATAAAAACAATTTATACATTTTAAGCGTGCTATAAAATATTAAATATAATAACCCGGATAACTCACGTCAAAAATCGAGTTTAGCTCGACATGTTTCGGGCTAATCCGTAGCCCTTCGTCTTCGGAGCAACGCGACTCAGCGGCAGCTGCAACACGCGCACTGCCGCAGCAGCCGCTGAGTCGCGTTGCTCCGAAGACGAAGGGCTACGGATTAGCCCGAAACATGTCGAGCTAAACTCGATTTAAGACGTGAGTTATCCGGGTCATTATATTTAATATGAGTGAGTCTCACGGTAGTTTCATGTTCAAAAGTGCTATAAAATGTATAAATTTATCTAGGCCACACACAATAGAGCTCTCGCCAGGTTTACAATAATATTAAGTAGTATGACATATTTATATCAAGTATTAGATTTCATTTGATACCGATATTGTAACAATAAAAAAAATCCTCCTCCATATTTTTTTCGTGGATACAATTTTGAAATATTATAATCTATAGTTTTAACTAATCTAATAATACCTTATAATTATGTTGAGAACCGTCCAGCCATTTATGCTACAAAGAGGAAAGAGGAGGAGGAGAAACCTACATAAGTAAATTCATGCATACATCCGAAAAACATAACCCTCTTTCGGGCAGTAGGGTAAACAAAAACAATTTCTAGCCTATCAACTAACACTTTCAGATTAATGTTAGTTCCCTAAAAATAATTATTGAAATAGCCTCCTCAATCACCCAGATAAATTACGTCAACCTTAGGTCAATCAGTAGGTACTGTCAAATACGGTATCGTAATTCAAGGAGCTAGCAATTGTTTCCCGCATACTTGACGCCACAGACATTACAGATAGATGAGCGTTTGATGATATTAGTTGTAATTCCACTAATGTGCTTAGTTTCTCTCACGTTTACTAATGGATTAGATAGGAGCGTGTCGCTGTATTTACACCACAACCCACAGCGTCACTGTTTTAGTAAAGTTAATTACCAAATAATTTCACTTTATCGCAACCCAATCGATCTGGAGCGAATTCTGTACATTTCAACTTCATTATGAAAAGGCTCGTTGAAATCTGTGTATAAGTTTGATTTTACTTTGAGGGTTGTTGTAATTATGACGTTTGGTGATTGAGCTTTCAATAGGGTTTCGTAGGTTTACATAGGTGCTTACGATTTGATTGAAGTTAGTAATAACAGCGTCAATTTTGATGTGTTATGCTTTTATTCGTTGCATAAAGTTGGGGTTGCTAATTGCTCTTATGTTTCGTTAATTGATGTTTTTGTTTTAAATTGGAATTTTGTTTTGGTAATTGAGTGGTTGATAAGGTGTTAATAAACTTGAGTCATCATCATCATCATCATGTCAGCCGAAAGACGTCCACTGCTGGACATAGGCCTTCCCCAAGGCTCTCCACTCAGACCGGTCTTGTGATCTTGTTGCTTTTCGGTCGGTGCTTGGCAGTGGGCGGGGCACATTGCTCGCAGGACTGATGGCCGATGGGGTCAAAAGGTTCTCGAATGGCGTCCGCGGACCTGGAGATGAGCTGTCGTTAGACCTTCAACAAGATGGAGCGACGACCTAGTTAAGATCCCGGGATCGCGGTGGAAACTAGAGTATTCACTTGTAATTAGCATTCTAGTGAATGTTACGTTACAGGTAAAAGTCCGCAAAAGAAACAGGAGCGTTTTAGCGAGCATTCTAGACAATTCTAGTGAGCATTCAATCAACGGTAAAGCTTCGGCCATTGTGCCGAGCGTCTATACATACTCGGCCTGCAAGCCTTTCTTTCCCGGCCTCTGCAGTAATGTACTATTAACTACTGGTATGGCAGCTCTACCAGCCATAACAGGTTCCTGAAATAGAAAAGATTAAGTTCTGTCTAGATCCATATACTTGCATACTAATATTATGATGGCGAAAACAACTGTCTGTTGTGTTTGTCTGTCTGTCTCTTATCTCTTCACGTTTAAGCCACAGAACCGATTTATATGAAGTTCATTATGGAGATAGTTTAACCATAGAAAGAACGGGTCCCTTTATCTTGCATAATATCGGTTCTCCGAAATACACTTCTCATAAACCTATCTCATAATTTTCTTCAGCCGAATGATGCTTTTGCATAATATCACTTCGAATAATAGTCATTTCTCAGAATATGAAATAGCAGAACACTTATCGCCGAATATACTTCTGTAGAATATTAAATAGCACAACATTAGTATCGCCGATTTTTATATGGCATAATGGCATAGCAAAATACTAAATTGCACTATTGTAATTTCACGGAATTTTAAATAGCACTAACTTTAACATGGCGTATTGACATATTTAAAGGAACTAACAGCTACCATAAGAATGGGTTAAGGTGAAAGTAAAGGCCAGCAAAGTAAGCGTAATGTAACAGTAGCAGGCAAAGCGCCAGAACAGAACAGCAGCAGCTACAGCTACATAGTAGGTTGAGTTAGGTTAGAACTTTTTTTTTGCGTTAGTAAGTAGTAAGTAAGTATCACGGGACAATTCACACCAATTGACCTTAGTCCCAAAGTAAGCTTAGCAAAGCTTGTGTTATGGGTACTAAGCAACGGATAAATATAATTATATAGATAGATACATACTTAAATACATATAAAACACCCAAGACCCGAGAACAAGCATTCGTATTTTTCATACAAATATCTGCCCCGACACGGGAATCGAACCCGGGACCTCAAGCTTTGTAGTCAGGTTCTCTAACCACTAGGCCATCTGGTCGTTCGTCTAGGAATGTCTTCAATTAGGTCCCATAAGCAACAAATCAGGATCTAATGATTGGATCTTAAGAAAATCGAGGGAACTCTTCAAATTTTTAAGTTCAAGGGACACCTATGGTAAATTGGATATATTTAGTAGTAACTTGTGCATTTGCTCTTGAAAATGATCATTTGGTGAAGTGGAACTGATGATGAAGACCACAGTTGTCCATCGGAGTTACTACTCAATAACAAATTTTTATTACTTTGTCACAGTTGCTAGGTAATTTATGCTCCTCGTAATGCATATGGTAAAACGCGTGGTGAAGCACCAGGACTCCTCAAAAATGAATGTCTTTTCATCGAAAAAACCAATTTTTCGTTAAAGTTGACGAGTATTAGTAGTAATATCTCAGATTATATATACTAAAAGGCGTGAAAAAAAAAATTATAACAAAAAATTTAACCGACCACAAAAAACCATGAAAATAATTTTTTACCAGTCTGAAGTCGGTCGGTGCCTCAGCACGAGCCAGCAGGAGTAATTGAAGCCCAATATAAAGTGCGTAGGTGAGGTAGATGACTATAAGTCCACTCCTGTTGGCTCGTGCTGAGGCATCGACCGATTTCAGACTGGTAGAAAATTATTTTCATGTTTTTTGTAGTCGGTTCAATTTATGTTATAATTTTTTTTATCCTTATGCAAAGTAATATTGTGAGATATGTCTTTCTGCGTAGAAACTATTCGAACATATAAATATTATTCTAATCGATATTATGTATGTGATGTTAATATTCTGCTTTACAAAATTATGAGAAATGATAGTATGAGATAAAAATATATGCGAAAAGTAATTCGGTGATATGATGATTCTGCTCAAGGTTGTTATGAGAAACGAAATTATGAGATTCGATTTCATGCAACATATTAGTGAACCAGAAAGAACGTATACGTTTTTATCCTAGAGATAAAGTTCCCGCGTAGGCAATAGCCATTTATCAATAAATATTACAGAGCAATTTGATCGTCATAATTCAAAGTCAAAGTCAAAATAACTAAGATTAGTAAAATTAATCTTGTAACAAAATTTCTAATAAATAAAAAAAATCAAGCGTGTTGCATTTCCATACATATATGAACTTATTTCTATTCGACTTTTAATAGGATAATGGAAACGACCATTGTGATCATCCATTGGAAGTAAATTCTGCAGCTGAAGGTCCTCACGATTCTGTGACTAACGGAGAGCGAGATAGTGCTATGATCGCTTTAACCTTGTTTCGTTTTTATTATCTTTTAAGTTACGGGACCTTTAAAATTAGTACAAAATTATACAGGTATTCATTAGAGTAACATGAATATATGACTGATTTTCGTTACGCGTATAATCCTAGCGAAACTAGACAGAGACAAGTATAGCTAAATTTATGGGGCAAATTAGCCCAGCGTAGACTGCAATAAATTTACATATGAAACTCATAAGGTACCAAAATACTTGGGTTAAAACAAAACTAGATGTGATATCGTTCGACAGAACACATTGTATAAAAATATTCCTATAAATTGTATTGATTTCATAGAAATATCATTTCGTATTAAATAAAAGTGTTCACTGCCTCTGCACGCTCTTTCCCTAAAAAAAATAAGTTGTTAATAATTATGTTTGATGTCTTTAATTGTCTTTGCACAGTCAAATGCAATATTACTAAAACCAATAAATCGTATTTGGAAAACAAAATGTTTTTTAAGGGTCAAGAATTCATAATTATTTAAAACTAATGAATAAACGTGTATTCATTTAGGCTCAAAACACAATGTTTAGTTGAGAAAGTAAAAAATGAATGAAATTATACGATTACACAATTTCAGCACAAATAATAAAATGTATTCAAATTCGACCTCCTTAATTATTATCTCAATAGACATGGATATTTAAAATCAAAAGCGACTGCATCAGTTAGGTTCAAACCACAATCCAGCAAATCCTTTAATCAATGTCCGAGTCCCCCTGATTCCTAAACTTTCCAATTTCCTGTATCAGTGTCATCAAATCACTGATTGTCTGCCAGCTAAATTTGAGCCGTGAGCTATTATCGCCCTTTCCCAACTCCGTATCAGGAATAACTGGCTGCTGTGTAATGACGAACTATCAGACGAATTATTGGCAATTCCAGCAGTGGCAGTCTCTGTGGTGCAACCTAAAGGTAATCACGTGCTTACTGTGCGAGCCATATTGCAATTTCAGTCGCTGGCGCATTTTACTGCGGAACGGAACGCAATATAGGTCCCGTTGGGTTTGAGCTTCTCTAACAAAGTGTCAATATGAGTACTCCCTTTTGCGCGATAGGTAAGAAAACCGAAAGCGTCCTTCGTCTTAAATACATAATTATCCATGACGCGTATTGAGATAAAAATATAGTCATATTTTCACTGAACATTGGCAACAACGGTAACCTTTTCAAAATCTTTATAAAATAATTTATTGAATCAGGCGTTACTTTGCGGAGGTCCATATCAATGAACTAAAATAATTTCCTTGCTCACCCGCGACCTTACGATAGCTAAGCTTATGCAAAATATGCGTGTTCATGCAGTTCCTCCACCTCCACACTGTAAGAACACACACAAATCACACAAACCCATCTATCACCACCACCACACTACACTGACGCGTTTCGAACTCAAACAGAGCTCATCTTCAGAGTGACACAACCGTACACCATGCTACCAGTTGTTAGACTAACGAACCACAACCACCGTTTTAACTTGTCACTGTAACTCCCCAAGTACCCACATACGTTTTATGAAACAAAACAAAACTACCCACAAATTATTAATAAATTCATGATTCATTCATTTATTAATGAGCAGGTAAATTTAGTTTCATCTCCCTTGCTACGGCTTGGATCTAATTTCAGCAATGGTAGTTAATAAAACATGCCTTGACAGTAAATAAATAAAAAATCAAGGTAGTTTTGAAGGACGGTTAAAAAAATTTATTAATAATTTGTGGGTAGTTTTGTTTTGTTTCATAAAACGTATGTGGGTACTTGGGGAGTTACAGTGACAAGTTAAAACGGTGGTTGTGGTTCGTTAGTCTAACAACTGGTAGCATGGTGTACGGTTGTGTCACTCTGAAGATGAGCTCTGTTTGAGTTCGAAACGCGTCAGTGTAGTGTGGTGGTGGTGATAGATGGGTTTGTGTGATTTGTGTGTGTTCTTACAGTGTGGAGGTGGAGGAACTGCATGAACACGCATATTTTGCATAAGCTTAGCTATCGTAAGGTCGCGGGTGAGCAAGGAAATTATTTTAGTTCTTTATAAAATATCAAAGTTTTAGAGTACCTACTACCTAGTTATATATATGTCATTGCTTTAGGATAGACGCATAGAGGGACATGACGAAACTGTAAAGGTTCCTTTTGCATATTTTGTCAGCAGAACCTTTTTAAATTATTTATTAATTAATTTCTAACCATCAAATTTAACGAAAAGTCATGTATTACTTTTATTTTCTATAATCTCATTGTTTTACAGCTGCTGAAATGTCAACATGACAATCGCGTTTAGTGATATTAAATTAAACGGCATAGCGGAGCCGTAAAAAATTCACGACAATAATCCCAGTTTATTGTCAAGCAATTGAATCTCGCATACTCGCGATGGGTATCCACTCTTTATCACTAACCATAAACATTTGAGCGCCTTTGATATTTTTAACCGAATTAAGGAAAAACCAGCCAAATGCGAGTCGGACTCGCACACAGAGGGTTTCATATAATTCATGGCAAAAATATGTATAAAAATCTAATAAAATCTGATTTTTCAATTGATTGATGTACTTTGGTAGTAAAAAGTACGTTATAATGAGCATTATAACCAAAGGCAATGGGAAGTTAAAAAATACAATTTTTCAAAAAAAAAGTAAAGTTGAAATTCAAAGTACAGCATTTAAGTATTTATCAACTCAACAAGCTCTAAACAATGATAGCCTCGATGGGGTAGGTCAATTTTTTTATGCTCCCCTTTAGCTGTATGGGAGCCCGGTTTAAAAGCATTCATGCAAGCAAACTGTAGCCCCATCCGTTTGGCTGTAAAATCTGTGTGACAACAAGACGGAAAAAAGACAGAAACGTGACTGGCAGCAATAGGGTTCCATTTGAATCCGTCAGAAACCCAAAAAAGAGGTTATTTAGTAAACATTTAAATAATTTTAAAGAATGTCTAAAAAGTATAATGAGAGAATGGGCACGGAAAAAATTTGGTTATGTTATGTGTGACTGCGTGTATCAATACTTGTGGATTCGAAATTAGCAGAACATTTTTCGATGCCTTACTAGTAGTATCCATGGTATCGATGTCTATGGGGGAGACCTATGTCCAACAGTGGACGCCCTACGGCTGAGATGATGATGATGATGACAAGAATCCGATTCTGCTGAAATTTAGCATTCTTATGGTTACACTTATGGTTTGGTAACATTAATACCTACGAATCTAGTAGGTTGTGAAACTCTGGTGGTCCGGCCAGGATCGTAGGGCGGAACTCTTCAGTAGCTAATGGCATCAACTCCAAACTTGGTACGGATTAGTTGTGATGACAATTCAAGTACAGCCAATAAACAGCACAGTCAGTAAAGAAAAAACTTATCTGTTTTGACGTAGAACAATGAAACTACTACTACTTACTATTATGTAAACTAACTTGACGGTATTAAATAAGAGCTAAAGTTTTTTTAAAACACGAATGCAGTAAATCTCTCAACACTCACCGTTCTTTTATTATTTATGAGCAAGCATTAATTGGCGATGAAATTCGTCGTTTTTACACCCTATGCTATTCCAAATGGTCCCTTAGCATGCGAACGTTAGTCCTAGCTATGTACATACAAGAGTGAGTTTTCAAGCTTCTTATCAAACAGAAAGACCGGCTGATTTGATGACCTGGTAGCTAAGTTGTTAGTGATCCAAACTACGAAGCTAAACTCGGATTTTTAATCCCACGGAAAAAATGTAAACAAAGTTATGTGTAAAATATATATGTAAAATGGTTATGTATTCTTGATATTGCTGTAATGTAATGTAAATTCACCACCTGCTAAATTTTATTCCTTACTTCTCCACCCATTCCATTGCAAAGATTGCCTGGAAGAGATCGTTCTGAAGCGATAAGACTGCCTATTGCTTACCTCAGAAAGTCTCTGTGTACGTACATATATACCTGTTTTCTGTACTGCTTGCTATGTGCTGGTGTGTAATAAAGAGTTATTGTATCGTATTGTACCTATTGTATTGTACTTAATTAAATCAGACGCCTTATTGTCTAAAATAGTCGGAAATGCAATCATTTTTAACACTTTTCTGCCACACAGTAAAGGATGAAGGTAGAAAGAGACGGTAAGTACGATCGCAAGTACCCACAAGTTAGACAGTAAGATATGACCCCAAACTTCCCACTTGCTTGTTAGCCACACAATTTTATAAAAAAACATATAGCACAACCATTCCTTATCCTAACTAGAAATATCTGCAATATTTTTAGTATTTCGAATGTAAAAAAACGCAAAGACAAAACAAAAAAAAAGTTTTGAAGACAAGTTTGAATTTGAAAAATAATTTCAAACAATTTCCGAGTTCTTAGTTCTTATTGACTTGATATTAGTTGTAGGGCTGGAAAAGTTAGAGGAGACTAAGAATTTTCTTGGTATTGTGTAATTTATCCAATGAAGCGCACTTTTCCTTTGTGCGACCTTGTTTGCGCAATATTAGTACTTCGGGAGCGAAAATTAAATATAGCTGAACAAAATATAATAAAATATAGTCTGTAGCTTTTACATAGACTACATATAATTTCACAAGCATCACAAACCATTGTAACGAATTTTAAACTCTTACAATATCATTTATTTATTTACTTAGCTTTTGCCCGCGGCTTCGCCCGCGTATAATTCGGTTATCGCACGCTGTTCCCTCAGGAACTGTACATTTTTTCGGAATAAAAATAATCTATGTCACTCTGTGGCCCATAAACTATCTCTACGTCAAAAATCACGTCGATCCGTCGCTCTGTTTCGACGTGGAAGACGGACAAACATACATGTGGGAATGAGGGTGGATTAATGTTAGAATGATTTGATGTAAGCGAGCGACCGAATGACTGAAGACTAATGTGGCAGTGAATGAGACGAGCGAATGAGTAAAAAAGATTTGAGTTACGATCAGTGGGGGCACACTTAAAACGTCCCCTTTTCACGTAGGTACACGCCAGCGCCTCTGGCGACAAAATGATAGCACTAAATTGACAAATGTGTCAAACGTGGACTTGAAAAATTCAGTCTGTCCGCCATCTTTCCGCTGTATGTTGGCTGTCTGGCTTTCGCGGATGATTTTTAAGTTTATCTGATTTTTTGCTGTTTTCTTCAAGTTGTATTACATTGCTCCGCTTGGGTGACCAAGTGTAGTGACCACCATAAACTCGTTTGTTTTCCGGCCTCGCGATGTAATGCAACTTGCGCAATTTTCTTACAGGTCTAAACTGGGCTTTATAGACGTTAAGCTTGTTGTGTGCGTGCATGTACATGTGTGTGTTATGTCAGATTTAGTTCTTCAGCTAGCTACCAGATAGCGCTTGTTACCATACGTATGCAAATTTGACCATAGAGTTGCCACTCTTTTTCTTTATTGGTACTAATACTCTTTGGTTACGATCGGGTGAGCCTGTGCGCTGGTGGTGTTTTCTGTTCTTTGCTTTTATACGTATTCAGTAGTTTGAATTTTTATAATAAACTTTTTATTACTTTTTGTTCTAAAAGTTTGTTTCCTGCACACGATCCCGCATACATTTTGACGACCAGATGGCCTAGTGGTTAGAGAAACTGACTACGAAGCTTGAGATCCCGGGTTCGATTCCCGTGTCGGGGCAGATATTTGTATGTGAAATACGGATGTTTGTTCTCGGGTCTTGGGTGTTTAATATGTATTTAAGTATGTATCTATCAAAATAATTATATTTATCCGTTGCTTAGTACCCATAACACAAGCTTTGCTAAGCTTACTTTGGGACTAGGTCAATTCGTGTGAATTTTCCCTTGATATTTATTTATTTGATATTTATACAAACACACACACTTTCGCATTTATAATATTAGTAAGTATGGATAGTCTAGGTGTATCATCGGCATGGACAATTTTAAGTGTTTTGTTGCGAAAGACCTCCAAATAGTATAAGTTACTTTATTAACAGTTTTATGTGTGTGCGTGCATGAAAAACATGTATGATAGCTGTCCAGTCTCATAAATAAATAGCTAAAAACTGAACCCACCACATCAATCACTCTGTAATCGGGCGTTTTCACTTTCAATGGAGCTAAGATTTTTCCCGTAGGTATTAGGTAATTCTGGGTTTTCCTTACTCAGAGTCACGAGCACTAAGTATTAGTCTGGGCGAAAAAAAAGTGTCAACAATTTTCCATAAAAAAATTGTGTCCATTTTGTAACGATCCCTAATAAACTGTTATGAAAAACTGGCCAAGTGCGAGTTGAACTCGAACACCGAGGGTTCCGTACAAACCTGTAACTTTAAAATTATTAAAAATATTTTTGTTAATTATGATGTAACTAAAAATGTAATTTATTTAGTCGTTTTGTACCAAATTTCAAGATTCTGAGTTCACGGGAAGTACCCTGTAGGTTTTGATTCCCTTGCGAGTTTCGAAAATTTGCGGCATTAACGGCTGTATCTTTTGATTGCGTTGGCTTAGAAGTTTGTTTTTTTCACAGCTTCAAGGGACAGTATTTGGTATAAATTTCAGCTTCATACCTTCACGCATTCCTGAGAAAAAGGATCTTGACAGACGCACGGACGGACGGACAACAAAGTGATCCTATAATGGTTCCGTTTTTTCCTTTCGAGGTACGGAACCAAAAAAACACCAAAACTGTCAAAAAATTAGGAACACTTTTTTTCTTCATCTAAATCAATAGCGCTCGTGATTCTGAGTAAGGAGAACCCAGATTAGCTTATTCTGAAAAAATAGTACCTAGTAGCGCCATTTAAAGTGAAAATGCCCAATTACGTATTTCCATAAAAAAATATCATATTAATATTATAAATGCGAAAGTTTGTAAGTGTTTGTTTGTTACTCCATCACGTCTAAACCACTGAACCGATTAAGATGAAATTCAGTGTACAGATAGTTTGAGTCCCGGAGAAGGACATAGGATAGTTTTTATACCGGAAAATTGCATAGTTATATATTAGAGTCAGTGCACTACAACTAGTACAGCTTAGTCCCTGTACCTGACACGTGCAATATCTCATGCACCAGCTGCATACTAACACAAACTTGAGTCACGACACGAGTAATAAGCCTCTTGTCCGATAAAGTTTCAACACGACAGCCATTTGTCCCAAGTTCCGTTCGTGTACAAGTTCGTTTAATCGGTCTGAGGACTAGAAGTTACGGCGGACTCATCGCGGTGCGTGTTTGATGAGTGAAGAATCCCACTAATTTTGTCAAAGTTTAAAACTTTGTTGCCTTGTTTGTTTTCAGTTATACGTCAACGGCTGCCTAAATAGCTTCCTAAGTCCTGACATTTTTTAACAAGCTTAGTGCTTAAGCCCTTGACGTGGTAGACCTGCTTTGTTATTTTGGATATTATTTCAAAACTCTTAGGATTCTTTATTTAATGAATAATTTGTACTTTATAAAGTACTTTCGGCCGTTATTCTTAGTGTTAATTGGTCCTTTATAAAGTACGCGAGGACTCCGGATGACAGAGTGCGATAAAAATAAAAGAGTAAAAATAATATAATAAAATGAGAGCTACTCTTAATTGATTTTTTAATAAAATTATTGTGCATGATAATATTTTCCTTTTCTACTGTTTTATCATCATCAAAAGTATCTCAGCCTATGTAAAGTCTCACTGCTGCGGGAGATTTAACATTTTGTATACAACAATAACAGATACAATATAAAAAGGATGATCTAACCAAATAAAATAGAAGTTAGAGGTCCGTAGCAAACAAAGAAAACCGGCAGCAAATGTAGGACTTCTATTTCCTGTATTGTTTTAAATTTTGAATGCAAAGCGTACCGCGTAAATAGTAATATTTTATTTCAAGGAAAAGAAAACCAATTTTCTTCTTGCGTGACACAAGAAATGTTTTTTTTTATGAATACATGCATGCGAGTCTTAGTGCTTTATATTTCACGTTTTTTTTACATCGTTTTGTTTAACTAGCAACGTTCGTGTGTAGGTAATTACCTATGTCAGTTTGTAAGTTTTTGATAATTTATTGAATCAGGCGTTACTTTGCGGAGGGCCATATCACTGAACTAAAAGAACAATGAACTATAAAGGATCGTTAACTACACGTTTCGCATTTGATGGAGGTGCGAGATATTTACTTTACTTTGATTTTAGAATTTTAGACTAGTTCTGCATTTAATAATATCTTAAAACCCTCTACAAACGTGTACATTTTACGGTGACGAATTCGATTGTTTTAAGTATATCTGTGTCTCGTTTCAAAATAAATAATAAGACTACGAAGTGCTAAGACTTCCTCTACGTCTACGTCTATAATCTCTGTCCATTTTAGGCTGTGACAGGTAATTATCAACCCGCAGAAATTCACTTGACATCAAGCTTTGAATTGTATGGAATTTGGGTCCGCCCGGTACACGCATGTCACTAAGTAGCCTGTAGGCCCAATGACAATGTATGTACAGATATGACCGAATAATAACGGAGGAGGAAATCGGACTTATCCTTATTTGATCGTGACCTGAGGCTTAAGATCGTCGACAACGCACCAGTGTTATTGTGATTGATTACAAACATCCATAGTAATGTGAAGGCGTGTGTGTTTGTATGTTTGTCCGTCTTTCACGTCGAAACGGAGCGACGGATCGATGTGATTTTTGTCATATACTTAGTTTAGATTACAGTCGCCGTGGTCACGAGTAGACTATTCGTGAGCACGGCCACTGTAATGTGGTTGAAACGTCGAGGTAAATATTACTCGTGTATAAGTCCCGTTTGTGGTATTTTGAGTATGAGTGAAAATCACGAAAGTTTAAAACAGAATATTAATGCTGCACAGTGCGCTAACATTATTTATTCGGGTCTGCTCGGCAGACGCTCGCTCCAGTCCTGAGTGCGTCGGATGTGGGACGCTGTAAGAGACATCCCACACCAGAAATCTCCCCAAAATCCACGGCACCAAGGTGGCATCATCAGGCCTTTTTCCGTCGTCCCACAACAAACCATTTCACACCTCCTCCTCCACCTCCGTTTTGCCGACGACATAGTTATAATGGCAGAGTCGCTGCAGGGATTGACTAACATGCTGAATAGCCTCAATGCTGCTTCCCGACGAGTGGGTCTCGGAATGAATTTGGACAAGACCAAAGTTATGTTCAACAGTCATGTCATTCCGAGACCAGTTACCGTCAGTGGCGCCACACTCGAAGTTGTGCCTGAGTATGTATACCTTGGTCAGACTATACAACTCGGTAGAAACAGCTTCGAGAACGAAGCAAATAGGCGAATACAGTTGGGCTGTGCTGCTTTCGGGAAACTTAGGCATATCTTGTCGTCAGACATCCCTAAGTGCCTAAAAACGAAAGTCTTCAACCAGTGCGTCCTACCAGTTTTAACCTACGGAGCCGAAACGTAGGCCTTGACTGCGGGGCTAATCCACAAATTGAAGGTCGCTCAGCGAGCTATGGAGAGAGCAATGCTAGGGGTTTCTTTGAAGGATAAAATCCGAAATCACATTATCCGACAAAGAACGAAAGTCACCGACGTTGCTCAGAAAATTAGTTCGCTGAAGTAGCGCTGGGCTGGCCACGTCTGTCGCAGGACCAATGAACGGTGGAGTAGACGAGTCCTCGAATTGAGACCACGGACGGGAAAACGTAGTGTAGGGCGTCCTGAGGCACGGTGGACGGACGACCTTAAGAGGGTCGCTGGCGGCGGATGGATGCAGGATGCAGAGACAGTGTTGTGGCGCGCCATGGAAGAGGCCTTTGTCCAGCAGTGGACTGCTGTAGGCTGATGATGATGATGATGACAGCAAACCATATAGCTCCATAGTTGCTGGGATCGATGCGGTGGCGAAGGACCGATGGATGACGTTATTCAGCGCATTATTTAGCTTGAGGCTAAACGAAATAGGTAAGCAGCTTTGACTCTAAAGTCACAAAGTTTGTTTTTGCCGGCAATGTGTCTAGTTATATAAAAATTATCTTTATAAATAATTGACTACTGCCTTAATATAATTGTATGCTCGTAACGTTTTTGTGTACAATTTTGGACTCCAACTTTTAAGAAACGGTATAAAATAATTCATATTTATTATTGTTCACAGTATCAAAAGATGTAACTACACCGCTACGAGCGTCGTCAAATAGACTTGATTAATTTATAGGTCCTTGTTTAATTCGCCCGCTGTTTTTACTTCATGGAATTGGATATACTTACGAGTAATCGTAACTAATATAAAAAGTTACACTAGATTTCAATTGAAGATAACCCACTCAGTGTATGTTACCGCAAAAGCTTTATAAGACCTTAGACCTTTATGAGGTTTGATATTCCTATAATCCTCTTAAAAATACTCTTAGTGTCGTTGGGCCTCAGTAAACAGCATCTCATTTCAAAATGACTGTAACAATTCCTGAAGAAAGAAAACAGGTATTTTGCGATATTTTTAACACTAATTTTGTGATAAAAATCTATAAACTTATTATTCTTGCTAATGTTGCTAATATTATAATAGCAAGGGTAAGTTTGTTTGTTCTTTTGTTACTTTTTAACGCGTCAAGTACTCAACCGATCATTGTCAAATTTGGTACAGAGATTTTTATAGTTTGGCAGAGACATATCGAGGGTATTCTGGCAAAACAGAATAAGTGCAAATAAAAAAAAAAGTTACCTACATAGGCATACTCAATTTTTTCTGCTTTATTTATCTAGCAAAACTGTATAAAAAATAATTTTTTTGCACTTATACGGTTCAGCCAGAATACCCTTGATAAAGGACTTGGACAAAAAATTGCTTCAATACCGGAGGTGCTTTAAGCGTTAAGGTTAACAAACATACTCATTGATAGTATATGTTATGACAGAACAGATGTATATTTCACATCCATCCCAGCCTATATACGTTCCACTGCTGGGCACAAGCGTCCTCTCAGAATGAGAGGACATTGGGCCCTAGATCCCAAGCGGGCCCAGTGCGGATTGGGAACTTCACACACACCATTGAATTGCTTCTCAGGTTTGGCAGGTCACACTGGGTGTCGTAAAAAGTAACTACGACTAAGGGATCTTGTAGCGAGTGGGCAGTAGCACTCTTTATTATCATCTACGAACTTTGGACTCCAGCACGGTTTCTTGAGAAAGGTTTGGTTTAATCCTCAATCGATGGCTAGAACCCCTCTCTCAAGAGCGAAGCGACTACAAAAGTATCCATTTCCATAATGTTTGTCTAACACAAAGTTCATGAGTATCAGTTACCCGCCATATTGCATTTGCACTCGCACAGAACCGGAAATGAGGTAATCCTAGAGTCAAAACTTGCTTCCTGGCTCGCATTTCCCGAACCGGATGCTAATGGAGACCGCCATTAATGCTTTATCACTTCCGCCGCGATGGACCTCTGCTTACCCGAGCTTGTACTGCTGCGCCATTAATTTTACACCTTAAATAACTAGTTCAAATCCGAGATTATTTATTTAAGATACGTCTGCACAATTTTTCGTATAGAAGTTGTAGCTGAAAATGCTAAATTTTTAATTAAAAAATATTTTTTATTGCCAAAAACCTCTGATGCAATAAAATGTACATACTAAATCAATATTGTAAATAACCAATGCAACAAACCGGCTGTTCTTACCAAACTCTGCTTTTTAGGATTCCGTTCTCAGTCAGCAAAAACGAAACACTTATAAGATCACTTTGTGGTCAAGACCCTTATTCTCATGAACGCGTGAGGAATCAAGCTAAAATGATTATCAAATACTCAAATCAACCAATACTGCAGCAATGAAAAAATCAAACTTCTAAATTAACGCTACCAAATGATATTAACATTTATTAAAAACCGGCCAAGAGCGTGTCGGACACGCCCAAAATAAGTAATATTTTTCTAAGGATTTCGTATTTTATACGGAATCTTCCAAGTTTTGGTATATTTTATACCTGAGGCTGCTATTTACTCTTAAACTACTAATAATTCTCAAGCAAACTACCGTTATAGGTTTCCTTGAAATTTTGATATACTTACTACCATTCTGATTTTTTTCTTTAAAGTTGAATATTTCGCAAACAAATCACTGAATCGAAAAATCGTCTAAACAAACCCCTAATGGTTTTGAAAGGCCTATCCAACGATATCCCACACTATAGGGTTTGATGAGAAAAAAAATCACCCCCACTTTACGTCTATGGGAGGTACCCTAAAAAAATTTTTTTTTTATTTTTTTGTTGTACCATTTTGTCGGCATAGTTTTATATATATATATCGGTGCAAAATTACAGCTTTCTAGCATTGATAGCCCCTGAACAAAGCCGTGGACGGACGGACAGACAGACAGACAGACATGGCGAAACTATAAGGGTTCCGTTTTTGCCATTTTGGCTCCGGAACCCTAAAAAGGTGTTTTTATACAATTACTAGAGAATAAAACCTACAACCCTAAACCTAAAATTTAAACCTACTTACTTCGAGTTATCCTAGAAACTTCAAATTTGGAATGGGAGTAGCTCTTATAGCACATCATGTTTATATGAGTAGGTAATATATGAGAAGCAATAATTCTTAGGAGCAGAGCTCTGCTAACACTGTATATTCATAGATGCTTACTAATTTGTACGGAACCCTTGTGCGCGATCGACTCGCATTTGGTAGTTTTAAATAAATATCGGTTTGCAGCATTATCTGGTAGTGGTGTACAATTATAGTCCATTGTGCATTAAGAGGCGTAAGAAGGGGATTACTAACGAGAGTCTATTTTAATGACCCGAGTCCCCCTTACGGCCCGTGATACACAATGATTTGCATCACATTGCGCGGAAAAACATGCAAAAAATTAAACTATTTCGTGTCTAAACACTTCACAGCTCAGCAATAGCAAAACGCTAAGAAAACAACTGAATAAAATATGGCTACCCGCAAATACAGGGACTACTACAAAACTCGAATGTCGAAGTTCGTATCGTACCGTGCCTCTAACTCTCGTATTAAATAATATTAGCGTCAGGAAAACGATATGAACTTCGATTTTCGAATTTCGTGGTAGCCCCCCTGATTGACACTTTTTTCGAGCCGTCAACCATAGATAATACTAAGAACCGTGTTTAGTTTAGAATTCGAATGGTCTTACGGCCAGATTATTCCAACATGCTAAAAAAATATTTACTAAATTTATTGCAAGACAATTTGATATAAATTTAAAATATATAAATAACGAAGTTTCATGAAGCGTGGCAAAATTTTATGGTGTAAAATTAGGTTATATCTAAGTTTTAAAGATGCAAATAAAACGTTGGCTGACTTGAAATCTCTTTAGTCTGAATGTAAATGTGAAAGTCTTAACTCCCTTGGGGAGGAAAACTATATACGTAAATCCATAATTCCCGCGGGAACAATTGAGGCCATTGTCCTTTAATATACAAGCATGGAATAACGTTATTGACGAGCAAGTGTGATGAAAAGGTTATAAAATATCTACGTTATTATTATTTATTTAGTTCTTTACCAATAAAAATAAAAAATTACAGCGTTACAGTTATTGAATGAAACCAATGTGTTGTAAAATTTAATTAATACATGTATAAAAAAATAGAATTATTAAAACCACCCACCAATACGTTAAAAATATACGAGTAAGTACAATTATGATAATATTATAATATTTATCTTTAATAAAAATTAATCCCTATTTCCCTTGGTCACGGCATCCCGCGTGAACGGCTGGCCCGATTTCGCTAGTAAAATTCTTTTTTTGTTGTGTTTGCTATTGTCAGGAGAAGGTTCTTATAAAAGAAGATTTAGATAATTAAAAAAAAAAACTACACCGGGGGCAAAGCCGCGGGCACCAGCTAGTATTATAATATTTATCTCTAGGTATGCCACTGGTAAAAGATTCGTTGTACACGTACAAATTATATTGCATGCGATGGCTGTATACTCGTACAGTTATATATTACCTCGACTATATAATACAAGTCGTACCTATCCTTCTTTTTCGCATAATTATTGTTTGCCAAACGTTTCTTTTCCCAAGTATCAAATTTCTGCGAAACCAAAAAATTTTCTCTGCGTATTTTCTTATGGTTTTATAGAACACAGTAGGTTAGGTTAGGTTTATTTTATGAAAGTTCCGAAAATAATATGGTTTCAGAGAAATTTGATAGTTGGGAAATTAAACATTTGGGAAAAAATAATTATTCTAAAAGGCAGAGAACCAGTGCAAGTAAAAGATAAAACATAAAAAAATATTGTCTAATTCATCTGTTAAGATTTTGCCAGTCTCATCTCTTTAGACAAAGTGTTACTTAATTCAATAGGTACATCTTCAAATAAACCAATGGTCTTAGTAGCATCTTCCACCGTTTTCTTCAATATACTCACAAAGTCACTTGTGTCTGCCATGCTGTTTATATTGTCGCAGAGCAGCAACAGCGGACGGCGCTTACTGAAAAAAGAAATATTAATTAATTTAGACATTGCAAAAAAAAAAATTCAAAAGTCAGATATGAAATAAATGTACAAACATAGTCCCATAATAATTGCATGGTAAATGAAAACTTAAGACATCTTGATGATGTTCCTCCAAAGGCAAAGAATGTTGAAATTGACGGTTCATAAAAACTACAGGACCCGTTCTGTTAGCCTGAAAAAAACACAAAATATTAAGTGTTTTTTTTTAATAAAATTACTTGTAAACAATTTTTAACTGACTACAAAAAAGGAGGAGGTTATCAATTCGGTTGTATTTTTTTTATGTGTGTTACCTCATAACTCCGTCACTTAAGAATCGATTTGTTTTTTTTATTTTCATTCGTATTCATAAAGACTAAATCAGGATCAGCTGATGATCCTAAGGAAATCGAGGGAACTCTTCAAATATTGTCAAGAAACCTGTGGTAATTTGGACCACCTTGATTTACCTTACTACTAAGTAACTTGGTGAAGTGGAACTGATGATGAAGACCACAGTTGACCACTGGAGCTACTCGATAACAAGTATTTCACGGGTTGAATTTCAATTTCTTTGATACAGCTGCTAAGCAATTAATGCTCGTCATAATGCAAATGGTGCAATGGAGCGGGTGGTGATGCACCAGGATTCCTCAACAATGAACGTCTCTGCATCGGAAAAAGCAATCTTTCTTAAAAGGCGACGAGCAGTTGATATTGAACTATTATATCTTAGATTATTTACACTAAAAAGCATGGAAAAAAAATATAGCAAAAAATTTTACCGACTACAAAAACCATGAAAATAATTTTCTACCAGTTTGAAGTCTGCCTCAGCACGAGCCAGCGGGAGTGATTGAAGCCCAATCTAATTATAGTACGTATGTGAGGTAGACGACTAAAGGTCCACTCCTGCTAGCTAGTGCTGAGGCACCGATTTTAAACTGGTAAAAAATTACTTTCATGGTCTTTTGTAGTCGGTTCAATTATTTGTTATATTTTTTTTATCTGTGACGTCTGTTTCACTTCACATTTTATTCGAGATTCATATTCGTAAAGCGGAAAAAACGCGAAGTTTCTGGCTTCAGCACCATGGACACTGTATTTTCTATGACTACTTTTAATATAACTAAAAATAAATATGCGAAATCAACCTCAGTAATGTATATCTTCGGCTTGGCGTGCAACGTCGGGTTTAAGTAATCCGTTAAGTGTCGCAGTATAATTGACTCTGAGAACCGTCCATCCAGCGCTGATAGTTGTCCGTTTGTTCCATCGAATGAGAGCACCATCACCACAACTGCTCCATACTGGCGGAAATCTCGTTGAAAAACTGCCAACCAAATGGGCAAAATTTTTATAATTGCGATAGGTATAAATTTACGACCGGATAGCCAAGTGGTTAGAGCACCTGACTATGAAGCTTGAGATCCCGAGTTTGATCTCCGGTCAGGGCAGATATTAGTATAAATAATATAAATGTCTGTTCGAGTCTTGGACATTGTATGAATTATTTATAAACAAAATTACTATACTCACTCGCGACCTTAGGGTAGTCTATGCGGGTGAGCAAAGTAAATTGTTTATATTTCATTGATGTAGATCTCTGCAAAAAAATGCCAGATTCAATCAGTTGTTGTATTTGAGTATGCATTAGTATGTTTAAAACCGTTTCCCAGTACCCATAGTACAAGTTTTGCTTGGTTTGAGGCTAGGTCAATTGGTTGGTGCCAATTGTCCTATGATATGAATAATTATGAGACAATAAATAATGTTTTTGTACACATCGGAAAATATTTTCTGTTTTATACTTTAATGAGTCCCGAGTAGACAGTCTACTTTAACAAGTCCGTTCAGTAGCGGTGTAGGGTGGGGCGTGGTGGGGCGCCTGAAGCCTATACCTTCTAGAAAATTCCCAATAGTTGGGGGCGCTGTGGAAATCTCGCCCAGGGCACTGGAAGTGCTAAAACCGGCACTGAGTCCGTTCGACGAACTTTTATGGACTTACATTCTTGACATTTCTGATCTAATTGGCTGCAAGTTAAATCCGTGTGGACATCAACTTCAAATCTAAAACTTGTGAAAGTTTTTACAAGTTCAGCTACGTCTTGGTTAGTCAATTCTATTATTCTGCAGCCACCAGGCGGATCACTCAAAATTTGCACGAACATCAGCATTGCGTTCTTGCGAAACCTGGAATTGTTTACACCCAACTATACTTACTGTGCATGCAAAAAAAATAGTTTTAGTTTGCCATGGTTTTCTTAGTCTACTTTAAAAAAACTGAGAATTATGTTTGTAAAGTACTATGAATGTCACAAATAATTAATTTATTATTGTACAATTTTTCTATTACAACCATTCCAATAAGTCAAAAATCAATCAATATTTTTCAATGTTTTTGAAGGAATAAGTCGGGCTTTAATGCAATCAAAACACGACGACGGCCTAAAAAATATTTTTTATTTGACTTATTTAACTATTTTTAAGGCAGTCGGGTTTCTGATTGTATTTTTTTTTGTTGCACACTTTTTGATGTTCCTGTAAAAATTATAACTTCAAAGTGTTATAACGCTTCATATCGGAACGGACTATTTAATTATCTATTAGCTTTTATTTTATAACTATATTGTAACAATTTTCAAAAGCACATTACTCACCAGACTGCCCGAAGGAGAGACATTTTACTTATATTTATATACTAACATGAAAATGCGTGTAGTTTCAAGGACAGATTTACCTGTCTAATTCGTACGTAATCCTTGCTCTTGTAGTTATCCTCGTAGCACTAGCTGATTGGCTTGTTCCTTCACCACTGCTGTTGTATCCTTCGTTGTCATTTTCATCTTCTGATTCATTCTGAGCGCTTCCAGATGCACTTGATTTATTATATCTAATGCCACCAATACCATCATTAAACGGTAAAGCACCACATCTCGTCAAACGTTGGACCTGTCATTTTATTAATTGCCTTTGTTACTTCTCTCACTGTATTGACAGCAGATTGGAACCAAGACATGTTGGCAAATAGCAGACTATCGATGTTTTATCATCGATGATACAGAAACAGATATAATGCACGCTCGGCGGTATCGGTGGTTTATTTGTACTAACCAAGATAAGGAAGTCGTTTGTATACCTATATTAAAACTAAAGAGCGAGAGCGCCATAAGCAATGGTTTTAGCTTTCCTCTTTAATATGTGACAAAATTCCGTTTTCCAAATATATTGTTTATAACTCGTAAGATCTTGCTATCAGAATTGTCGGTTTAGTCTCTTTCTCATATTCTATTAATATTTGATGCAATTTTTTTTTATTATTATAACTTATTTTGTACGTACGTGAAAGAAAAATACAGTATTACAAGTTGAATATGATAGTACAAAGATTGCGCATAACAAATCGATAAGGGTAAACGCCATATTGTTGTCTCTACCACTCTGCGATTATAATAACGAGCAGAATAAATAACAGAATAATCTTATATGAAATAAAAATATTAATGATGACTCGGGTTTCGGTTTTGATTAAAGGATGATTAAATATGATCCCTCTGAAAAATAACGAAGTTGAAAGAGAAAGAAAATAAAAAAATACAAGGAGTTATTTACGTTTTGTATTAATTATTGTTTCGTTTTATTTTTTGTAGTTAGTCGATTGTAAAAATATGAACTTACCTAAACCTTTAAAAATATGTACCGTAGATTCTTATTTCAAGGTAATAACAACAAAACATATTTTTGAATAGCTGTAACGGATAAATATTTTTGCTCTTGACTGTACCTAACGCTTCTGCCTAGGTGTCAAGGTTTCTTGAAATAGAAACTCAAAAATAGTTTTTAACGTTGTCAACTCAAGTAAAAACAAGAGTTTAGAAGGGATATTTATGAAACCATCTCGTCAGTAATTCCTGCAGCGATTAGCAGCAAATTTGAATTCCATTTGAATTGAGATACACATTTAAACACACGTTTCATCATTAATTACACTAATCACTAGAAGGAAATTAGCTAAACTGCGGCTCTTACGCATGCTATTTGAAGAATTCTAATCGTTAGTAATAGGAGGAAAGAAAATGAGTTAAAGTATGCTAATAGTTGCTTTTGTTCCATTTGTAAAATAAATGATAATAACTTTCATAATAGACGTTAAAAGTTTAAAGAAAAAACGATAGCAACAGACTGTTATGATTTAGTGGTTATATCATTATTTACCTTGTTCGTAAAAAGTTACAAACGTTTCATATCAAAATATAAGTTCTTTTTCAGGTAAAGGCAAATGTAAAAATGATATATTATTACTTATCAATGTTTAGTTAACAGAACTTGAGAGTTTATAAATAAGACGGGAACTCTGTGTGTTAAATTCATGTTATTTTATGTGACAATGTTTTACTATGTCATCTGTACTTATTTTGTTTGATTATTACATGTTGGTGACTGGCTGGATTTTTTATTTATTTGTGATGTTCTTAATTTAAATTCTCTGCAATCTGAATGACAGAGTAAAAAAAAGTCAGTTGTTTTAGTTATCAGATAAGTAACGCTACTTTGTATCATTGATTCCGTTATGTATAAATATTATATGTAGATAAACCATCTCAAATATCCGTTTTTGTAATTATTTAAATCGTCAAAAGACTGTATCACTGATATTCGACAAAACAATATTATGAAGAGTACCTGCGAGGCTGTTATGTCCACTAAGCAGCCAGATTGTTTGTTTTGGTCTGTGTAACTTACTGGACCAATAACATGACATTTATTTTTTTAATTATGTATTCGACTAACAGTAGGTGGTAAGGCTGATACTAACAAATAATATGGATTTTGTGATTTGAAATAGAATAATTTTAATTAAATTTAATAAAAAAAAATGCATTTAAAAAAAGTGGTGAAACAAGCCCTTAGCGTTACACTGCTATAAAAAGGACCCTTTTCGTTTACTCTTGCGATTTTGTTATAAATAGTAGGAGTCATTGTCCCGCCTTATCTAGCCATTCAGTAGTAATATTCTTGAATTTTATTATTCTTTCATCATAATCACCGTCATCAACTCAAGACTAGAACTGCTTTTTTTCCATATTTCCAGCCAATGACATCCGGTGATCTTTAAAATATTCTGTCAGTCTTTTTGCGGGAGAGCTACTAACACGTCTTCTTCCGCTACGTGGTCGTCATTCCACAACAATGTTATATGATCTAAAATACATAAGTTTCTATTTCTATTCAACAGATCAATGAACTGACAGTTTAGGAAAGCCCGACTAATTGCTGTTTATTAGCATAACAGTAGCGTTTGATATTAGCCGCGAATTATGGAAATTAACATGACGAAAGTGTAAAAATTTCGGATGTTACAGAATATAATTGAATCTGCGCTTCAAGGGTATTTTATTTATAGAAATAAAAATCGCCGAATTTTTTTCTGCTCTCCTAATGTGTTGACATATCACCGTATTGTGAACACCTTTTCAACAATTTCAAAATCGTAAAAAATCAAAAAATCGTAGGATCCTGATGCTTACCTCATACCTCATTACGTAAAGGCGGGTTAGAGCCCGGGTTCGCACCTCTTAGTTTTCGGAGTTTATGTACAATTACATTTGAAATTTAACGAGAACTTTTCGGTAAAGGAAAACATCGTGAAGAAATATACATACCTGTAAAGCTGTTCAATGATGTGTGAAGCAGTAAATAGTGTACAATAACGTAGTGGATAGAAAACAATAATGACACAACTATTTAACGACACAGTAGCATCAAATTATTTATAACACTTAATCATAATATATATTTAATATGAATAAAACTATCCTTTGCAAGACATTATTTAATAGTGTAGAAAGTAGCCAATTATTATCCTATATCTATATTATCAGCCAATTAT
Source organism: Choristoneura fumiferana (assembly GCF_025370935.1). Taxonomy (NCBI): domain Eukaryota; kingdom Metazoa; phylum Arthropoda; class Insecta; order Lepidoptera; family Tortricidae; genus Choristoneura; species Choristoneura fumiferana. The sequence continues at coordinate 13,213,857 of NC_133479.1, read as the reverse complement.
CCTATCCTATATCCTATATTATCAGTCTGGTTGGATATCTTGTGTTAAAACTACATACTTACATTTTTAAGTTCTTTAAACAGATGATAATTGATTTCACAAGTTATTTCCAATATGTATAGCGATTCCGAGGAGATAAAATCATAACATCTAGCTAGATATAACATATATTCATGATATAACTACTGATAGACGAACTGCGCAAGATAGATAATATATACCAGGCACGATAAAATCAAAATACACTCACTTAAAAATATATTTTGCTTCATCGAATAGGTAATAAAAAAAGATTATTGATCATTGAACTAAATTAGGCTAGTAGGTCGAACTAATCATGCAAATACAAAAATGGGCAAGACGTTATTCAATCTTATCTGACATGTCTGCGATCAACTCGTGCGCATTAGAGCTGCCTCTCTCTCTCTGCTTATTTGGGCAGCATATCATAACGTCTAAATTTACTTGGTTTTGAGTTACCATTTTATTTGGAAAGTTAATTGATTGACGAGTATTCAAAACATATTGATAAATTAAACATGATCGTATGATTCATTAATTAACATTGGTGTTGGCTTAAATCCAGTAGATAGTGGACTTATATAGGTTTATATTTATGATAAGAAGGAGAAATGTATTAATAATAAACAGCTTCTCAAAAAACTAATCTTTGAAAACTTGGAGGCGAGTTTACCAAGCCGCCATAATTTTCTTGTAATACAATATTATCGAGCATAATTATGAGTAGGTACGTTAAAAATAAACATAGGACTTTATCTTTATTGAAGTACGGTAAAATGAAAAGTACTCGTAGTAGATAAACAAAATGAAACTCACGATACCCGTCCTCTAATAAAGGCAATTATTTAAAAAAGTATGCACCAAAATCATTTGAGTACATACTATTATTTTAGTTAAAATGTTACAAATTTCATCATCGCGGTTCTTGATGACACGCCTGTCATTTGTTTCCGTAATATCACGCTCTTGACACATTTGTGCCAATTTACGACGATCTGAAAATAAATGGATTACTGCATCATTAGTTTAAAGTTTCACGGTTGTTTCTGCTATTCTGGTGTTTTAGTGATATTTCCGCTCAGATAAAAACACGGTCCAAGAGGGAGTTGGACTCATGCAGATTTTGACTTCCTTATTATTTAATTATTACTTTTAGCTTCCTCGGACAAAGAATTAGCTAAGCTATTCAAAGAGGAAACGCTACCAGCATCTTCGAGACCTTGCCTAAGGGGGTACTTTAAATAATTGGTTTTAGTTAAGGTTTTTTTATTATTACTTTATACTTATTGGTAAGTATTTTAAGTTTAGGATAGTTTTATTGAAATTGAATATGTCTATGTAACACGTGTGCCTGCACTAGAGTTACTAGAGAACTTTGTGTCACAGGCAGAGAGCAAGCAAAGAACAGAAGAACTGGGACTAAAACAGTAGTTTCTAATCACCAGTCACTACATTGGCGTTCATTGTCATAGAAAAATTATGATCCAAAAAATATTAGCGTTACTAAATTGATTGATTGCGTTGAGAATCATTTGAAAGGGACAACACAGCATGACAAGAATACCTGTAATCCATACTACACGCAATGACGTAATCAGCAAGTTAAAAATGTATTTAATGTGTATTATTCTTAACCAATGTAGTATCTAAATATTTCCAGTTAAGCATAAGAGTATTCGTATCATGATAAAGGAGTTTATGATGCTACGTGACACCCAAAATGCTTTTAAAAATTTGCTCCCGCATTTTTGGCTAGCAATAAACGATATCGCTGATTGTAGCTACGTGTTTTGTTTGTTAGGTTTTGTTTTCTAGCCGTAACAAACGATCGAACGGTCCGACGGACCAAGAGGGACGCAGCCATCTATTAGAATGGGATATCCATACCACCATCTTTTACTGTAATAGACCGTTCGATTGCCTGTTACGGCTAGCGATAATTTTGAAGGCCTCGGATGATTTGAATAAGAAGGATTTAGGGATAACCAATGTACTCCTTTTTGTAATCTTTTATAAGGTTATTAATGCTACCGTTTAAATTATATTTACCGACCTTAAAAAACCCTTTTCACTTTGTTAATAATGTTAGAAAACGACTAAAAATATGTGTATGGTTTTATCATTCTATTTGTCTTTGTTCAATGACATTAATACACATTATAATTCCATTATAATTCCAAACACATTATATTTAGACGCTTACTTTTGCGAATGAATGAATTCAATATTCAATCGCTTGTGTATTTTTGTAACAACTTTACGAAATTGCCGTGGGTTGGTAATAATCAAATTGGTTACCTATTAAAAGCTTCTTTGCAGATAAAAGACGGTTCTGCCACTCGAATTCTTCTTGGAATACTTTCAAGTGGATTCAAACCGATCGCCGTGAGATAATGTAGGTACGACAATCGGCTGAGTGACTAATAGGTATTTAAATTTTAAAGAATCGGCACTATTATTTTGAGAAACACGTGACGTGTTCGGATAATTTTGCGTATCTAAATGGCTAGTGACGTCAAGATATTGTGATTTATTTAAATAAATAATGGAATAATATTAAATATTAATAACTACCTATTACTATTTGTGACTAATTCTATTATTTTATTATTTCTAATTCGAGAGGTATAAACTAAAATTATACTACTTCGGACAGTTAGATAAAAATACAATGTAAGATTATGTTTACGAAAAATTTTGTTGCTGTTAATAGTACTTTATGCAAAATTTGTATAAGAGGGGTCAAAAAGGCGGTGCATTACGACGTTAAGATGATAGTCGGGAATTTTAGCTGTGGGTAAATTTAGTGGCTGCGTCGTATCGTTTAAGAACATTATGATGCAAGTGCTGTTATGTCCCCATAACCTGTTATATTCCCATAGAGTTATAGACTTTTCCGAAGTCTTTTTATATATGTTCTTATAGTACTCTTCTTGATTAAGCAATCATGTTTGCGTTTTTACGTGTGTGTACCTATCGCTGTACTGACCTTGTTGTACTTTTATTAGGAATGATTTACTCAGAGAGCATTTGTAACTGTCTAGTGTAGATTGCTAGCGTTGAAAAATGATGTGCTTTGTCCAAAACATTTTTTGCATTGTTTTTTACCCAAGTAGTTATTTTAAAGTTGCAATGCTATAAGGCGGGTGTTTTTACGCATATTATATTATTTTTCTAATGTTTATTTACTTCGCCCATGTAAATACAAGTAGGTAAGTATATTATATTCATTTTCTGCCGCCGTATTGTTTAAAGCCAGCCCGCATCAATATAATAATACCATTAAATGCTTTACACATTAAAGCATGAAGATTTATTATCATTGGGGTTATACATGAAAATATGTAGTCGGAGGTATTAGATGCCGTACGCAGTGCGATAATTAATTTAGAGCTCTAGAGAGTGGGGTAAAATCGACAATTAACGTTCATATGAGATATTGTAAGCTAATAATGAATCATTTCGAATTCCTTTGAACTATATTCTAGCGTTTGAATTCGCGTGCCTAATATCATATAATTTATTGAATCAGGCGTTACTTTGCGGAGGTCCATATCAATGAACTAAAAGAATTTCCTTGCTCACCCGCGACCTTACGATAGCTAATTTTATGCAAAATATGCGTGTTCATGCAGCTCCTCCACCTCCACACTGCAAGAACACACACAAATAACACAAACCCATCCATCACCACCACCACACCACACCGACGCGCTTCGAACTCAACCAGAGCTCATCTTCAGAGCAACACAAACGCACACCATGCTACCAGTTGTTAGACTATTATATTATTTGTTGCATATTTTGCATAAGCTTAGCTATCGTATGGTCGCGGGTGAGCAAGGAAATTCTTTTAGTTCATTAATATCATATAAAATTTGGAGAAAGCTTCAAATGGCGAATAATACTTTATTTTAAACTAAATTACTGGAAATGAAATGAGATGAAATAATTATTTCGCTTTCGAGCCTTGCAAAATGAGATTGACGAATAAAGAAAAATAAATATATCAAAAATTATATTGCAAGACTCCAAAAATACTGGTACTTTACGCATGTGAATATTTTATATGTATGTGTTTTGTTACACTTCCGTGGTGAAGCGGTTTATAAATGAAGATCGTGATATAAATTTTCAGAATTGACACTGGAATTTTATCTCCTGGAATTCAAATTCAACTGAATATCTAATCTAATACCTTTAAACGAGCAATTCTTGTATACAATAATAATCAGAATCTAGGAAACGGCTCCAACGATTTCGATGAAATTTGGTATGTACCTAGGAGTTTTCGGGGATGACAAATCGATCTATCGTCTTACCTTTGGGAAAACGCTATTAACGAGTTTTAGCCCGAGCACAGTTTTATTTTTGTATACACCAAAGCCACAGGTAAAGGCCCAAATCACAAGCAAAGCAATCAATTACTTACTTTTATAGCGTTTTTGAATAGAAGTTGAATCATAAGATTCAAGTCATGAGTCCCACGCGGTCATGTCTAAAAATCCATGGTCCTCTTTGAAAGAAGTCGGCACTCACTGACAGATGACTACTATCATGACCCGGTTTCTGCCGAGCCTGCAGTGACGTATTAACCGCTCCTTAGAGAGTTTTGTACTCGTATCGTAGGTACTCTTGTACAATCCGTGAGCTCTTAGAAAAACCTTCGGGTTTCGGGGGAAATCGGAAAGATTGGTGTAGTAGAAAATAATAATTATCTTTTTGACTTAGTAGCAATCCATCACGCGAAGAGTGAACTCATTGTGTTTTCATTGATTTATATACATATAGAGCAGTTAAAACCACAACTAACATATATTAAGTTTATTTTTCGGAAATTGATTTCCATGGCAAGTCAACTTTAACTGGGTATTACTGTAAATAGCCAATCACGGGAATTGTTTATAATGTATGTAAATATTTTCTAAAGAAGCTAAAAGTTTCAAGAAAAGTGTTGATCGTAAATATTTGAAAAAGGTTCAAGACCGAGTTATAGAAGCAACGGGGATTTCAAAAAATATTAAACGAAAGCAGACCAAAAAAATTCATTTGACACACCCAGGAGAAGTAGATACAGTATAACAACAGCTCTATATACTTGCAAATAAAAGTAGTGTTAAGGCGGGGTGTTCTCAATTTAAATTAACGATGGAAAGATTCAAAAATTCTGATTTTGTTTTATTTGTATCATGACAAAAAGTCATATTGTATTAAAATTTTAAAAAGAAAGAAGCGTAAAATTATTACTGTAAGGTTTATTTTGTACTGATGGTTATTCTTTACTTAACATATTACTGTAACTTTAAAAAGTTTTGCAAGTTTATAACAGAACAGAACCGCATATCACAATCGCGTGTCATCGTCAATACCCGAAGCATGCTTCTAAAATCCGAAGGTTTTTTTTAAGAGCTCACGGAGTGTATGTGACGTGAAAACAACAAAATCTTATGGCGCTTTTGGTGGATAGCGATTATTGTGCTTAACTTTTGGATTGTGGAAATTAAATTTATTTATTTGTAAAGCTGTGTCATATACTAAAAAAAAAACAATGTAACATTATAACGTTTTAAACTTTCGTGGTTTTCACTCATAGTCTACCACCAACGGGGCTTATCACGCTAACACACACGAGTAATATTTACTTCGACGTTTCGGCAACATTACAGTGGCCGTGGGCAAGAGTAGACTGAATTGTGGGGTCTGATGGGGTGACAAATAAAAATGACCAAGTGCGGGTAGTTCGTGATACGAGTGCCGGGTACTATTGGTGATCAAG
>NC_133479.1:13199836-13207960 GCF_025370935.1 Choristoneura fumiferana | reverse complement strand
ACAACAGCGACAACTCGCAACTGGCAACAACGCGACCGCCGCGCGACGCATCTCTATCATGAACTGGCCGTTCTCATAAATATCAACAAAAGTTTTGTTACACTTGAAGCTAGTGATGAGCTGTGTCGATTTTTTTTAAGATAAATAAAAATTATTAATGGCCAGATTGGTTTTTTCTGAAAAACCATTCGCAAAAGTTTTTATAATATTAAAGTACAGCATTGTTTAAGTATTGCCTTTTGCCTTGGCACTTATTCAATGAAGGTAGTTTCTTCGAATTAGACTAGAGTACTATCCGGCTTGATTAATTAATATTTGTGTAAGTTAACATTCAAAATTATTTACTATTTGATTGAATAGTAATATGATTGGTTTTTTTGGAGTCTTTTTGTATTTTTTATTTCAACTCCAGATTTGTTACTTTTTCGCAGCGCTGGTGTCGTTTTCTGGTTTTTCTGTGCATCCATGTCTCAGTTTGTATTTTCGATGTGTTTACGGGATACCCGTTAAAAGTAACAAATTTGGAGTTGAAATAAAAATACAAAAAGACTCCAAAAAAAAACAATCATAATTTGATTGCTTAGTAGCGACATCTCTTGTCTGGGTGAGCGGTTGGTTCCGAAAGAGTGTGACGTCTCGATGAGAGCGGAACGTAGATGTCGCTAGTGCTGCTGCATCAGTAGCGTAGCGTAGTAGAAATAAGCAACTTGAGATATGTATGCATAGGAAAAAAACGGTCTAGATTCCTGTCCAGCGGTGGTGTAGGGTTATAGCACGCAGCACGGATTGCTGAGGACCTGGGTTCGATTCCCAGCGCTGGTGTCGTTTTCTGTTTTCCTGTGCATCCATGTCTCAGTTTGTATTTTTGAATAGTAATATTTTTCTTCTATTTCAAAGCATAAACAAAATATATTTCTGTTAAATAAACAGTATTTGTTACAGCGTCTACCTGTTTTCGTTATTAATATCAAGCAAAAAAACGGCAAAACAATCACGTGTTGTCGTACGGGAGCCCCCCTTAAATATTTATTTTATTCTGTTTTTAGTATTTGTTGTTATAGCGGCCACAGTAATATAATAATCTGTGAAAAATTCAAGTGTCTATCTATTACGACTCAAGAGATAGAGCCCTGTGACAGACGGACAGACAGACAGACAGGCAGCGGAGTCTCAGTAATAGGGTTTCGTTGGCACCCTTTGGGTACGGAACCCTAAAAAGGCTCTTGAGAGATAAAGTAATCCCAACTGTTTATTTATATATTCTGGTGTACGGTACTTTAAAAACAACGTGACGTTAGATTCGTCCGTGCCGTTTGCCAAAACATTGACAGTCGATAAAATCATCACTAGCTACGATGTACCTTCTCGACCTTCGCCCTGACAAACTTTACAAGCCAAAACAACCATTGTTCTTTTGCAGTTATGGAAATATGTAAAGGGTACCATTTAAAAACAATCCCATACGCATGTAAAAATACCGACACACATAACTTATGCTCATTTTTATGCAGATAATGTGGAACAAGTAATGTACTTTCCAACATTGGAAAAACTCAGTTTAATAAATACATTGCATATCTTGGGACACTTGACAAAGCTTGTACTATGGATAGTACGCAATGGATAGTATACTTATAGTATACAAATTGTACTTGAATACAGTCATATTCAACGTCCAAGACTAGACAACGAACAGTCGTATTATTATTAATACAAATAAAGTAATACCTACCTAAATTAGAACTACGCAGAAAAATAGAAAATTTCTAGGCCTAACGGTTTACGCGTGCGAAGCCACGGGTAACGACTAGTTATCAGATAAAATTATCAACAGATTTCATATTATTATTATATTATATTAGCTAAAGCCGTACGTCACTAAGAGATTTCGTCTTTATATTTCCTTATTTCAATCTTGTATAATAACTGGTTTACATGACGCTAAGTGATTGAAGTGCTGTTTAGTTCCGTATTTAAATAAAATAAAAATGCTTATTTAAAACTGACATAAGCAAGTTCTCATCATCATCATCAACTCCTGGCTATACATAAAGTAAAGTAAAAAAAAGTAAAAAAGGTTTATTAAAAAGAAAGGTTATAAATCCTTTACAGTTTCATATTTGGGATTCACAACATCAGCATGCCGAGATGACTAAAATTATTTAGTGAAACATGAAATTGAAAACAAAACAATGTACTGTCTAGCGGACCCCAAACTAGGCTAACCTGTATCTTGGGGACCAGATGAGTTTTCAAATACACAAACATGTCGAATTGTTCAACACACGCTGTATGCATCCAACCCTGTTCGGAGAAACAGAGGGATGCAAGCTAGGCCACGAGGGGGATACGAGTACGGGGGCGTTCAAGTAATACGTAACGCAATTTTTGGAGATTTTTGACCCCCCCCCCCATGTAACGCGCCGTAACATTTTTCTTTACCCTTCCTAAAAGTAACGTAACACCCAAATTACCATTTTTTTAGCTTTTCTTTAGCAGTTTCCGAATTAAGCTGGCATTTCTAGACACAGTCACACTGGCAACTTAGCATGAGAGCATTTATAGGCCAACAACAACAGCTGATGATGCGAATTTCCCACTTGAGGACATTATAGTATGTATAGGTTACAAAAATTGTGACGTAACGCGTAGTTTGAAACACCCCTCCCCCCCTGTAACGCATCGTAAAGTTTTTACAAGACCCCCCAATTCGTTACGTAATACTTGAACGCCCCCTACCCACTAAAAAGCAGACTGGTACCCTCGTCGCCATGGGAGCAAGAAGTCACACTCAGACGCTCGCTGGCCGGGCGATCCTCAAATCGACACCGTGCAATGCTGCTCAGATCCCTGCCCTCCCCTGCTGGTACCAGATTTATAGGAGCTTACTCCTCGTAGCCTCTGAATGATGAGCTCGTAGCATCTGAGCCATGTCCCCGGCAGGCTGAGGTTACGTGCCCTCACATTGACTCTCATGTCCTCATGCCCTACTTTGAAAGGATTTGAATTTGACGTCTTAGAGAACTGAAATTCGATATAGAAGTAGGTCTTACAGCACAACCCATAAGGATTTGTATGGAACCCACGGCGTGGCATGTTCGTTGCGGCAGAGAGGTTTTGAGTGGAGCCCGCGAATCGGAAAGCGCAGCGTAGGACGTCTACTAACGAGATGGACGGATGACCTGGTTAAAGTCGCGGGTTCACGGTGGGTGCAAGCCCCTTCCAACCGAGGCAACTGGAGGTCTACGGGGAGGCCTGTCCAACAGTGGACGTCCTATGGCTGCTGATGATGATGATGATGATGAACCCTCGGCGTGCGAGTCCATGTCGCACTTGGCTGGTTTTTTTCGTATATATTCTATAGAGAGTTCGCCAAAAACTTTCCTATGGCTTTCTTTACCTCTTCTCTTAATGATGGGCACATAAACCCTGTTAGGCAACCCACTGACACCTCGCGCCGCTCACACGCCGCATATAAATGGGCCTTTAATCCACACAGCTCCACTTTTACGGATGACACTGTCATATCCGACCACAGAGCTAAGAAAAGGGATAGAACGCGCGAGATACTAACCTAACCCACTTGATATTTTTCTTTATGAAATGAAATTATTTATTTCGGACATCACGTATTATCCATATTATTAGTGTAACACCCGACTCTAAAACTTCAAAGTTCAATATCTCAAAAACGACTGAACCGATTTTTAACCCTCGACGCAAAAAGCTACGCTATGTGTCTGTTTGTCTGTGGCACCTTAGCTCTTATACGGGTGGATCGATTTGGATGTGGTTGCTTTTATTTGAAATCAGGTTTTCTAGTTATGGTTCTTAGACATGTTTCATCAAAATCGGTTCAGCCATTTTTGAGATATTGAACTTTGAAGTGACAAAGTCGGGGGTGTTCCAACTTTTTGTTGGTAAGGTTTTAATGGTATTTCGCTAAGAACCAGCACGCGGAAGCTCATCATCATCATCATCATCTCAGCCGTAGGACGTCCACTGTTGGACATAGGCCTCCCCCACAGACCTCCAGTTGCTTCGGTTGGCAGCGGCCTGCATCCACCGTGAACCTGTGGCTGCGGAAGCTCATTTCCCCAAAAAACCGCATTTAAATCGGGACCATCCAATGGCATGAGAGCTACAATGCATCATACATTGGCGTCAAACTATTTAAGTTTAGATTAATTTAATTTTCGTGTTTCGTGTTAATGTTTCGGCTATTCTAACTTTTTGCTATGTGTTTACTTTTGTTTCTCTTGTCCTGACAATTGTTTAAAGGTTAATTCGGGTTTGTACATCAGTTTTTCAATAAGGATACCTACCTACAATTTTGATTGTATACAACTCATTTTGAGTCGCCGTGCGACACAATCTGGACTTTTGTATAAAACCAAATGTAGCAGAAATTACACGACTCACAATTCAAAAAAATTACGTTCGTAACATTTAGCTTCCTCATACCTATCTTATGCTAGGTACGCGGATTTTCCCTATAAGTAATATACATACACACACAAATATCACGCCTGTATTCCCAAATGGGGTAGGCAGCACACGTAATTCCGCTTCGGAGCCACTTTTAGCAATTTTAGGTTTTAAGTTTTAGAAAAACGGTACAATAGTCACCGGTTGGTAGCCTATCGCCTACGGTATACCTAAACCTATATTATCCTCAGTCGCCTCTTACGACATCCACGGAAGAAATGGAGAGGTGTAATTCTAACCCGCCACTATAATAGGTACACGGGTATAAGTAATATCATAATAAATATTATCATAATGGCAGATATATCGTCCCTTACAACCAGAATCGCTTATCTGCATGAAATGTAGTTTCGAGAAAAACGCATTTAAAGGTTTGCATGCTCTAAACCTATAAAAGCTAGTTATACTAAAAACGTCTCTGTGTTTCTATTTAGATAATTATCCCTTATAGGATAGGGCTATGTATTTACTCTATACTCGCGCCGAGTAGGTTAAATAGGGCTTTTATTCAAAAGGTACTGCAGATAAGCGATTTTGCCTGTAGACACGTTTTTTTTTATCTTCTAAACTAGCAAGTTTACGCAGATATATTTGATAAACTATCATTTTAAAGTCCATAATTGAAGCATTTTTTCGCCGAATACAGTGTTAAATGCTTACATGTTTTATACAATTAAAGTTTTAGTTAAGTCTCAGCGCAAATAAGAGGTATTGGCTGTTAAACAAATCGGAATTTACCTCTTAAGCGCGCTTAAAAGTGCAAAAAATATTCTAAGATGTTTTTACTCTAGCTTTTTTTCTGTTTTTCTATCTTATATGCAATGTAGCATTATTCTGTTTGTTTTTATCATTCAAAGACATTAACTTGTATTTTTCGAAAGAGTTCCATCAATCTATTTCAACAAATAGGTACCAAATAGCCCAAAAAATATAAATAAATGAAAACTAGCGAGCTAAAGTATTCAATATAGTACTATATTTCTAGTATATGTGAGATATATTAAGTTATTCCTTTAATATCATATGTGCTCTTAATACATTTTAATATGAACCTTTTGATTACCTGCATACAACAAAAAACATAATTTATTCAAACATTTTAATAAAAAGGCACTTAGCGTCTCAAGGCTCAAAGTAACCACTGAAAACAGTCATGAAAAAAGAACCGTAATGGTAATAACCATCAGTCTTCTTCTTCATCAAAAACGATAACGAGCATGGATATTCAGGTTTCGATGAACTAAATAGAAAACATAGGTATAACTAGATCCAGCAGACCGTCGAACTGAACCGCGAGTGTCATTTAGATACCTACTATTTACTACTTCGTATCGTAGGTACGTCGTAGCTTATCACGCATAAAACATTTACGTTGTCACACATTTTCATTGTTCTTGGCTTAATATTTGTATAGGTAATATTTTTATCATTACGACATGTCGTCTGACTTTTTTGAGTTTGATACCAGGCCTGTAACTTTGCAAAACAACCGTCGAACAAGACATGGCAACAGAAATCGAATCAAACTCTGTTGAACCTCGTTCAGTAGAGGAATTTAAACTACCTGCATTAAAAAGCTATACACTAATCCACTGCCAATAAGCGCAGCTAAAAAAATAAAGATTTAATGACTTTTTACAAAAAAAAATGTTACACCGGAGATTCACCATGGCTGGTTGCACTGGCCTGTGATGAAGACGTTATTGAGCGTGTGCCGGACGTAGTCACAGCTGAGACAAGCGTGATGAAAAAACCTTAATGGTAATAATCATCAGTCTTCTTCTTCATCACTGCTGTCTTAGCTGTGGCTACTCAAACCAGCCATGGATAATTAATATTACCTAAGCCAAGAAACAATGAAAATGTGTGCTACGTAAATGTTTTTATGCCGTGATAAGCTTTTCATTGATACGACGTACCTACGATACGAAAGTAGTAAATAAGTAGGTTATCTAAATGACAATCACGGTTCATTTTGACGGTCTGTTGGATCTGGTTATATGTTTTCTATAGCCGCGTATCCATTAGAGCAGCCTCAGGCCGAGCACCGCGAGCCGAGCCATATTTTGTCGGTTTTTTTGACCGTGCTCAAAGGGCCTCAGTCTGAGCCGTGCCTTTGGCAGCGTCTCCACTTGCGCGGCCTCGGAGCGAGGCAGCCGCTCGGCCCAGATAACGCGGCTTATTTAGTTCATCGAAACCTGAATATCCATGCTCCTTTATCGTCACCTGAAAGAAAAACACTGTTAAATTACGGCAAGTGAGTCGCTGTTATACATAGATCTGTTCACTCACGAAGCGCGCGCCCTCCACAGCTAATTATTAATGTACACGAGAAACCTTTAAGTACTTACACATTGTCTTAGTCTTAGTGTGCGTGACTGACGGTACGCTTGCGACTGAAGCCACGAGACAAGTTCGAGCTACGCACACATAGACTGTCGTACGGATACGTTTAGGTACATTACAATTATAGAATGTGGAGGGCAGACTTTCGTTAGTGAACAGATCTATAATTACTAAATAAGTTTTTAAAATTACTTATTATGATCGTGCTTTCAAGCGTGTACGAACCGACTAAGCTAGCCTACAAAGTGCACACTACTTTACAATACAGCGCGAAACGTCTAAGCGATACTTAAGCGATTTTGGCTGTAGCGCTTCTTATGGTCGAAGCAACATTGTTACAAGCAATATCGCCTATATATATTTAGTTTGTTTTCGCTGTTGCAATAATGAAATATAAGTAATGCTCAACAGGCGAAACCTACTAACATTATTTTAGCACTTTTAGGCAGTACTCAAATTGCATTTTTATTGAAATCTTAACATTCCAAAATCGCTTGTTTGACATTAAAATATTTTTGCTGTTGTAAAATAAAAAAAATGCTGTTTAACCAACGCGTAGTTGTTTTGGCTGTTGATTTTTCTTAAAAATCGGCTTTAAGTGAGCTTAAGAAAACGTAACTCGGTATTGGAGTATCGTACAGTAAAACGGGTTTCAACAGCATGTAGATCTTGGAAAGTACATTCTAACGATATACTTAACTCAGTTTTTGCCCAAAAGTGACTTTAAGCGATTCTGGTCGTAAGGGACGATATATTATCAGATGCTACGCTTTATCCGCTTCCTGTCTGAAACATGTTCTGAAGACATAACTATTATGCATACTACGGGAACGTCTATCCCTATTAACCTACGGCGTTATCTATTGGGGAAATTCTGTTGATGTGCAAAAGAATTTATATAACAGAAAAGAATGTTTAAGGACTGTATATCGCAATGCGTACGAAGAGTCTCTTGAAACGTCTTTCGGGAAAAACACTTCCTAATCTGACCAGCATATACATCTCTAGAATTATGTTTATTTGTTAGAAATCAGCCAGAATCTTTCCAAAGAAATCATGTATGTGTTCGATCTCAATATAAATATGATCTTAAAACTTCCCAAGATCACAACTCATGTTTAAAAAAAGTGCTTTAATATTCAGCTATTTCATGTATTTAATAATCTTCCCACTGATATAAAGAAGTATAGATGATAGCACTTTTAACCGAACACTAAAAAAAGGCTAATAGAAAAGGCTTTTTTTATAATTTAAAAGATTTTATGCTACTTAGGTAAATTGATGAATTCG
>NC_133479.1:13089358-13198430 GCF_025370935.1 Choristoneura fumiferana | reverse complement strand
TTTTGAAGTCTGCCTCAGCACGAGCCAGCGGAGTGATTGAAGCCCAATCTAATTATAGTACGTATGTGAGGTAGACGACTAAAGGTCCACTCCTGCTAGCTAGTGCTGAGGCACCGATTTTAAACTGGTAAAAAATTACTTTCATGGTCTTTTGTAGTCGGTTCAATTATTTGTTATATTTTTTTTATCTGTGACGTCTGTTTCACTTCACATTTTATTCGAGATTCATATTCGTAAAGCGGAAAAACGCGAAGTTTCTGGCTTCAGCACCATGGACACTGTATTTTCTATGACTACTTTTAATATAACTAAAAATAAATATGCGAAATCAACCTCAGTAATGTATATCTTCGGCTTGGCGTGCAACGTCGGGTTTAAGTAATCCGTTAAGTGTCGCAGTATAATTGACTCTGAGAACCGTCCATCCAGCGCTGATAGTTGTCCGTTTGTTCCATCGAATGAGAGCACCATCACCACAACTGCTCCATACTGGCGGAAATCTCGTTGAAAAACTGCCAACCAAATGGGCAAAATTTTTATAATTGCGATAGGTATAAATTTACGACCGGATAGCCAAGTGGTTAGAGCACCTGACTATGAAGCTTGAGATCCCGAGTTTGATCTCCGGTCAGGGCAGATATTAGTATAAATAATATAAATGTCTGTTCGAGTCTTGGACATTGTATGAATTATTTATAAACAAAATTACTATACTCACTCGCGACCTTAGGGTAGTCTATGCGGGTGAGCAAAGTAAATTGTTTATATTTCATTGATGTAGATCTCTGCAAAACAAAGCCAGATTCAATCAGTTGTTGTATTTGAGTATGCATTAGTATGTTTAAAACCGTTTCCCAGTACCCATAGTACAAGTTTTGCTTGGTTTGAGGCTAGGTCAATTGGTTGGTGCCAATTGTCCTATGATATGAATAATTATGAGACAATAAATAATGTTTTTGTACACATCGGAAAATATTTTCTGTTTTATACTTTAATGAGTCCCGAGTAGACAGTCTACTTTAACAAGTCCGTTCAGTAGCGGTGTAGGGTGGGGCGCCTGAAGCCTATACCTTCTAGAAAATTCCCAATAGTTGGGGCGCTGTGGAATCTCGCCCAGGGCACTGGAAATGCTAAAACCGGCACTGAGTCCGTTCGACGAACTTTTATGGACTTACATTCTTGACATTTCTGATCTAATTGGCTGCAAGTTAAATCCGTGTGGACATCAACTTCAAATCTAAAACTTGTGAAAGTTTTTACAAGTTCAGTTACGTCTTGGTTAGTCAATTCTATTATTCTGCAGCCACCAGGCGGATCACTCAAAATTTGCACGAACATCAGCATTGCGTTCTTGCGAAACCTGGAATTGTTTACACCCAACTATACTTACTGTGCATGCAAAAAAAAATATTTTTAGTTTGCCATGGTTTTCTTAGTCTACTTAAAAAAACTGAGAATTATGTTTGTAAAGTACTAAGAATGTGACAAATAATTAATTTATTATTGTACTATTTTTCTATTACAAGCATTCCAATAAGTCAAAAATCAATCAATTTCTTATATTTTTCAATGTTTTTGAAGGAATAAGTCGGGCTTTAATGCAATCAAAAACACGACGACGGCCTAAAAAATATTTTTTATTTGATTTATTTAACTATTTTTAAGGCAGTCGGGTTTTTGATTATATATTTTTTTGTTGCACACTTTTTGATGTTCCTGTAAAAATTATAACTTCAAAGTGTTATAACGCTTCATATCGGAACGGACTATTTAATTATCTATTAGCTTTTATTATAACTATATTGTAACAATTTTCAAAAGCACATTACTCACCAGACTGCCCGAAGGAGAGACATTTTATTTACGAGTATACTAACATGAAAATGCGTGTAGTTTCAAGGACAGATTTACCTGTCTAATTCGTACGTAATCCTTGCTCTTGTAGTTATCCTCGTAGCACTAGCTGATTGGCTTGTTCCTTCACCACTGCTGTTGTATCCTTCGTTGTCATTTTCATCTTCTGATTCATTCTGAGCGCTTCCAGATGCACTTGATTTATTATATCTAATGCCACCAATACCATCATTAAACGGTAAAGCACCACATCTCGGGTCAAACGTTGGACCTGTCATTTTATTAATTGCCTTTGTTACTTCTCTCACTGTATTGACAGCAGATTGGAACCAAGACATGTTGGCAAATAGCAGACTATCGATGTTTTATCATCGATGATACAGAAACAGATATAATGCACGCTCGGCGGTATCGGTGGTTTATTTGTACTAACCAAGATAAGGAAGTCGTTTGTATACCTATATTAAAACTAAAGAGCGAGAGCGCCATAAGCAATGGTTTTAGCTTTCCTCTTTAATATGTGACAAAATTCCGTTTTCCAAATATATTGTTTATAACTCGTAAGATCTTGCTATCAGAATTGTCGGTTTAGTCTCTTTCTCATATTCTATTAATATTTGATGCAATTTTTTTTTATTATTATAACTTATTTTGTACGTACGTAAAAGAAAAATACAGTATTACAAGTTGAATATGATGGTACAAAGATTGCGCATAACAAATCGATAAGGGTAAACGCCATATTGTTGTCTCTACCACTCTGCGATTATAATAACGAGCAGAATAAAATAACAGAATAATCTTATATGAAATAAAAATATTAATGATGACTCGGGTTTCGGTTTTGATTAAAGGATGATTAAATATGATTCCTCTGAAAAATAACGAAGTTGAAAGAGAAAGAAAATAAAAAAATACAAGGAGTTATTTACGTTTCGTATTAATTATTGTTTCGTTTTATTTTTTGTAGTTAGTTGATTGTAAAAATATGAACTTACCTAAACCTTTAAAAATATGTACCGTAGATTCTTATTTCAAGGTAATAACAACAAAACATATTTTTGAATAGCTGTAACGGATAAATATTTTTGCTCTTGACTGTACCTAACGCTTCTGCCTAGGTGTCAAGGTTTCTTGAAATAGAAACTCAAAAATAGTTTTTAACGTTGTCAACTCGAGTAAAAACAAGAGTTTAGAAGGGATATTTATGAAACCATCTCGTCAGTAATTCCTGCAGCGATTAGTAGCAAATTTGAATTCCATTTGAATTGAGATACACATTTAAACACACGTTTCATCATTAATTACACTAATCACTAGAAGGAAATTAGCTAAACTGCGGCTCTTACGCATGCTATTTGAAGAATTCTAATCGTTAGTAATAGGAGGAAAGAAAATGAGTTAAAGTATGCTAATAGTTGCTTTTGTTCCATTTGTAAAATAAATGATAATAACTTTCATAATAGACGTTAAAAGTTTAAAGAAAAAACGATAGCAACAGACTGTTATGATTTAGTGGTTATATCATTATTTACCTTGTTCGTAAAAAGTTACAAACGTTTCATATCAAAATATAAGTTCTTTTTCAGGTAAAGGCAAATGTAAAAATGATATATTATTACTTTTCAATGTTTAGTTAACAGAACTTGAGAGTTATAAATAAGACGGGAACTCTGTGTGTTAAATTCATGTTATTTTATGTGACAAAGTTTTACTATGTCGTCTGTACTTATTTTGTTTGATTATTACATGTTGGTGACTGGCTTATTTGTGATGTTCTTAATTTAAATTCTCTGCAATTTGAATGACAGAGTAAAACACGAGTAAAAAGAAGTCATTTGTTTTAGTTATCAGATAAGTAACGCTAGTTTGTATCATTGATTCCCTTATGTATAAATATTATATGTAGATAAACCATCTCAAATATCCGTTTTTGTAATTATTTAAATCGTCAAAAGACTGTATCACTGATATTCGACAAAACAATATCATGAAGAGTACCTGCGAGGCTGTTATGTCCACTAAGCAGCCAGATTGTTTGTTTTGGTCTGTGTAACTTACTGGACCAATAACATGACATTTATTTTTTTAAATTATGTATTCGACTAACAGTACGTGGTAAGGCTGATACTAACAAATAATATGGATTTTGTGATTTGAAATAGAATAATTTTAATTAAATTTAATAAAAAAAAATGCATTTAAAAAAAGTGGTGAAACAAGCCCTTAGCGTTACACTGCTATAAAAAGGACCCTTTTCGTTTACTCTTGCGATTTTGTTATAAATAGTAGGAGTCATTGTCCCGCCTTATCTAGCCATTCAGTAGTAATATTCTTGAATTTTATTATTCTTTCATCATAATCACCGTCATCAACTCAAGACTAAAACTGCTGATCATTCACCTTGATTCACGATTGATTTTGCCCTATTTCCAGCCAATGACATCCGGTGATCTTTAAAATATTCTGTCAGTCTTTTTGCGGGAGAGCTACTAACACGTCTTCTTCCGCTACGTGGTCGTCATTCCACAACAATGTTATATGATCTAAAATACATAAGTTTATATTTCTATTCAACAGATCAATGAACTGACAGTTTAGGAAAGCCCGACTAATTGCTGTTTATTAGCATAACAGTAGCGTTTGATATTAGCCGCGAATTATGGAAATTAACATGACGAAAGTGTAAAAATTTCGGATGTTACAGAATATAATTGAATCTGCGCTTCAAGGGTATTTTATTTATAGAAATAAAAATCGTCGAAGTTTTTTCTGCTGTCCTAATGTGTTGACGACATATCACTGTATTGTGAACACCTTTTTTTTTTTTTTTTTTTTTTTTTTTTTTTTTTTTTTTTTTTTTTGTTGCCCGGGGGAAATCTGCCACCAGATACCCCATCATCACGGGGAGGCGATGAGGTTATGTGGGGTTTTTACCCACTAAAACCCCCGGGATGTTCCTTCCTCGCCGCCCTGCCAGCGACGCAGCGGTACAACGGAATAACCCGCTACATCGCCAGGAGGCGGTTATCCGTTTCCGGATTCATCTTCTAGGGGAGCCATTCTTGAACCCCCTTTCCCACCAATGGCATGCTAGGAACATTTAGCACGCCATTCTACTCGAGGACCTTGCACTTGCGGGTCACGGACGTCCCCGTATCCGTGGCCTGAGGTCCTTAGTTAAGGTGGGAGCTGGCGATCTTGGGCGATACGCCGGCGCCCAGCTCTCTTGCGGCGCACAGGGTCTGCTAGCGAGTTAGACTCCCTGGCCCGCTCGGCGCTTTCCTTTTGTGACATCACTTCCTCACAGAAGAAAATCGCCGCTCTCCACACATCCTCGCATTTGGTCATTTCATGAACCAGGGATGTTAAAGACAAATTGGGGCCCACGACCATAGCAAGATCTTGTCTCTCGATTGCCCAAGCTGGGCACACTTCTAGTGTATGTTGGGCAGTGTCTTCGGTACAACCACACTCATGGCACACTGGAGTTGGCTCTCTCCTCGCGATCTTATACAGGTACCTCCCGAAGCATCCATGCCCCGAGAGGACCTGTGTTAGCCGGAATGTCAGTGCGCCATGCTCTCTCTCCAGCCAGTCCCTAAGCACAGGGCGGATAGCCTCCACTGTACGTATACCTGCAGTCGGGTGCTCCAGTCTGGTCCGCCAAGTGTCTACCGCAGCTTGGAACAGCTCCTTCCTCTTTGCAAGTATTGTGAACACCTAACCTAACCTATTAAACAATTTCAAAATCGTAAAAAAGCAAAAATCGTAGGATCCTGATGCTTACCTCATACCTCATTACGTAAAGGTGGGGTTCGAGCCCGGGTTCGCACCTCTTAATAATGACACAACTATTTAACGACACAGTAGCATCAAATTATTTATAACACTTAATCATAATATATATTTAATATTAATAAAACTATCCTTTGCAAGACATTCTTTAATAGTGTAGAATCTTTTTTTCAGTAGCCAATTATCCTATCCTATATCCTATATTATCAGTCTGGTTGGATATCTTGTGTTAAAACTACATTCTTACATTTTTAAGTTCTTTAAACAGATTATAATTGATTTCACAAGTTATTTCCAATATGTATAGCGATTCCGAGGAGATAAAATCATAACATCTAGCTAGTGGTGTTTATGATATAACTACTGATAGACGAACTGCGCAAGATAGATAATAATATAAATACCAGGCACGATAAAAACAAAATACACTCACTTAAAAATATGTTTTTGCTTCATCGAATAGGTAATAAAAAAAGATTATTGATCATTGAACTAAATTAGGCTAGTAGGTCGAACTAATCATGCAAATACAAAAATGGGCAAGACGTTAGTCAATCTTATCTGACATGTCTGCGATCAACTCTGTGATGGTACGAGCCGTACGTGATCGTCTATTTATATATTTATAAATATAAGAGAGTGTCCTAGAAATTTTCAGGATCATTCCCCGGAGTTTGGGTACACTTCAGTAAAAGCAGTAATTTTTATTTAGTTGCACAGTGATTTACGCAGTACACTTTCTGGATAAATAAAGAATCAGGAATATCAATCATTCAGCCGGATTACGTTAAACGGGTTTTTATCAGTAACAAGGTAAAGTACAATTCAATAGAATCTGTCAATTTTCTACATATTTAAGACACCCTATCGTGGGCACACTTGATTATATATGTCCCTGTTGTTGCAATTATCATCTAAAAGGAATCAAAAAAGAATTATAGTCACATTACAAAGCCTTAGGCAGCCCGGTGTTTATATTAGTAGGCTGGAAGTGTCTACAGGATTGTCAGATTCTATTGAATTGGAGTTTAGTGAGAATATTGAAATCAATGAAGATACTGTTCAAGGTAGTGAGACTACCTTTACATGATTTTATATACACTCAAGATACGCGATCGGGTTTTGTGATAGATGGTCATGAAACTTTATGTGAGGCATTTGTACATCTCACCAGACAACCGGTCTCACTCTGACACGGGGGAACCCTACGCCAGTATATGGCCTTGAAAGTCAAGTTATCGGGGGGCAGTTCTGACCTCCTTTCGCTGAGAAGCGTTTATAATTGCACATCCTCGTAAGGTGTGATCTTTTCTTAGGCATAAAGCCTCCCCCAAGTACCATTGGTTTTATTCAATTATTATTCAATATGTGATATATTTGGTTTGGCCAAACCAAGGTCGGAGGTCAGCTGCATAAGACATGGCGTGTATGCGTGTGCCCAGAAACCGCCGCTGCCTGTTATCGAGATATGTACTGAAATTTATATAATCAATCCCGGCATCCTTTTCTCCGCCACCTTTCCAGTGCCCAAACATCGGAAAATAATACTACTGAAACACTAGTCCCACTCTCAGACGTCTAGTTAGTGCGTCATTAAAAGAAAGAATTGTATACTTATCGGGTGTCCTCTCGTACACGTCGTAGACTCGAAATTCACGTTCATGATAGATATCGGCTACTGCCTGACTTCGTTAATGTACTCAACTCTTCGACTCTCAAATAATATCAAATAATATCTCGTTAGGCATTACACTCTTGTTAGCCACCACTCAATAGGTATAGCATCGAGCATTTACTCAAGTCGGCCTTAAAGAGGCCTATTCTCTCACTAGTGACCAGGTTGTGAACACACTTGTATTCCCTTTGAATTTATTTGTATTAGCGTGATTCAATCTCACTGACGTATATAGAAAATGTTAGAACTCTCCTCGACATAACGGGAATAATGATTGAGTGCGTTTAGGGAAAAATTCAATAATGGATGTTACTTAGGCACGCAGTAAATACTACCTCGGTCTCTCAACAAAAGGTTACTCTGTGAAATCACTTTACTAGAAATAAGTTATGGACCTCCATTATTAATTCATTCCGAAAGGGATAAGGAATTTATATACGAATACCAAATGAAATAAATTGTAGTTTATATATTTTTATTAAAATCATTAATAAACCCAAAACACTTGGGAAGAAATGAAAGACCAAAACGAAACTGATCGATTAATTAAACCTTCATTGGTCTTATACGACACAATGGCAGGCCAGACATTCAGTTCCTAAGCCAAGCTAAAGTAGAAGGGAAAACGAATGTCCAAATGAAAAACCCTTCTGGCTGTCTCTATACTAGGGTACACACACACACATGCATAAAGAACTTAGACAAAGAACAAAATATACACAAGAAAAGAAAAAGATAAATCATACTCTACAATATAACAAAATAGTATGGACCATTGACTTTATTGGCATAATCAATCTAAATCGTTCGTTAGTTAATACGACAAGGTTTGTGGTATCTAAATAGTCAACTAAGGAATCTATTCCAAAGTATGTCATAAAATAATTACGTTAATACGTCTAAGGCTTTAACAAAACATCCCAAAATAATTCGGAATTTTAACGATCAAATCATGGACTTTCACAAGGTTCCATAATCACTTGACAAAACTAAGTATCTATGTACGTACTTTTATAGTTTAGCATTTTACATTTCTACCACAAACTCAAACACGATAGGCCATAGGTACCCTTTATTTACCTTACCTTTAATTTATCCTGACCATTTATAGCTCTTGGATAGGCCTCAATTGTATGACCTCCCCGGCCAGTAATTTCTACACTTCACACATATGATAAATATCGTAATTAAAATCAATGCACAATACATATATACATTCCATTCCTTTACAAGTCCTTTTGGACTTTGTTATCACACAGGCATAATGTCTCCTTTGTACTCATCTTCCAAATAACTTGATAGGAAATATCGAGTCTTGGCCGATCGTGTTTGTTAAAGAAAATATATTTATAAAATTCGGTACTTTACCGAACTTCCAGTTCACCTCGACTTAACCACTCCTAGCTATTTTATAGACTTTCAGGATTGAAACAAAACTCTAGCTGGCACGATTGATTTTTAGAAAATCAAGAACAACACAATTAGATATCACTGTACAAATTTCCTCCAGCACCGTTCCTCAAGAGCTCCAGAGACCGAATCCCCTTTCTCTCCTCCTGCGATCTTCCCCACTCTCTTGTCTAGGAACCAACCCCTCCAGTGCTGTAGGCGGCTTTCTGAAATTTTAAAATTTTCCCGCGAATAAATCCGTTCATCCCATTTGCGGATGACATTCGTCGTCTCTGTGATTGGCTGTCAAGTATACTTTTGGGCGTAACCTCACCCTTAAACTCTCTGATGTTTGATTTTTTTATGTCACTATGCCTTGCGGTCATTTATCACGTCTCGTTTGACAAGAAGGAAGTCATTATTTGTTGCTATTCCACGAAAGATTGCATAAAGGCCTTTGTTTACACTTGTTCCTTAAGAGTTGAATATGTCTATTTGTATTTTATTGCCTGCCCTTTTGGAAAGGGTCGAATTTCTGTGTCTAAATTGCCTTTTAAACTTTTTGTTAAAACTAAACTTTTGTCTTTACTTGGAATTCTCAGGGCCACGGGTAACTTTCTAAAACATGTGGGCTTGATCTTTTTAAATTTTGATTCTGAGATTATTCTTTTTTTTTCTATCTATTATAAGAGAATATGCGGGACGATCTACGTGAACCACCTCAACTCGTGCGCATTAGAGCTGCCTCTCTCTCTCTCTGCCTAATTTGGGCAGCGTATCATAACGTCTAAATTTACTTGGTTTTGAGTTACCATTTTATTTGGAAAGTTAATTGATTGACGAGTATTCAAAACATATTGATAAATTAAACATGATCGTATGATTCATTAATTAACATTGGTGTTGGCTTAAATCCAGTAGATAGTGGACTTATATAGGTTTATATTTATGATAAGAAGGAGAAATGTATTAATAATAAACAGCTTCTCAAAAAACTAATCTTTGAAAACTTGGAGGCGAGTTTACCAAGCCGCCATAATTTTCTTGTAACACAATATTATCGAGCATAATTATGAGTAGGTACGTTAAAAATAAACATAGGACTTTATCTATTATTGAAGTACGGTAAAATGAAAAGTACTCGTAGTAGATAAACAAAATGAAACTCACGATACCCGTCCTCTAATAAAGGCAATTATTTAAAAAAGTATGCACCAAAATCATTTGAGTAGATTCTGTTTAATACTACATACTATTATTTTAGTTAAAATGTTACAAATTTCATCATCACGGTTCTTGGATGACACGCCTGTCATTTGTTTCCGTAATATCACGCTCTTGACACATTTGTGCCAATTTACGACGATCTGAAAATAAATGGATTACTGCATCATTAGTTTAAAGTTTCACGGTTGTTTCTGCTATTCTGATGTTTTAGTGATATTTCCGTTCAGATAAAAACACGGTCCAAGAGGGAGGAACTCATGCAGATTTTGACTTCCTTATTATTTAATTATTACTTTGAGCTTCCTCGGACAAAGAATTAGCTAAGCTATTCAAAGAGGAAACGCTACCAGCATCTTCGAGACCTTGCCTAAGGGGGTACTTTAAATAATTTGTTTTAGTTTAAGGTTTTTTTATTATTACTTTATACTTATTGGTTAGTGGTTTGCAGGTGGTAGGACCTTGTGCAAGGTCCGCCCGGATTGCTACCACCATCTTGCTCGCTAATCCTGCCGTGAAGCAGCAGTGCTTGCACCGTTGTGTTTCGGCGTGGAGAGTAAGACAGCCGGTGAAATTACTGGCACTTGAGGTATCCCATCTTAGGCCTCTAGGTTGGCAACGCATCTGCAATCCCCCTGGTGTTGCGAGTGTCTATGGGCGGTGGTGATCTCTTACCATCAGGAGACCCACTTGCTCGTTTGCCATCCAGTCGAATAAAAAAAAAGTATTTTAAGTTTAGGATAGTTTTATTGAAATTGAATATGTCTATGTAACACGTGTGCCTGCACTAGAGTTACTAGAGAACTTTGTGTCACAGGCAGAGAGCAAGCAAAGAACAGAAGAACTGGGACTAAAACAGTAGTTTCTAATCACCAGTTACTAAATTGGCGTTCATTGTCATAGAAAAATTATGATCCAAAAAATATTAGCGTTACTAAATTGATTGATTGCCTTGAGAATCATTAGAAAGGGACAACACAGCATGACAAGAATACCTGTAATCCATACTACACGCAATGACGTAATCAGCAAGTTAAAAATGTATTTAATGTGTATTATTCTTAACCAATGTAGTATCTACATATTTCCAGTTAAGCATAAGAGTATTCGTATCATGATAAAGGAGTTTATGATGCTACGTGACACCCAAAATGCTTTTAAAAATTTGCTCCCGCATTTTTGGCTAGCAATAAACGATATCGCTGATTGTAGCTACGTGTTTTGTTTGTTAGGTTTTGTTATCTAGCCGTAACAAACGATCGAACGGTCAAGAGGGACGCAGCCATCTATTAGAATGGGATATCCATACCACCATCTTACTGTAATAGACCGTTCGATTGCCTGTTACGGCTAGCGATAATTTTGAAGGCCTCGGATGATTTGAATAAGAAGGATTTAGGGATAACCAATTTACTCCTTTTTGTAATCTTTTATAAGGTTATTAATTCTACCGTTTAAATTATATTTACCGACCTTAAAAAAACCTTTTCACTTTGTTAATAATGTTAGAAAACGACTAAAAATATGTGTATGGTTTTATCATTCTATTTGTCTTTGTTCAAATGACATTAATACACATTATAATTCCATTATAATTCCAATCACATTATATTTAGACCCTTACTTTTGCGAATGAATGAATTTAATATTCAGGCGCTTGTGTATTTTTGTAACAACTTTACGAAATTGCCGTGGGTTGGTAATAATCAAATTGGTTACCTATTAAAAACTTCTTTGCAGATAAAAGACGGTTCTGCCACTCGAATTCTTCTTGGAATACTTTCAAGTGGATTCAAACCGATCGCCGTGAGATAATGTAGGTACGAGAATCGGCTGAGTGACTAATAGGTATTTAAATTTTAAAGAATCGGCACTATTATTTTGAGAAACACGTGACGTGTTCGGATAATTTTGCGTATCTAAATGGCTAGTGACGTCAAGATATTGTGATTTATTTAAATAAATAATGGAATAATATTAAATATTAATAACTACTACTATTTGTGACTAATTCTATTATTTTATTATTTCTAATTCGAAAGGTATAAACTAAAATTATACTACTTCGGACAGTTAGATAAAAATACAATGCAAGATTCTGTTTACGAAAAATTTTGTTGCTTTTAATAGTAGGTACTTTATGCAACATTTGTATAAGAGGGGTCAAAAAGGCGGTGCATTACGACGTTAAGATGATAGTCGGGAATTTTTAGCTGTGGGTAAATTTAGTGGCTGCGTCGTATCGTTTAAGAACATTATGATACAAGTGCTGTTATGTCCCCATAACCTGTTATATTCCCATAGAGTATAGTCTTTTCCGAAGTCTTTTTATATATGTTCTTATAGTACTCTTCTTGATTAAGCAATCATGTTTGCGTTTTTACGTGTGTGTACCTATCGCTGTACTGACCTTTTTTTACTTTTATTAGGAATGATTTACTCAGAGAGCATTTGTAACTGTCTAGTGTAGATTGTTAGCGTTGAAAAATGATGTGCTTTGTCCAAAACATTTTTTGCATTGTTTTTTACCCAAGTAGTTATTTTAAAGTTGCAATGCTGTAAGGCGGGTGTTTTTACGCTATTATATTATTTTTCTAATGTTTATTTACTTCGCCCATGTAAATACAAGTAGGCATATTATATTCATTTTCTGCCGCCGTATTGTTTAAAGCCAGCCCGCATCAATATAATAATACCATTAAATGCTTTACACATTAAAGCATGAAGATTTATTATCATTGGGGTTATGCATGAAAATATGTAGTCGGTGGTATTAGATGCCGTACGCAGTGCGATAATTAATTTAGGGCTCTAGAGAGTGGGGTAAAATCGACAATTAACGTTCATATGAGATATTGTAAGCTAATAATGAATCATTTCGAATTCGTTTGAACTATATTCTAGCGTTTGAATTACTATTTCGCGTGCCTAATATCATATAATTTATTGAATCAGGCGTTACTTTGCGGAGGTCCATATCAATGAACTAAAAGAATTTCCTTGCTCACCCGCGACCTTACGATAGCTAATCTTATGCAAAATATGCGTGTTCATGCAGCTCCTCCACCTCCACACTGCAAGAACACACACAAATAACACAAACCCATCCATCACCACCACCACACCACACCGACGCGCTTCGAACTCAACCAGAGCTCATCTTCAGAGCAACACAACCGCACACCATGCTACCAGTTGTTAGACTATTATATTATTTGTTGCATATTTTGCATAAGCTTAGCTATCGTATGGTCGCGGGTGAGCAAGGAAATTCTTTTAGTTCATTAATATCATATAAAATTTGGAGAAAGCTTCAAATGGCGAATAATACTTTATTTTAAACTAAATTACTGGAAATGAAATGAGATGAAATAATTAGTTCGCTTTCGAGCCTTGCAAAATTTGCAAAATGAGATTGACGGATAAAGAAAAATAAATATATCAATAAAAACGCCCGAAAAAAAGGAACCGCTAAGGTTACCATGAAACTAAATATGTTGTATTTTTTAAAGTATTAACCTTAGCGGTCCCCCGACACCGACAACGCTTAGATAAAAAAATATTACTAGATACTTTATACTAAATTAACTTAGGCTAATTTTGCGGGAAATCAGCATAGTCCCCGCGGGATAGAGATAAACGAATTCTTCGCAGATGAAGTCGCGGGCAACAGCTAGGTAGCGCATAATTATTTTTTACTTTTTAATTGTCTTTTCAAGCAGCGTTTTTTTCGGGCGTTTTTATTTTTGCTAGCGTTTTTTAAGTCGGGGGTTTTTTAAATTTTAAATTTAAGTTTTTATTTCATGTTTTTTAAACTTTGATATATATTTTTTTAAAGTGTACTAGTGTGTTGGATATCCTGGTCGCAGCATCAGCTCATCTTGTTGCCACCATTGCATTGTATGTAGAATCAAATACTGATCAAAAAGGAATCAAACGCGACATTATCTGCTATTATTTTTTCAAGAGTATACTGGTGTGCTGAATATCCTGGCTGCAGCATCAGCTCGTCGTGTTGCCACCACTGCATTGTATGTAGAATCAATTACTGATCAAAACGAATCCAAACACGACATATGTGCTATTATTTTTTATAGAGTGTACTATTGTGCTGGATATCCTGGCTGCTGCATCAGCTCATCCTGTTGCCACCATTGCATTGTTTGTAGAATCAAATACTGATCAAAACGAACCCAAACACGATATATCTGTTATAGTTTTATTAAGAGTGTACCTACTAGTGTTCTGGATATCCTGGCTGCAGCATCAGGCCGAGAATTCCATAATCTTGCATAGCTATATAGCATACATGGGTGTTTCAAATTTTAGGTCCCAAATATGTTTGAAAGTAAAGTAATCCATTATGCGTCTAAGATTCCTACCGCAGCGAACAAAAGAGCTGATGATCTTGAAACGGCTGAACCGATTTTGATAAATCATATCTAAAATCCATTGCTAGAAAACTAGCTTTCAAATAAAAAAAACCGCATTCAAATCGGTCCACTCGTTTAAGAGCTACGGTGCCACATACAGACACACAGACACACAGACACACATAGCGGTCAAACTTATAACACCCCTCTTTTTCGTCGGGTGTTAAAAATTATATTGCAAGACTCCAATAATACTGGTACTTTACGCATGTGAATATTTTATATGTATGTGTTTTGTTACACTTCCGTGGTGAAGCGGTTTATAAATGAAGATCGTGATATAAATTTTCAGAATTGACACTGGAATGTTATCTCCTGGAATTCAAATTCAACTGAATATCTAATCTAATACCTTTAAACGAGCAATTCTTGTATACATTAATAATCAGAATCTAGAAAACGGCTCAAACGATTTCGATGAAATCTGGTATGTACCTAGGAGTTTTCGGGGATGACAAATCGATCTATCGTCTTACCTTTGGGAAAACGCTATTAACGAGTTTTAGCCCGAGCACAGTTTTATTTTTGTATACACCAAAGCAACAGGTAAAGGCCCAAATCATAAGCAAAGCAATCAATTACTTACTTTTATAGCGTTTTTGAATAGTACTTGAATCATAAGATTCAAGTCATGAGTCCCGTTCGGTCATCTCTAAAAATCCTTGGTCCTCTTTGAAAGAAGTCGGCACTCACTGACAGATGACTACTATCATGACCCGGTTTCTGCCGAGCCTGCAGTGACGTATTAACCGCTCCTTAGAGAGATTTGTACTCGTATCGTAGGTACTCTGGTACCATTCGTGAGCTCTTAGAAAAACCTTCGGGTTTCGGGGGAAATCGGAAAGATTGGTGTAGTAGAAAATAATTATCTTTTTGACTTAGTAGCAATCCATCACGCGAAGAGTGCACTCGTTGTGTTTTCATTGATTTATATACATATAGAGCAGTTAAAACCACCACTAACATATTATTATATTAAGTTTATTTTTCGGAAATTGATTTCCATGGCGAGTCAACTTTAACTGGGTATTACTGTAAATAGCCAATCACGGGAATTGTTTATAATGTATGCAAATATTTCCTAAAAAAGCTGAAAGTTTCAAGAAAAGTTTTGATCGTAAATATTTGAAAAAGGTTCAAGACCGAGTTATAGAAGCAACGGGGATTTCAAAAAATATTAAACGAAAGCAGACCAAAAAAATTCATTTGACACACCCAGGAGAAGTAGATACAGTATAACAACAGCTCTATATACTTGCAAATAAAAGTAGTGTTAAGGCGGGGTGTTCTCAATTTAAATTAACGATGGAAAGATTCAAAAATTCTGATTTTGTTTTATTTGTATCATGACAAAAAGTCATATTGTATTAAAATTTTAAAAAGAAAGAAGCGTAAAATTATTACTGTAAGGTTTATTTTGTACTGATGGTAATTATTTACTTAACATATTACTGTAACTTTAAAAAGTTTTGCAAGTTTATAACAGAACAGAACCGCATATCACAATCGCGTGTCATCGTCAATACCCGAAGCATGCTTCTAAAATCCGAAGGTTTTTTTTAAGAGCTCACGGAGTGTATGTGACGTGAAAACAACAAAATCTTATGGCGCTTTTGGTGGATAGCGATTATTGTGCTTAACTTTTGGATTGTGGAAATTAAATTTATTTATTTGTAAAGCTGTGTCATATACTAAAAAAAAACAATGTAACATTATAACGTTTTAAACTTTCGTGGTTTTCACTCATAGTCTACCACCAACGGGGCTTATCACGCTAACACACACGAGTAATATTTACTTCGACGTTTCGGCAACATTACAGTGGCCGTGGGCAAGAGTAGACTGAATTGTGGGGTCTGATGGGGTGACAAATAAAAATGACCAAGTGCGGGTAGTTCGTGATACGAGTGCCGGGTACTATTGGTGATCAAGTGCGGGTAGTTTGAAGGATTCACGATGCTAGGCAGACTTGACACCCCAAACTTCAGTTTACTCGTGATGTTGCCGAAACGTCGAGGTAAATATGAATCGTGTTAGCGTGATAAGTACCGTTGGTTGTATTTTGACTATGAATGTAACATTAATAAGAAAAATTTAAGAAAGATGCATCGTAAGAAAAACTATACTACTTAAATTATTCCTTATACTTACGAGTATACGAATAAGTTTGAAGAAATACTACGTCTCCATAATCGAGGGCTTTAACTCTATCTCCTTAATAATACACAAACCTATCGATACTTTTGTTCATTTTAAGACAGTGGGCCATTTTTCAACAGGATTTTTCTCAAAAGTGTAACAAAAAATATTGAAGGTGGTCATAAGACTTGTTACGCACAGATATTGTTGTTTTTTTATAATACAATTGACTGTAGTTAAATACACAATTAAATATTAATGACCTACTAGACAATCACCGGAAAGCTGCAATAAGATAAACTCAAGCGCATTGGGATAATAACAATTAATAGATTGCTTCTGTTTACATGTGAATTATAGCAGGAAATGTGTCAGTCTTTATCGAATGAATCACAATTACTTCTCATACGACTAGGTCACAGGAGCTAGCGGTAAAATATTGGAAAACCCCGTATCATCATCATCATCCCAGCCTATACACGTCCCACTGCTGGGCACAGGCCTCCTCTCAGAACAAGAGGGCTTGGGCCATAGTTCCCACGCGGGCCCAGTGCGGATTGGGAACTTCGCACGCACCATTGAATCGCTTCGCAGGTTTGTGCAGGTTTCCTCACGATGTTTTCCTTCACCGCAAAGCTCGTGGTAAATTTCAAATGTAATTCCGCACATGAATTTCGAAAAACTCAGAGGTGCGAGCCGGGGTTCGAACCCACGACCCTCTGCTTGAGAGGCGATAGGTCAAACCACTAGACCACCACGGCTTCTAAACTCCGTATACAAGATGTTAATTAAAGTACCCAATAACCTGAAAGTAATTTGTTCGGAATCGAGGGGAGCATCGATTATACTATATTTTAAACCAGGTCTCGTTTTTTTGTTTCCTCTTTTACTATGCTTAGGGGCTGTTTCACCATCCATTGATTAGTGTTAACTGACGGTTAAATGTGATGCCGTCTCCGTCTATTCGAACAAAACAAATAGAGACGGCACCACATTTAACCGTCAGTTAACACTAATCAATGGATGATGAAACAGCCCCTTAGTCTAAAAGTTTAAATGCAAGATTTGCCAATCACATATCTCAGTGATGTTGCATATTATGTAGACGATATAACACTGGAAGTTAAATTGGTTTTGGCAAAGGAGTCACTACGAATAGAAACAATACAATACAATACAATAACTCTTTATTGCACACCAACACATAGAAAGCACTACAGAAACATAGGTATATACCTACATAGAGATTTTCTAAGATAAGAATTAAACAAACGTAATAATAGAAATATTAAACGCTTAAAAAACATTGCTATTTAATTTAAATAAAATAGATCATAAACTTATCCGTTTGTTGCTTAGTACTTAAACCATAACAATTCGATCTTTATTCGATTCAATGAACATTATAGTTCAACGAGCAACTGTCGAAATTCTCGTAAGTCTATTGAATGATACTTTAAGTTTTTCGTTACAGTTAATAATTTTGTTGAAAAGTTGTCTTCCAAAAAGCACTGCTTAAAAATAACTCAAATTCGACATTTAAAAACATACAAAATCACTTTGTTGTCCGTCTGCAAAGACCTTTTTTGTCATGAATGCGTGGAGGTATCAAGCTGAAATTAGTATGAAATGGAATACTCATAGATTAGCTCATTGATACCCCTTGAAAGAATTAAAACAGTCATTAAAGAGATGTTTTCATACAGTTATTTTAGCTTAAAATTTGGTATATAAATTGGTAGTTCTTTTTATTATAGCTTATTTTTTATATCTGTTTGTATATGTTAGTCTGAAAATTATCCCACAAGCATTCAGTTTCCTTATTTTCCCTTAGGGGCTCTAATATAATAACACTGGATATTCATTGATACTTAGGTACAAATTCATACAGAACACTCAGTGTGCGAACTCGCACTTTTCCGTTTTTTTTTTAAATAAGAATCAAGAGTTCCAAAGGATGACTAAAGGAGCAGAGGCAGCCCAAAGAGGAGATGGCAGGACGACTTGAGCGCATTTCAGCTCGATTGGCAGATTCTCAGGATAGGAAAGAGTGGACGAGGAAAAGGGGGTTATTTGCTTAGTAGTGGGATATATTACGGGCTACAAAAAAAAACAGAACTTATTTATTTAATCAGACGGAGGTTCATATCAATAAACTAAAATAATTTCTTCGCTCAATCAGTTTGCTTTTTTTTTCCCGGATGAGCAAAGTAATTTTGTATTAGTTCACTGAACTTATTCGCAGAAATTAACGCTCAGTCCAAACCTTCGGATCTAGCTTAAAGAGCACTAAGTAATCTTAACCAATGAGTATAACATCACCTTCCCTATGGACTCATTTCTTATTTGCTCCAACAATCTACGTTAAGCAGGCTATATTTTCTTTAGCGGACCTTACTTGTGTTTATCGCGGTCACGCAATGATGTCAGAGAGCTCGACGCTCAATGGATGAACGTAAATTGTGCACAGTTTAACCAGAGCGGTAGTTTGTAAATGCAATGACGGATAAACGCTTAAACTGATAAAGTATCAGTATTCTTCGTGTTAACTTCTTACTTACTACTCGCAACCCACCACCGTTAAGTGACATTCAAAATAATTTATGTATCACAGTGACAAAAATCTAAAATTTATATTGGCATCTCTTACAGCCCTAGGTGACACTTGCGTTTTTTCCATTCCACGTCATGAACGTTTCAGGCCAATAAATCAAAGATCAAAATTTTAAATATCTCTATAGGTTAAAAGATTTCTTAATAATAAAAAAAATCACTAAATTTTTATATGTTTTAAAACTAAAAAGAAAATTTTTAATCTCGTCAACTTTCATCGCGTAAAACGGAACTCTACTTCAATAGAGCTTGACTTTGCTTATCGACCGAATCGATTCCACAATCTTGTCAAATCGCTTGACTCGCATCATCTGTTAATTAATAGTACGAGAGCGAAGGTCCTTAAATGCGTCTTTGTATCGAGTGTTTCGTATTGTTTGATGTTTTCTACTTTTACTTTGTTATTAAATTTTTTTTATTACGGTTATTGTTATTTTTTTTACCATTTTTAGTTTTGATATAGTGCCAAAGAAGACCGCATGGTTTGTGAGATCCCGATAGACAAGCAAAAACACTTGCTACACGGGTGAAGGCGCAGGCAAAAACTAGTTAAAAATATAAACTTTCACTAATAAAATCGAATACACACCCTTAGCATACCTATTTAATCGAGAATCGCAATAAATCGAATCGAATTTACATTGTCACAACCCTTTAATTGCGTAATGACATGTGTCACCGTACCCATCCTATCCGAAAAGTACTATAGCAATTTGATCAATGTGAACAAATAAGAACGTTTTATTTGAAATAGAAACATTGATTGACTTCAAATGTGAATAAAATTTTAAATAAAAAACATAATTAAAATGAAATTTTCGACACAAACATATCGAATCAAATAGATTTTGAAGTCGAGTAAATAAATAGAACGGTACGATTGGTAACATAATACCTGACAAAATGCTATTAGTTAAATGGATATAGCGGCATAAACCAGCTTTCAGTTTCAGTTCCTTTGACTTAGGCAAGTTGGTTTTGTGGTCGGCGGTTATTTAGCGCAGTGAACTTTTTTGTCACAGGTAATCTACAGACTGGTAGTTAACTGGAGGAAATCACCCTTCTAATGAAAAAGGCATCGTTAGATTAGATACAGCTTTAGCATTGGATGCTAGCAAGCTGTAAGCTGTTTATTTAACGGTAACAGATACGTGAAACTTTTTATTTATTGACCCCTTGATAGTCGCCATCTTTCTAAAATAGAAAACATTTGGAGTGTAACTTTCAGGAAAAAAAAACTACTAGCTATGTTCGTTCATGCAGGAGAATTGGGGTGTTGTGTTTGTGATTTTTACAGAATACTTTCTAATAAGCTTTTGTTAATTATATTTATGCGACATGCAGGTGGCAGACTGGCGCCTTGTTGTACAGGATAGGAACAATTGGCGGAGTCTTGTGTCGGAGGCCAAGATCCACTTTGGGTCGCTGAGCCGGCGAAGTAAGTAAGTAAGTAATTATTTTTATTGTAATACAAGGTTATTGCGGTTTTTTTTTCTTTACTGTACTTATATTTGTCATATAATCAACAATGCGTCATGCCTCACTGCGAGCAAGCATCTATTTTAATTATTATTATAAAAGTAGTCGTAATAAAATTCCAGAGATATAACTAGGTATTATAACTGAGCTTAAGCGAAAGCTTAAATGAAAACAAAATTCAAATTATCAAAATAGATGAATTAAATTACTCAGCAGCAATAGAATAGCAGTGCTTGCACTGTTGTGTTTCGGCGTGGAAGGCAATACAGCCGGTGAAATTACTGGCACTTGAGGTATGCCATCTTAGGCCTCTAGGTTGGCAACGCATCTGCAATCCCCCTGGTGTTGCAGGTGTCTATGGGCAGTGGTAATCTCTTACCATCAGGAGACCCACTTGCTCGTTTGCCATCTAGTCGAATAAAAAAAAATACTCAATGAAACCAAACAAGTTTACTGTTTTAGTGCCTCGAATAGTCAAGTCAAGATGATAAATCAATTTCGTGGCCACCCACAAACGTAGAACATTTGTCTTGTTAAAATTTAACTGGCAAAAAACCCGAATTAACCACTTCAGCTCGTTGATTAGTTATTTGGCAGGAATAACGTCTCAATTAAATACAATTGCGTTTCCTTGACCTAGATTGCAACGATCAAATAGGAATGACTAATTACTACTAACAAAAAAAGCGTTACACCCGCGAGCAAAACGGGTCTGTCACTCTCGTGTTATTTTGACTCATTACAGACGTGATATTAGGTCATGAGCTAAAATGACAATAATTTTTGCGGTGACAACTTGTCACCTCGATGACGGGATAGAGTGACATCGTGACATCGTCAAATACTTTAGCGCCAAGTCATCGAAATTTATTGTTAAATTTTATTTAAACACATTTAGGTAGTACTCGTATGGTTAAAATAAGTATTACCAAATGATTCATATGCATTATAATTGTTACAAATGTGTTTCTTTGTATTTTCCGCTTTAACGCTTATAAGTAACTCATCCAATCATGATGAAATTAAGTATTGAGATGGTTTTAAACCCTGAGAAGTACATACTTAAATCTAGTTTTTATCTCGGAAAATTGTATAGTACCCACGGGCGTGCAAAGACGAAGTCTTTGCAGACGAAGTCGCAGACAAGTATTACTACTAATATTACAAACGCAAAAGTTTGTTTGGACGTACGCAAGTATTGATGTTTGTTACTCTTTCACGCAAAAACTACCGAATGGATTTGTATGAAATTTGGTATGTATTTAGATAGCTGGACGTCTGGAATACATAGCTTACTTTTTATCCTAATATTCTCACGGGATCGGGAGAAAATCTTGAAATTTCAACTGCTGGGTTTAGACTTGTTTTTAGTGCAACGTTAATGACGAACACGACATAAGTTTTGGGAATTCCCACGGGTATTTTTTTTGCGGAAGTCGCGGGCAACAGAAATCCTTAAAAATATTTTTTTTTTTGGATTCGGTTTTACTTTTAAGTTTAAAAATTTCTTTATTTCTCACTTTTTAGTGATTCGTAGCCAAACTACATCTTACAACGATTCCATTTAGCCCAAACACGACTTAGTTACGTTGTTTTATAACAGAGTTCCGTTGCCTACCTTCTGGCTTCAGCATCAGATCAGTTCGAGAGAATCATTAACTTAAAGCTTCTTCTTAGTCGGTTATCTAGTATATTAATCAAGGCGTTTATAGACGAGCGAGCATTACTTATTTTCGACGAGTTCCATTGGTCATCTACGGTCTTCTTCATCAGGTCCAGGTTACTAAATGATACTTTCTGAATGTAAATGCTCATTTTAATGCTAAAAATGCCAAAATCGTCATTAGTGTGCCTATAAAATTTGAGGTTTGCCCTCGATTTCCCTAGGATCCCATCATCATATCTTGAGTTGGTGACAATGGGACTACCTCAGAAGAATACTCTTTCGAATAAAAAAATAATTTTGAAAATCTGTCCACAAATGACTGAGTAATCGGTGAACATATATAAAAAATATATACAAACAGGAACATAGAACCTCCTCCTTTTTTGAAGTCGGTTTAAAATGAGCGTAAGTCTCGTTAGCTAGTTATTGCTCTAAATGAAAAATATTTAATTAAATTTTCTACCTGCAATCAATGTTTTGTAACTGACATCTAGCTTTAGGCTACGTTTCGAAAAAGTTAATAGCTAGATTTGTCTGCTTTATTTATTGCAGCCTTTACCTGTCTAACTGCATTAATAAATTGAACGCGGCCTTCTTCTTGAAAATGTTTTATGTAAATACAGTCAACTACAAAAAGAGATCGAAATGGTTAAAGTTACACGAATATGTCTACATGACTTTATTTACTAAGGACTAACAATATACACGCACACAAACATATATACGCATTTATAATAAGCGCAAAAGCGGTATCTCAATAAAAACCTGAAATCTAATATTTCAGACTATCGCGGCCATTACTAATTTTACGATTTAAATTCGGGTTTTGTTCCGCGTACCTTTCTTGATTTTAGAAAAGCTGGATATTACGACAGTCGTCTCGTGATCATGGCGCATGCAACTGTGCCAAAATATCGAGCTTCACTAAAATCAAGTTACGCGGAACTAAACCCGAATTGAAATCATAAAATCCCGAAATCATCATAAAACTTTAATTTTCTTGAAACTATTTAGCTTTTATTCAGATGTCGCTTTTGCTTTTAGCACGGTAGAATATAAGCTACTAGGGTGTTATTTATAGAAATAAAATTAGAGACACGTAGGGTCGTACTTCTACAGCTAAATTCGATGACCATAATCTATTCAAGTACCGTGAGAATATTCGTAGTATCTCCCACGGGATAAGGAAGATCGCGTGTATAATTCCAAAATGTAAACCGGTTGAAATTTAACACATGTATATTTCATACAGCGTTAATGAACACCATACATTTTCTGGAAATTTCCATTGAGATTTTGCAAAATCCCGAAATAACAAATCAACTGCCAACGTAACCTACATAAGAAAATCTGCTGGTAAAAGCTAGTCTGTACAAAATAATTCTACTAATTCATTAATATTATCAAATCAATCATGCATATTAAAAAACAATGCATACCTCTAGCAATTGATGAAATTTGTTCCATAGACCCAATGGCCCATAACAAATAGTTGACACTTTCTCTTAAGCTCATAAACCCCATGGTCTTTACTCTCGCTTTCATAACTTGTTTCGCACGCAGCAGACATAATCATAAACTCTGCATTTACTTACTTCTTAATCAGTTGTGTAATAATTAGCAAATGTAATTATTACTGAACATTTTATACTACGAAAAAGTTAAGTTATTATTTTTTCTACACTTAAGCTCTTTTAATTCGATTTACATCTTTAGGGATGTAAGTAAATTTAAAAATCGAATGGTGCTCCTTTGTATTCATGAACTGGTAAACAAGGAGATTGTAATGCGTACTATTTACCTCCATACCACCATGGCATAATGACGCTGGCCAGTGCTGGCTTAATGTGCCAAAGCCAAAAAGCGCGAGGCTTCCTCGCATTTGTGATGAAATGTAGTGTTTAACTCGAGTGTAAATGATCAATTACAACCCTTGTTTATCAATCTACTATATAGTAAACGGACGTGTTATCAAATAGGACGCTGACTTAAAATAATATTTCAATTATTAAGCAAAACTATTTTGCTCCTAAAATACAATACACTTGCATTTACCCAGGTTACTCATATATACAGTACCTTTAGTCAAGGCACCTAAAGAAAATAAAAGAAAGATAGAGAAAGAAAGAAAAGAAAAAAAAAATACTTACACCTTTATGCCACTAGCCATAATGTCCATAACTATAACCAGGGAAATGGCAAAACCGAGATTTGAACAAATTTCTACGGGATTTGACCAAATTACGCAAGATCTTAAATGGCTAATCCATTTTATCATTTGCCTTTAAGATCAGTCATTTGAAACTGGCGAAACCACTCGCCTAAGTACTATTGGATTTAATCCAACCCCTGATCCCTGTGGGTTTCGTACAATACAATTCAATGAACGATGATTCGTTGATTACCGTGTTAAGCTTCACGCGGCGGTCGCGGATATGAGCTGTGTTGACAGGACCAATTTCCAAAAAGCTAATAAGTAGAATGTACATTTTTTGTAATATTAATTTTTAATACTATTATAGCTTTGACGCCATGTAAGGCCAGTCCTTTGCGTACATTTCCAAGTCTTCTAAGACGTCCAAGTCGTTCTCGATCTGCCTTGACGTCGTCGGCCGTTCTCCGGTACGGGAGTTGTGGAGGTCAAGAGCAGTTCTGCAGTGGGCCACTATATATATAGGCTAATTAAAAAATATACAAGCTTTAATGTACCTTGAACAGCCGAAGAAATAGAATTGCCTACCAGGGTTCCCTTTTCTCAATAAATTTCTTCGATTTTTGGGATTCCGTACCCAAAAGGAAACAAGCTGAACCCTATTACTGTTGCTACATTGTCCGTCTGTCTGTCTGTTACAGGACTGTATCTCTAAAAGTATTATAAATACACAGCTGAAATTCATATATAATGTGAATTTCTTTTTCTACTACAACAACAAATGCAGGTGGTAGGACCTTGTGCAAGGTCCGCCCGGATTGCTACCACCATCTTGCTCGCTAATCCTGCCGTGAAGCAGCAGTGCTTGCACTGTTGTGTTTCGGAGTGGAGAGTTAGACAGCCGGTGGAATTACTGGCACGTAAGGTATCCCATCTTAGGCCTCTAGGTTGGCAACGTGTCTGCAATACCCCTGATGTGGCAGATGTTTATGGGCGGTGGTGATCTCTTACTATCAGGAGACCCACTTGTTCGTTTGCCAACCAGTCGAATAAAATAAAAGAAATAGAAATTAAATTAAGGGGCGACCCCATAAAAGACACGTATTATATTGTGCATGTATGGAATATCAATATGTATACGTCGTATTGATTATTTGTATACCTACATCTTATTTTCATATCCGTACAGCTACTAAATTTCAGGTTTAGAAGATAATTAGAAAAAGGTTGAATTTAACTTTGCAAGATTGAAGACAAATTACATTGATACAGCATGGTATCTAAGCTAAATAGCATGTTTCACACGAATACAGTCATAAATAATAAATAACGTACCCTATAACCAGAATGTTATAGTGTCACTTCGGGACTCATCGGTTTTCTTTGTTTTCCGAAAGATTCAAATGAGAAAGACAAAGAAAACAGATCTTTTGTTTCAAGTTTCGAACGAGATTAGCAAACTAGTTTAAGTGTAGTTGTGTAGGGTTGGATCTATAATGTCTCCAGAATCACCTTGTGTAGGTATTCATAGTTGTGTCAAAAATCGGGATATTTACGGAATTTTTGACATACCTGGTAACGCTGAATACGAGGTTCATTACCTCCATCGTTAATACGAGAATGAGTGAATAATTTCCCCGCAACGTCACTATACTCTATTGTTCGTAATTCAGCAACCGGACCAGAATTCGAATCTTTTAGTCGCAAAATTAAACCTGCAGTCAGAAGCATAGAGTACCATTTCGACTACTCTGGCAATGAAACAAAGAACCATGTCATACGGAATGGGGAATTATTGCGGCTGAAAATTGTCACGCGTTCCTCTTTTGTTACCTGGAGAATTGATGAGTTATTGCAAAAAAAATGTAGGTATAGTGAAAATTGAATAAAAAGGGTCAAAAGTTTTGATTGATGGACTTTTTATTAATCAAATTCGTTACTGGAACTATTAGCCAGTGTTTATATTAGCTAGTGCTAAAAAACGAAGTATAATCATTATTAACCATATTAAAGTTTAAAATACTTCTTAGATTTACGATAGGTACGAATAAAAAAGCGATATTTTTCATTTACGAGTACACCGCATAAAAATAAAAAAAAATACCATGCTATTAAAACTGTGAAAGTAAAATTAAATATAATTACGCCTAAACCACCCACGGTGACCGTTTTTATGTTCTAATTTCGAAAGACCGCTTACATACAACACAACTGTAGAATTCTTAGAGCATTAAACCAACTGGAATCAATCAACTAAGTGCATTAAACTCAATTAACTTACTCCTTAGTTTAAATACCAGCGGTCATACCTGTTACATTATGTGCCAGTATTATTTTATTATGAGTGTAAGGCTAAATTGAATAAATATTCATTCGTTATCATTTGAAGACCGGATAGCCCGCTTACAAAGTGCATCTATAAGACATTATACTTATACATGGTTTACGAGTAGGTCTTGTATGTATCTTTAAGAGATCCTTATAAGTTTATAAGTTCTTATAGTCCAAAACGTCTGTACGCTTGGTATTTTCTTATTCTTTTATAGAACACAGTTGGTTAGGTTTTGTGAAAGTTCCGAATAAAATATAGTTTCAGAAAAAATCCTGAGTTAGCAAATGAAACAGTTTGGCAAATGAAACATTTGGGAAACGTGAGGTGGGAAAAGGCAGAGAACCATATCTATTCAAACAAGGCCTTTTTATTGAATTACAAAGCATTGGCTAAAAAAAAGCTCAAAACGCGGTTGATTGACGTTACCTTTACGAAGGAACTAGTGCACTAGGCAAAAATAGGTGGAGCTAGACACCGGACATAGGCCACGTCGTTTCAGGCAGAAATTACACTGGCTAGATCCGATTTGCCTATCGGTACCCTTAGTGTCAGTTTTCGGTTACAAAATACATCTCGATCGCGTTCGCGTTAAAATCTAAATTTATATGGAAACACGAACAGCGCCTGTAGTGGAACGTTTGCGATGTTCGTGTTTCCATACAAATTTAGATTTTAACGCGAACGCGATCGAGACGTAATTTGTAACCGAAAACTTACACTAAGGGCACGGGACTCGGCGCCGGCTAGGCGGAAATGGTGGGTAAAAAAACTGTAATATAATGTAACCTTGAATAATTTATGTGGTTACGTGATAACGTAGCTAGACTTCATGAATGATAAAATTATACAACATAAGACTCTGACATTATGAATTGAATAAAACACCTTTGAGACCGAGCTCAGGCTAAACCCGAAGACGCGCGTTTTCCACAGATAAGATCAATCTAAATCGATTGTTCGTCTTTCATTCATGCTAAGACTGCTGAATGGATTTAAATGCAATTTGTTATGTAGAATCCGGAATACGGAAATTCGCCGAAAAACTAAAGTCACAAGTGGTATAGCTCGAATAATTAAGCAAGTTGAAGTAGAAATGGATGAGCCACATCGTTCAAATAACAAATAATCATTAGAAAGAAGGAAAATGTTTATTCGGCAAGCAATAGCAAGCTTTTAACAGTCAAACGAAGTGTATTAGAGCTCTTTGTGACGTTGCTCCTCTGGAACCATGTCGGCCTCTCTTCAGGCTGCATTTGTTAACTTTGCCCAGCATATACATCCTGGAGACATGTGTTTTTGTCGCTACCTATCCTCAATGGTTCAGGAAACCTATGGCAAATCCAAAACTGAGACCAAGAGATCCTATGAAGATTATATTACCGACATGTAAAAGTGCGTTATATTCTAAGAACTGTCATATAATGTCCATAAACATATTTAATCACTTACCGCAACGTTTGAGACAAACCATTACCCCGATTTTCAAATTTAGACATGAATTGAAAAAATGGTTGACAGAAATGTTTTTTTATTCCCTTACGGATTATTTTAACTGTAATATTTAAATATTATATTTTCTCATTTAAATTTATTCTGATCAGTTGACATTTTTATCATAATTATTCACTTAGACATAATACCTAACATTGACATTATTTTTATTTTATTTTTAGGTTATATAACTTTATATTTTGCATGCTATTATAGTTAGCTAAGTGTGTGAACATTTTTTATTGCTTTAAATTTAAGACCATTATAACTAACACCTATTGCAAATAAAATGAATTATGAATATTTTGGGCAATATATTATTATGAATGAGTACATGTAATATACATCTGGTACATAACTAAAGTTTAATTAAGTATACTTATAGCTAGCCGAAAGGGCTGGCAGCTCAGCAGGTGGTAGGACCTTGTGCAAGGTCCACCCGGATTGCTACCATCATCTTGCTCGCTAATCCTGCCGTGAAGCAGCAGCGCTTGCACTGTTGTGTTTCGGCATGGAGAGTTAGACAACAGGTGAAATTACTGGTACTTGAGGTATCCCACCTTAGGCCTCTAGGTGGCAACGCATCTGCAATACCCCTGGTGTTGCAGATGTTTATGGGCGGTGGTGATCTCTTACCATCAGGAGGCCCACTTGCTTGTTTGCCATCCAGTCGAATAAAAAAAAGAGAAAGAAAATGTTTATTTGGCAAGCAATATCTCGGGCAATATACATAAGTAACATACATCTGGTACATACCTAACTAATATTTAATTAAGTATACTTATAGCTAGCGAAAAGGGCTGGCAACTCAGCAATGCTGAGGTACGGAATCACAGCGCTGATTTTCAGCTGCAGCCAAATAAAGGAGAAGAAAAAGAAAATACTGGTACATGACGCCTTAAAAATATGCTATATATTCGAGTATGTTATACAATATGTGCTCTCTGATGGAGATTCTGTAAAGGGATAAGTTGGCATTATGAGAGAAAAGAGAAAAGTCCTCGAGTGGCGACTACAAACCGGACGACGAAGCGTTGGTAGGCCGCCCACTAGATGGACTGATCAACATGGTGAGATTTACGGGAAACCGGTGGATACAAGTGGCGAGGGATTGTTCGATGTGGAATTCTTAGGGGCGTATGTTCAGCAGTGGAGTGGACGTCTTCCAACTGATAATGATGGTGATGTCGATACCTATTACATCAATCTTTTTCTTGCAGTACCGATCTGTTACTTCGTCTAAATATAATATGAAACAAATTCATTTGGACACCATCATTTTAATTTTTTTAAACATAGACTGATTTTCAGCAAAACATTGCAAAACGACAGCGAAATATTAATCCGGCCAACAGCTCTTTTCGCTCTTTTTACGCGCGTACACGTGACAAGACAAGTGACAAGTGTCAATGAAAGGTGATTGGCAACTTTAACGAACAGCGCTTAAAAAGTTGCTAAACGACTGTTGTTTAATGCATGAAAATCTTTTATTCAATCGTTCGGAAAAACTGCGAGAGAGACAATTGAATCGGACAATTTCAGGGCATTCGAACTTAATTAAGTTTTGACGCAATTCTCACATTTTAAAACTTTATCTGACACATTTTTTTAATTTAACATAATACTTGTAATGAAATAAAATCTTTTTCTTTACAATTCTGCAACCTAATATTGCAAAGTAAAAAAATGTAGTTCATTAATATAATAATAAAAGTAGGGTAATTCCAGGATAGATGCCCCAGTAGGATAGGTGCCTCGATTTTTATTTCGGCTGGTAGCAGAACTGTGGGACTGAAATTCCATCACATAATAGCAAGTGCCTTCCCCGCAAACCTCGGTGCTGCTACCATCATGAGCAAGAGCGCACGCGTTTCGTCATAAAGTGCCAAAACCTTCCGCGGCGGGACCTCAGAGATCGTGGTAATTATATTCGTAAGTATTTGTGTTCGAATAACTTTTGACTCAGTTAGCACTGAAGCTAAGGCTACATGGATTAATATGTTTTTTTTTTGTGATTTTATCATTACTTTATTTAGTATCTATCCCCTGCGAAAAGTATAGTTGCCCGGTTTTTTAATTGCTATAGATGCCCCGAAGGGCATCTATTCTCAACTTGTTTTAAATATAGAATAATTTTGTTGCAGAGGGGCGGTAGATGCAGGTCCCTTCCAACCGAAGCAACTGTATATTGGGGAGGCCTATGCCCAACAGTGAACGTCCTACGGCCGATATGATGTTATTGATACGACCAAAATGCCTCATAAATAATAGAAGAGAAAACAGGGCGTTGTAGTAGCATGCAAGCAGGTTGAAATTAAATAAGAATTAGAATAGAGTTTATTTGTTATAAGTGGGTATGCAGTGGTCTCAATTTAATAGATTATAACAAGATCGCCACTCACTCACTCAGTGTGCAGTGTCAGTGATGAAATGAAGAAGGGAGAAAAAGGGGTCAATAATATTTTGATTTTGGCTATCGCCA
Organism: Choristoneura fumiferana; assembly: GCF_025370935.1. Lineage (NCBI taxonomy): Eukaryota > Metazoa > Arthropoda > Insecta > Lepidoptera > Tortricidae > Choristoneura > Choristoneura fumiferana. Next base: position 13,167,703 of record NC_133479.1, on the reverse strand, counting down.
TAACATGGAATGCCGCCTAGGACTCTAAGACGAAGTTTTTTTTTCTTTTTTCTATTCGACTGGATGGCAAACGAGCAAGTGGGTCTCCTGATGGTAAGAGATCACCACCGCCCATATACACCTGCAACACCAGGGGGATTGCAGATGCGTTGCCAACCTAGAGGCCCAAGATAGGATACCTCAAGTGCCAGTAATTTCACCGGCTGTCTTACTCTCCACGCCGAAACACAACAGTGCTAGCACTGCTGCTTCACAGCAGCGCAGCAGCTGCGGCAGGATTAGCGAGCAAGATGGTGGTAGCAATCCGGGCGGACCTTGCACAAGGTCCTACCATCTGCCAACCAGGAAGAGTTCTACCAGGAATGACGAAAAACAAAATTATGCGTATATACAAACCTTGTATTTAGTGTGCTTCTCTTGTATTTGCAAATACAAAAAAAAACTAATTATTTCAAAATAATGAAAATAAAAACTGATAATGTTCAGCTTGTTTGATTTTAAAGGGCATCTAATCTCTAACCCGTTTTTGCCTCCGAGTCGTCTATCCCCCACGATAGGCATCTATCCAAATTTTAAGGGGTCAAAAAAAGTACAATTTACACGAAATCTATACGACATATGTTAAAACAAGTACATTAAAATGATGAATTATTGAGTTATAAAGCTTTTTCAAAAAGTGGGGCATCTATCCTGGAATTACGCTAACACCAGAGTCAATCAATTATTCAAAATATTTACTTGAATACTATTTAATGTTATAAACGCAAAACTTTGTGAGCATATGATGCGTGCGGGCGCTCGTGTGTGTATATTTGTGTATTTGCTGCTCGCTCACGAAATTTAGTATGCAGATAGCTAGGTCGAATAACATATAATCTACTTTTTATTTCGGCAGGTTACAGGATAAAACTCCAAAACCTTTTTGACCGCTAAGGTCTAGAAGCATGAAGTTTTCAAAGACGATGTTCTACGTGCAAGTTAAATTTAATCTACGATGTACCGAATATCTGAGAATTACCACGAGAATTATATAAAATACAACGGTAGTTGAATTTCAATGAAATTTCAGTTAAATTTGGTTGATTTTGATTTACGCGAGTCTACAAATAATTTATTATTATTCGGAAACTTAAGCGAAACCACGGGTAAAAGCCAGTATTTTTGTAATTAATATCACGCCCCGGATTAAATCAACTTAAATATTGCTTTATTACCTCAACGACTTGGTAATACTAGTCTGTAATTCCAGTCCAATCAGTAATTGCTGATATCTATTACCCCAAACAACCGATAAAATAAACACATAGGTAGTTGTACTTCATTATTACTTAACTTAATGGAATGGATATACTCGTAGATAATGGCGATCTACGTTACAAACAAGAAGAAAAAAAAACGTTTTTTTTTTCTAGTCTGTGCACCTTCAACGAACATAAATCAATAGAAATAGGTACACCATAACTCCAAGTTTATTAACAAATACCTCGTGCAACCGCACCTTATTAAAGCGCCAATTAATTACTTCAGTTTTCAAAGCAAAGCTCGTCCGGCGCCGGCGCAGCGCCAGTCTTCTCGCGCCGATGTCGCGACACGCATGCGTGCTAAGTGGTGTGATGTGTAAGTGCTGTGCGGAGCTATGATATTACTGTGATATTGGATTTAGGATTACAATATGAAGATTATTTTGTAAGTTTTTTTTTATATAATAAAAAAATGTTTTGAATTTTAAAGATTTAACAATTTTACTTACACAGACCGCGGTATATTTAGATTTTTATAGAGAACACACGAAATTCAAACTTTGTTAGTATTGAGTACAAAGTGGAAGTTGGAGTGGAGTTAAATTCATAGTATGTGACATAAAATATACAACTGGACGTTAAACAGGAAACTAAATAATATCAAGTTTAATTTTGTCCGGTACACTCATAGCTAATTATACTAAATAGTCGTACATTTAAACTCCATGTGATATCAGATATAAAAAAATCCGAAATTTCTGAGTGCATGGATAATTTTTTTGTGGTCATTATGTCGTTGGGCCTGTCATTTAAGTTAAAAATTTCCGTTAGCGGAATTTTTAAGGTCCCGTATCCGAAGGGTTCAAACAAAGCCCTACTGCTGACATCTACGTCTGCGTCTGTCTTCTATTACACAGGTTTTGTAGTTTTGTATAACACATTTATTTATATTTTACAGAATTCATATAAAACTAAAAATCAATCAAAATTAATTAATAAAACTAAAATACTACAATTATATAATAAAAAACTAGCCAAGAGCGTGTTGGACACGCTCAAAATAGGGTTCCGTAGCCATTAGGAAAAAAAATTTTTTCTAAGGATTTCGCATTTTGTACGGAATATTCCAAGTTTAGGTATATTTTATACCTTAGGCTGCTATTTACTCTTAAACTACTAATAATTCTCAAGCAAAAGCCATTATAGTTTTCCTTGAAAGTTTGATATACTTACTACCATCCTGAATTTTTTCAAATTTTTCTACCCTCCGGTTTATATTTTAGAGGGGGGACGCTCGATTTTCATGAAAATTTGCACTTTCAAGTTGAATATTTCACAAACAAATCTCTGTTTTAAAAATCATCTTTGCAAACCCCTAATGGTTATAAAATACCTATTTAACGATACCCCATACTATAGGGTTGGATGAGAAAAAAAACAACCCCAATTTACGTATATGGGAGGTACCCTAAAAAAATTTATTTTATTTTTTTATTGTACCATTTTGTCGGCATAGTTTACATAATATGCCCGTGCAAAATTACAGCTTTCTAGCATTGATAGTCCCTGAGCAAAGCCGCGGACGGACAGACAGACAGCAGACATGGCGAAACTATAAGGGTTCCGTTTATGCTATTTTGGCTCCGGAACCCTAAAAATACATATATACAATATAAAAGGTAAATATTGTATTTTTGTTTTTAAAGACTTTCAAAATGAAAGGAATGAGAAGACACTTAGTCAATTTTTTTAAAACACATACCAATGTAACGATAACCCGGATTGTTTTCTTTGAAATTGCCTAATTTTTACCCGACGTCCCGAAGGAGGGTTATTTTGGTCTAACTCACACTTGACTTTTGAGTAAATTAATGTTCATAGCATTCGAGCACACTTCCGCATCGATATGAAAGGAAGATTGTACATCTAATTAAATTTATTCTATGTCTACCGTTATTTTTATTTAGCGTTTTTGGAGATAGAAGTTTTAGGCTATGGCGTGCAAAAGGTAAAAGGGTAGCCAGCAATAGTGCTGGTGACGCTCTCCTGCAGCGCAACCAATTGCCTACCCTGGAATCGTTACAATGCATGTCAACGTCTGGAGGTACTTAAATAAATATAAAAATATACTTACTCAATATTTCTTTCGATAAATAATTCTTAAGCGTATAGATTCTAAATTTAAATCTGACAAAGCAATGCTTTTATACTGCAAACACGTATAAAAATCCTAGCCAACAGTATAGAAACGTTTTCGCATACAAAAAGTATTTACATTTAAATGTCTTTTAAATTCAAACGCAGTTCAGCCACCTATACGAAATTCAACCAGTATACCCAAAGACCCCAATTTTATATTGTTAACATGCAATTATGGGTCCCGCGTATTTTGGTTTGGTACCCGGGCGAATCCGAAAATATGCTGAAACCTGCAATAACTGTCACTGTCAATAAGGGAAGGTAAAGCCGTTGCATTACACTAAATTTTATGAAGCTACGTGACAAGACAGAATATAAAGGTGCAGTGACACACTCCCGCCGAGATAAATAAATAAAACTGGGCAAGCTTCATAAGCCCCCTCATTTCTCTAGTGTCACCAACTTGTTCTACCAAAACTGTCTCCTAAGTTTGTAATGTCTCCAAGGGGCTGTTTCACCATCCATTGATTAGTGTTAACTGACGGTTAAATGTGATGAGCCGGCATCACATTTGACCGTCAGTTAACACTAATCAATGGATGGTGAAACAGCCCCTAAGTCAACATTGGCAAAATACGTTTTAGTAAAACGGCAACACACAGCGGAGAACAGATGGCGATTGGAGCCGAAAGGTTCTCGAGTGGAGACCGCGGATCGGCAAGCGCAGCGTAGGACGTCCACCAACAAGATGGACGGATGATCTGATTAAAGTTGCGGGTTCACGGTGGATGCAAACGGCTTCCAACCGAGGCAACTGGAGGTCTATGAGGGAGGCCTATGTCCAACAGTGGACGTCCTACGGCTGATATGATGATTATGATGATGATGATGATGATGATGATGATGAAAACGGCAAGGACGAAAGCCATTAATAAAAAATATAAAATAAAACTGGACCAGCACGAATCTGATTTGCACATGAATGACTCCGCGTCATAGCATCGATAGATAGAACGCGTTTTATTGTGGAAACTTTTTGTTTTTAGGTTTATTTTATTTCTATTATTTGTGTTCATTATATTCTGTAATATTTGCATCCAATGCCGTCGTCAACTAAAAAAAATAAGCTAAGAATAATACGTGCTTATAATATTTTCAACTCTTGCAATTCTCACAAATTTACAAATCCGTTTAGTAGTTTTGACAATTAAAAGTAACAGCATACACATCCTCCCAAAAATTCGCATTCATAATATTAATAGGATAAATATTCGCCTGTTTAGAATGAAAAATTTTCAGTTCTAAATATTATAATTTTAAAACAAGCAGATTTTATTGATAAATTTAAATACTAGAATTTAAGAAAAAATAACCATATAAAACTTAGCTATAAACTAACTACCTAACTTAAAAACTACCAAATTTCATCTAAAAAAGACCCCCGTGGCATGGCACCCAAGAGGCTGGCAGCATTCCCTCGTGAAATGGCGATGGAGATTCGTTGAGAGATATAGCTGCCAGCCCTTTGGTCTCCAGTAGTGTCGACCAGGCGCTTTTGCACTTCTTTCATTTAATTTTGTGCGCCGGGCCCCAAGGATCCAGGGTCTCAAATCCGACAGCAACGAAATTGTATGCTGAACAGACTTTGGCTGAACCGAGACCCTGGTATTTTAATATTTTTCAACCTTCGGCCGCTTCACCCGCTGCGCCAGCTTTTTTAGTTGTACCCTGGAGGTGTGAAGGGGCTAAGGTATCTACGCAGGTTGCGTCCAAAACTAAAACCCGACCCATCCTCCAGGGAATCAGAGACATACCGTCCGGCCTTTTGCCATCATCTCACGCAATTGAGTTCTAACCAGATTTTGTTTTAATACAAAGTTTATTAAAAAATCTGAATATTACGAATTGTGTCACTTTCATTCTAAACGAATTTTCATCGTACACCATGGTTTATGTTATGTCAATTTTTACAATTAGGTTATTTTCTTTATTATGCTAAATTACTTATAAAACTATAAGATTACTGCTCAACCTAATTTTTCGTAATTTAAATGCAATTCCAACGATAAACGCACATTGATCTGATGCAAAACTAAGTGAATAACAAAGGAAATACCAAGATACTTGAGTCAACAGGTACTAAACAATGTAGAACCAGTCTATTCGCCAAGAGTTGATAATTATTATACGGTAATGTCTCGGGATAGTGACTGTCGCTAAATTTTCACACACTGTGTAGGCGTCGCTTGTCCTTGTCAAACGCGAGCCCGTCAAGATTACGGACGCGGCGACCATTATTGAAATTTCGTTCTAGGATGGGCTTTGAGTTTGTCGGTTGGATGTTCGCGTGTTGTTTTTTGTTTTATAAAGTTAATAATTTTGATTTATAAAAATAATTAGAGAGCCACATTTGTAATGAACAACACCTAATTTTTATATTATTTTATCAACTTTACTGTCGGTGAGCAGGCTTTATCTTATATTAATAATATATAATTATTAAAACTATTTTATAAGAATTATCTTGTAATCGTTGTTGTAAGGGTAACAATCGTGGTACATACATGTGTGTAAAACGTCAGCCCATAGAAAACTGTAATTTTAGGCAAATTCTTCCTTCCTTGTGAACAGGCTAGGAATGAATATTTAAATGCTTGTTAAGCTCATATTAATTTGTTATTCGTTTATCTTTATCTGTCATTTTGAGAATTGCCATTGTTTAAAACAGATACAAAAGTTCATGTGATGGTTTTATGTTTCATCTGTGACATGAGTTTTTCTGATCTTCTTAAATTATTTTTCCATTTTGTTCTTAAAAATTTACGACCGTTAACCATTTTCGGCGATTTCAACTATAATAGGCCTTCCTAGTTGTAGTATACTATTACTTATTCTGTGGTTGTAGCCTGCCTCAGCCAGTTTTTTTTTTTCAAAAATTACCTATGTACATTCCCGAATTCCGCAAACAAAAGTGGCGTATCTTATCAATACTACTTTGTTTTAATATAAACTTAATCGCCGATTTAAGATTTCATTAAACTAACACTCTTACCAGGCTTATCAGTTATCTTTAGAGATCACTGACGTAACCTTCTTGTCTACAAAATTTTTGTGAATGTAAAAAACTGATGAAAGACTTGCGATATCTAATTTTGTCGTCACCTGGCGCAAAAACATTGTAGTACCTACAGCTTATAAATACTCGTATGTTTCACAGAATTATATATACAAAATAACTTCTTGGCAGTTTTTCAGAAAGTTTCTTGGAATCAATTAGGTATTTTAACGCCACTATTGATAGATAATAAGTATCCGGATGACACTTTGTGGCGTCTACGGCGTTGTCATCCGTTCTGTGTTATTTTGGTTTTGAATAATAACAGAAGCGAGTATTATTGCAGTATTACATTTTAAAATGGTGTTTACTGTAATGTACTGTAATGGTGTTTGCAGTACTTAGGTAATACAAGTGTTGATTAAATGCTACGCTATTATGCCTGTCAATGTAATACATCATCATCATGATCATCAGCCGGAAGACGTCCACTCCTAAACAAAAGACATTTTTTTATGCAATAGCAGACAAAAGAGCAGACGATTCATCTGATGTTACGTGATTAATATCGCCCATTAGACATCCGCGGCACCATCAGGACTGCAGATGCGTCGCCGGCCTTGCAAGAAATGGTACACTCGCTTTTTGAAGGAAGGCATATCGTAGTGAGTGATAGAATGAACGACAACTCGCCACTTGCATCCACGGGTTGCCATGTCGTCAGTCCACCTTGTGGGAGGCCTGCCAACGTGGTCGCCACTTGAGAATTTTTCTCCCCCAACGGTTATCATACAACATACATCATTTAACCGAAAACCAGGAGATTGCGTGGAGATGACAGCAGTCAAAGGCGGTAAATAAGCAAGAATATGCTAAAATATAATCATAACTTAAAAGAAGTCTGAAGAATTCGTTTATCGTGCGCTCATGCGGAATTCTCTCTTTCCTTATATAGGGTCTCTATTTCCATACCAAATTCATCCCGATCGGTTAAGTATTTTAAGTGCAATAAAAATATATTAAAGCATAAAAATATACTAACATACGCATACGCATTTATGATATTAAGTAGGATCATAAAATAGAAACTAATTTGGTTGTAATGGTTGTATAAAAACACAAAAGGTGTTATCATACAAAAATAATCGTTCATTGCATAGAAGAAGCAATTGTTAAAAAAACAAATTAATTCAACGGTTGACAGATTGATGTAAAGGATAATTTTATGTTACCAGTTTTTGTGAATAAATTCCTTTAAAATTGTAGTTGGCTGACTGGTCCGCCCTTGTGTCCGGGAACTTTTATTAAGGCGCCTTTTAAGGAATATTTTAAATTTTCAATTTCGGGAAGCTACATATTGGATGCGAAACGTCGATAGAGAGCAAGTTATGTAATACGTGACTGTACCTTGTTCGATGTTATCTGCGAAACTCTTCTTTTAAAGGAGCCTTTCCTAGAAAAATAACACCAACAGAAAATGTGGAGTTACCTTCTGTTACCACTGAAGTGGAACTGAAAATATTTTTTCATTCCTACTTTCAATCAGAGAGAGCTATGCTCGGGGTTTATCTTGAATCAGAAATGAGGAGATACGTAGAAGAACGAGGATCACCGATTTAGTCAAGCAAATCAGCTCGTTGAAGTGGTAATGGGCAGGCCATATACACGCAGAACAGATGGCCGTTAGGCTCGAGAAGTTCTCGAATGGATACCGCAGATCGGCAAACGCAGCATAGGGCGTCCACCAACGAGATGGACGGATGACTTGATTAAAGCCGCGGGTTCGGGGTGAATGCAGGCCGCTTTCAACCAAAGCAACGTCTACATGGACGTCCTTTGGCTGATATGATAGTAAAATGATGATGTTACTGAGAAGAAAAAGATCGCGAGGAAACCTTCACAGACCTGCAGACATTCCATTTTGTATGTGAAGCTCTCAATCCGCATTGGGCCCACGTGGGAGCTACGGCCCAAGCACTCTTGTTCTAAGAGGTGCGTGCTCTGTAGTGAGATGCATAGAAATCGAGACGCTTACGAGTCGTGGAGAGCAAGTGAAATCGCGAGACAGTTCAAAAATCCTACAGCGGTATTTACCTACTGGTCACGTACTTTTTAGGGTTTCGTACCCAAAGGGTGCCAACGGGACCCTATTACTGAGACTCCGCTGTCTGTCTGTCTGTCTGTCCGTCCGTCTGTCACAGGGCTTTGTCTCTTATGCCGTAAAAGTTAGACACTTGAAATTTTCACAGATTATGTATTACTGTGACCGCTATAACAACAAAACAGTTACAAATTAAAGGGGGTTGTCATACAAGAAACGTGTTTTTTTCAGCGTTTTTTGGTTGCTAGGCGTTGTTAGCCGTTGCTAGGCGACCAAGGTGACAGACAGCCCCTATGTCGTTTGAATTTGCGATTACCTTTAAGTTTGCGATTTTAATGATGTTTTATAAAAGCTTCGATAAGATAATAAAGTGATGTGCAAAATTAATGAAATAATTTATGAACCAAAAACCTCAATGAAGCCAACTTTAATAAAACGCTCGCCAAATTCACACCGTCACTAACCACTATGTTTAAAAAAATAAAAATAAATAAATAAAAAGACATTTATTGCCACAAAAAAAAAATACACTGAACATAACAAAATACAAAAATAAAAAACAACAGACACGTTACAAATATGTGGCAATAGGCTCAGGCTCAGCATTCACATGCTGCCGGTCGACAACCGGCGGCGCTGATTTTCAGCCTGCGCCCGTCTCGCGGCACGTTTAACACAGTACGGGAAGGGTAAACACACAAAAGTATTTATATATATAAAAAAAAAAACCATTAAAAAAAAAACACGTAAGGGAGGTTTAAAAAAGAAGAAAAATGGGAGATCTGGCAACCTGGTTTACCTGTTGTTTTATACATTTAAAAAATCATACTAAGTATTTAACACTATCTACAAGGTTTATAATACAGTTTAAAATACGGTAATATAATACGGTTTATAATACAGTTCAAATCACACTAGTCGAGCATCTTATTATTTAATTACACAACATATGAACCGCCGAATTTCCCGCGAATGAACTGCGCTGATAACCTTTTTTTTTTTTGAGCCGCGCAAATGCAATTCGCGCAATTTTTGAGCAATGGTTTCAGATGCAAAGAGGATGAAAAATCGAATTGTTTTTTTATTCAAAATACTTGCACAAGTACCTTACATTTCGGCAATATTTTTAGAAGCTTTTCTTTAGCTTGCCCTGTTTGTTTATTTATTTTTTTATGGTTTGTTTGCGTCAAATCTTGGAAGCTAATTTTGAACCACTTCCAGTGGTCCGATCGACTTGAAATTGAGCATACCTACTTATGTAAAGTTGGTGACAATACAATAATCTGGTAGTGACATCTTGGTGGTCCTGCCAGGATCGCCTCTGCAGGAGGGAACTCCTCAAAAGTTAAAAGTACCGACTTGAAATTTAGTACAGCTATGTAGTAGATGATAGTAGATGTATGAAGTAGATGTAGTAGATAGTAGTAGCTATGTAGTTTAGATGAAAATGCAAGTACAGTCAACAAAAAGTACATTCGGCAAAAAAATCTTGTATTAAAAATGAAATTTTAAACAAAATTTATTACAAGCATTATATTTATTTGCCGTGTAATGTAACTATGTTTGCTCGGGTGGAATCTTTCAACTCAAATTTGAAATGGTTATCTACAACCGATTGAGCTGAAATTTTACAAGCATGTATAAATCCGATGACAATGCAATATAATTATGACATGGAGTTGATCTGATTATAAAGCTAGCGGGTGACCACAGGAACTGTGATAAACGACACGACCGCATTGAGTTTGAACTCATGTCATTCGTCTTGACGAGTATTTTGGTAATAAAGTATTTGGGCATTAAGTACAGTCAACAAAAAAAACTCATATTAGAAGAATTTAAAGAAAAACTTTTATTGAACTGTTTATGGAACCATGCATGTACGAGCCCGACTCGCACTTGACCGATTTTTGTGACTTCAAATGTCCTCAGTCAGTATACTTCCTAAGCCACCTACCACGCTAAATAAAAAAAAAATTGCCAGTTTTCGTTATTATTTTGTTGCCAGCACGTAAATATTGCCTGACGTCAAACCTGTGAAATTCGCCGAATCGTATTCTAATTAGTATCGCATAAATGTTCCATTAATGTCAATCTTTACAGCGTATATAATATAGACTGTCCATTTTTTTATGTAACAGTCGATAACTTTTATCAATGTTTATCTGTTAATTAACCTTTGACTGACGACCTGGTTTTTACGTAGCACTTACACCGATGTACTGTCTGAGAGACGTCGATTTTAAAACAAGGTACTAAAAAAAAATTTTACGTTTGTTTTTTTTTTGCATTTTAATTGCATATCGATGGTGGAAGTCTCAATTGACGTAAGGGACAAAATGCTACTTTTCAGGAGAGCGAAAAGAAGTTTTTGGTAATTTTCAAACCCTCACAGCATTGTTAAGGTTTAACTTAGCAGGACGTTATAATTACGTAAAATCTTGAATTTTCTTGCTTTTCAACGTGAAACTATAGACATTTTCGTAAAAAGCTTAATAAGAAAAATAGCTGTCCCTTACGCCCGTGACATATAGGTGTCATAGCCCCTTACACCCATAAACCGTAAATAAATAAATAATGTAGTAACCGATTTTTGGTCTTATAGGACATTTTATATTTTATTTGCTACATATTTGGACGTAAGTTCCTGTAGAAAAATTAAAAAAAATAGTGAATTAACTCAAAGAACCACTTTAATTATTTAAAATAACGCGCAAAAGCCATAATTTTGCACGTCCCCTTAAAAAATATGTAATTTGTAACATTTTCTTCAAGGCTATAGTACCGTAGACCACATACATGCGCTACGGCAGGTTATACAGAACACTGAAGAGTATAACCTCCCCCTTTGCCTTGCATTTGTAGACTACGAGAAAGCCTTCGATTCGATCGAGACTTGGGCTGTGCTGCAGGCTCTCCAGCGGTGCCAAGTTGACTATCGGTATATCGAAGTGTTAAAGTGTCTGTACGAAAACGCCACTATGTCCGTCCGATTACAGGATCAGAGCACGAAGCCTATTCCTCTGCAGCGGGGAGTCAGACAAGGAGATGTGATCTCTCCGAAACTGTTCACCGCTGCATTGGAGGATGCTTTTAAGGTTTTGGACTGGAAAGGACGAGGCATCAACATTAATGGCGAGTACTTCACTCATCTTCGATTCGCCGACGACATTGTAGTCATGGCTGAGACCATGGAGGACCTCGGTGCTATGCTCGCTGACCTCAGTAGAGTTTCCGACCGAGTTGGCCTGAAAATGAACATGGACAAGACGAAAGTCATGTCTAATGTCCATGTTGTACCAACTCCCGTAATAGTCGGAGACTCTGCGCTCGAAGTTGTTGACGACTATGTATACCTGGGACAAACGGTCCAGTTAGGTAGGTCCAACTTTGAGAAAGAGATCACTCGTCGAATCCGACTCGGCTGGGCAGCGTTCGGGAAGCTTCGCAGTGTCTTTTCGTCCAAATTACCGCAGTGTTTGAAGTCAAAAGTCTTTGACCAGTGTGTGTTGCCAGTGATGACATACGGATCTGAGACGTGGGCGCTAACGATGGGCCTCATGATAAAACTCAAAGTCACTCAGAGGGCTATGGAGAGGGCTATGCTCGGGGTTTCTCTGCGGGATAGAATTAGAAATGATGATATCCGCAGTAGAACTAAGGTTACCGACATAGCCCGAAGAATTGCGAAACTAAAGTGGCAGTGGGCGGGGCACATTGCTCGCAGAACGGATGGCCGATGGGGCCAGAAGGTTCTCGAATGGCGTCCGCGGACCGGGAGACGAGCTGTCGGTAGGCCTCCAACAAGATGGAGCGACGATTTGGTTAAGATCGCGGGATCGCGGTGGATGCGGAAAGCACAAGACCGGTCTGAGTGGAGAGCCTTGGAGGAGGCCTATGTCCAGCAGTGGACGTCTTTCGGCTGACATGATGAACATTTTCTTGCACATTTGGGAGTATTCTTGCTTGATTTGTTGTTTGCATGCATGCTTGCCTTCTGGCGTCACGCTTGCTTGCATGCATGCTTGCACTATTTATGCTTCCTCTAACACACTGATTGCAGCTGTGAGGGAGTGGGACGCCAGCCCGCTTCATGAGCGCTGGAGGAGATACCATAGACCGGTCATCGCGAGATCGGGGTAACCCGCGATGTTCATCTAACCCAGGCCGATAAAATTGCATGTTTGTTGATTTGATTGTCAAAATTACATGCTCACTTGCAAGCCTGCTTAGGTGGTTGCTTAGGTACATGCTTGCTTGTTTGTTTGCTTGCATGCTTGCTTGCATGCTTTCTTGCACGCTTTCTTGCACTACTTCTTGCACATTTGGGAGTATGCTTGCTTGAGTTGTTGTTTCAATCACTACAAGTTCTAAAAACCATCTGTTTTGATGCCTCCTACGACCTAACATTAACAAGGTATTTTAATAACTAAAAGAAGCAAGCAAGGTATTTTGCTTTAAGTGCCTCTTACACCCATAAAGTAACCTCAATTTTTAAAATGTCTGTTTGTTACTGTCCCTTACGACTAACAATTTACTCTAGTTTTAGCTTTTGATGTCCCTTACGCCCATAAGAGTATTCCTTATTTTATAAGTTGCTGTTGTTTAATGCCCCTTACGACGTACCAATTACACCTTTTTTTAAATGTCTGTTTGCTACTGCCCCTTACGACCGACAATTTACTCTAGCTCTTGCTTTTTATACCCCTTACGCCCATAAAAGTATTTATTATTTTATAAATTGCTGTCTTTTAATGTCCCTTACGACGTTCCGATTATACCATTTTTAACCCTCAACATACATAATTAATTATACAGGCCAATTATTATTATGTATGCATCATCATCTCGGCCTATATACGTCCCACTGCTGGGCACAGGCTTCCTTTATTAGGATCTGTAACTTAGTAGCTTAAAATAAACAAAGTAGCTAAGAGAAATTTACCTCAACATCCTTGACTGAAATTCCATTACGGAAATGTTAGCTCGACGTCAAGCCATTAGGGGATCCATCAACTTAATCTTCTTTTTTTGTTTTGCTTTTGGCATCTTATAAAAAAATACGCGCGTTGACAAAGAACAAACGTAGGCAATCAAATACGTCCTCCGTGTTTGACGTGTCTGACACGACTGACCGAATGTGCAATGCGCAAACGCTGGGAGCGTGGAAGGTAGGTAGACGCGTTAGTATTTTGATGTTAGGTACAAGAAATAGGTACAGGCGGTAAGGTTACGCCCAACAACTTCTTGCATTTTTATCTTATTCGTTATAAAATGTTGGGGTGTAAAGGACAATGAAACAATAATTGACCCATACGCCCTTTTATTATATTTGTTGGGTTTTTTTTTAACGTCATGAGTCGAGTCGTAAAGGACATATGAGACTGCCACAGCCCCTTACGACCCAAATATTAAAAAATAATACATTTACGCCATTTTTCAGCTCAAATATTTTATATCATGTCCCTTAAGCTATTTTATTTTAAAATAATAAATGTTGATAACAGCAAAAGTAAGGGGTGTATCGTAACTTGAATACTACCAATCGACAGAGAAAAAAAAACTCTAATTTTCTATGTTTAAAAGTGATTTTCGGTATTTTGTCCCTTACGCCAATTGAGACTTCCACCATCGATATATACTTGTTTAAATCATGCAAATCGATTTCTAACTACTATGAATGAACAATTCTTTCAAAAAGTTTTTGACTGACTGACTAACTGATTGAATCACCGAATAACATACAGACAATACATCCTTAATAACAAAAATAAAAAAAATCGCAGAGGCATAAATCTTGAGTATCACGAAATATATATCTTCTGCAATTATTATTTATTACAAATTTCCATGGCATAGAAAATTTAGCTTGTTTTTAAAAATTATCACGGGAAAAAACGGTGGGCAAACAGATCGATACAGCTAAAGTTACAACAATATGTATATGCGACTTTATTAACTGAACGTTAAGGTTGTGCATATATATTTTTGTAACTTTAGGGGGTGGGTATACATCTCTTTGCAGTCGAGTGTACAATAAAAAAAGTAAAATATTTAAAATGTTATTTACCTAATTTAAATAAGAAGATGAAAATTGCTCTATAGGTAGAGTCATTCACGATGACGCGTGCCGTGATTCTTATTACAATGTCTTTAATGTCTATTTTGACAAAATCACGCGTCTTCGTGGATGGCACTAGGTATAAATGACCTATAAACAATAAAATTACTTTGCTCACTCGTGACGTTACCATAGCTACGTAATTACGTATATGCAACAAAATGTGTTTTCATGTAATTATTTATGGTTCGCTAGCCGTTACCCGCGACTCCGTCCGCGCAAAATTTGTTTACCGCTATCCCGCGGGAACTACGCAATTTTTCGGGATAAACACTATTCTATGTCCTTCTCCTGGATTCAAACTATCTGTATTTCATCTAAATTGGTTCAGTGGTTTAGTATATAGGCTGGGATGAGGATTGATATGGATCTTCGCAAAGTAACGTGTGACTCAATAAATTATTGAAAGTGCTAATTAATTTTCAAAATAAAGTTTTTACTTTCTCAATAAACTGGACCACTGTTTCTTAGCTGTGGCGGCCACGAGCTACAAACTAGTATGTGAGTCATCGTTATATATAAACATTACAATAATACTCAGATTCTCTCAGACCAGTGTTAATTACCATACGTAATAGTTGACCCCTTTTAACACTTAGCAACCAAAATTTTATTTAACATACTTTTAGAAAATATAGAAAGCCATGGTGGCCTAATGATTTGAGCTATGGTCACTTAAGCAGAGGATCGTGTGTTCAAATCCGGGCTCGAACGAGTTTTTCGAAATTCAGGTGCCAAATTTAAAATTTACCTCAAGCTTAACGGTGAAGAATAAAACATTAACCATAATAACCAAGAAATGGAGATACATACCCACATACATACATACATACGCTCGAAAAACATAACCCTTCTCCGGGCAGTCGGGTAAAAACATCGTGAGTATTCGTGAGGAAATCTGTACCTGCGAAGCCATTCAATGGTAGGTATGTGTGAAGTTCTCAATCTGCATTGGGCCCGGTTCATAACAACGGCCAAAGCCCTTTCATTAGGTGAGGAGGCTTGTGCCCAGCAGTGATATCCGCCGACATAATAAATATCATGGGATACTTGACACCAATTGGCCTAGTCCCAAACTAAGCAAAGATACTAGGCAACGGATAAACATACTTATATATAAATACATACTTAAAAACATATTAAACATCCAAGACCCGAGAACAGACATTCCTATTGTTCATACAAATCTCTGCCCCGGCCGGGAATCGAACCCGGGACCTCAAGCTTCGTAGTCAGGTTCTCTAAACACTAGCAAAACAAAATTTCCCTACAAATTTGTAGGTAAATAGCGATTTTTTTAAAAATAAATGGGTTTCTAGGTGAATAATTATATCCCGCACACACGCAGTTGTCTTGAACGGGAGTGTTACATGCATTATCGCTATTCAGGGAGGTAATTTTAATAATAATAACAATGCGGGTAACTCTTTGATGATGTCAATATCAGTCGAGTTTATCAGACATAACATAAACAATCTTGAGAAACATAAAGGTCTAGGGAGTTATCACAAATGATTTTTTTAGTAACTAGATTCGTAAATACATACAGTTTGTGTCTTTAGATAAATATTGAATGTACGCATAAATTTATTAAAGAAACATTAAGATCTATCTCTTTTCGTTGTATTGTATGGTTACAGTTACCTACTTAATTTTGAACTAAAACAATTTACTACTTATATTACTTAGCTCACCTTTGTTAGACCAACAAACCAAAACAAAAATTTAATATCTGGTAGCATGGTGTTGCTCTGAAGATGAGCTCTGGTTTAGTTCAACACGCGTCAGTGTAGTGTGATGGTGGTGCTCGTTGGGTTTGTGTGATTTGTGTGTGTTCTTACAGGGTAGAGGTGGAGGAATATTGAAGAACACACATTTGTTGCATAAACGTAGTTATCGCAACGCACTTGTGACTCTTCTTGTGTTGCAGGTGTCCATGGGTGACGTTAATCGTTTACCATCAGGCTACCCGTTTGCTCATTTGCCCCTTATACCATATTAAAGGCCGCGGTCAGCAAAGTGATTGCTTTAGTTCATTGATATGGACCTCCGCAAAGTAAAGCCTGATTCAATAAATTAGTTACTTATTAGGTAAGTTTGAACTAAAATTAAGTGCTTTAACTGAAAGAGAATCAAACATTGAATTTCTATACCACCATCCTAGGGATGTACGTTACGAATGTTTTTTCACAAACCAATAGAAGCGCTTTATTTACCTACAAATCCTCGCACAGCACATCTCTGGTGGAAACAGCTGAGCGGAGCGAGTGTGGCCTTTTTGCGATTAAAACTATCGATTGCAAACTATCAATTTTCATTTTTAATCAAAAATGGTGATTGCGATTGCGACCATGCACGCATTAGACACTAAACTTAATTACTAACGCGCTTTCTCTTGTGAATATTTAAGTATACCTATTTCTTTATTATTTAATGGGATATAAAAATTGCAACTACTATAATATATACAGTACTAAGTGTGTATAGTTACAATCCCAATAATTTTATAAATACAAAAGTTTTTACGTATATTTGTTTGTTTGTTACCTTTTTACGTCTAAACCGCTGAACCAATTTAGATGAAATTCGGTATACAGATAGTTTGAGCCTCGGAGAAGGACAAAGGATAGTTTTTATCCCGGAAAAATGCATAGTTCCCGCGGGATATCGATAAACAAATTCTGCGCAAATGGAGTTACGGGCAACAGCTAGTGTGTAAATAAATATTAATTCCGCTTCTTCAAGAACTATTTTGCTAATAATTATGATGGTGAATAATTTATCAAGAAAAAGGAAACGAAACATAAATAGGCAGAAAAATATTGAGTTTTCTTATAAATTTTATCAAAACAAACTGTCTTCTCGGAAACTGAACTGAAAGATTTATTTATTTGTAATATCCGAATCCGAATTAATTTACAGGACTACAAATCCGGCTTTAGTTGAATCGATTTAGGTTTCGAGGATTTCAGGTTAAGCTGTTTAGCACAGGTACTGTCAGTAATATTACATTTTTAGTGAACGGTACCTATTTCGTACTATTTTTGTGTGTAAATTTATGAATCACGACATGATACAATACGACCACATACGTATTATTGTAACGAAGCTACTTACATCTTTTGCCGGTGGTTTTACCATGGCTTATCTGAATACCAACAACCTTTAACAACAACCTTTGAGCATAAAAAAAAATGGTGCAACATTGAACTGATTAAATTTTAAGTTCACTATACTTATTAGGGTACTTTTTGAAGTATGATTTATTATCTGATACTGGGTATTTATTCGTGGTTTGGTTATTTTAAATTTATTCTTATATTATCCCGCAATATCCAAATTATTACAACTCTACACCCTCAGTAATTGATAATTGATCTGCCACAATCATAATTTAAAGTACAATTCAATAGAATCTGTCAATTTTCTACATATTTAAGACACCCTATCGTGGGCACACTTGATTATATATGTCCCTGTTGTTGCAATTATCATCTAAAAGGAATCAAAAAAGAATTATAGTCACATTACAAAGCCTTAGGCAGCCCGGTGTTTATATTAGTAGGCTGGAAGTGTCTACAGGATTGTCAGATTCTATTGAATTGGAGTTTAAGTTAAACTGCCATACTTTGCAGAGATACTATGCAGTTTGAAAAAAAAAACGTAAATCTCACTAATGGTACGGTATGCTAGTTAATAATATTGATGTCTTGTGTAATGTTGTATATTGCTGTGTTGTGAATAAATGTATTTTTTTCTTTCTTTATATGTATGGTAAGTCCTGCTCACTTCTCCCGACTCACCCCATATGTTTATTAAGACCTTTAATAACTGCCATTAAAGTTTGTGGTTATAATAAAAATACACACTGAAAGAAAAGAAGAAGACATTTAATTTTATTCACATTCACTAAGACACACAAATACAAAAAAAAACAATAAACAGCAAACACAAATAAAACAAAAAAGAAATACAGAAATGAAAATCACTGTAGAGAAATTCAAACTTTTCTAAGTATTGAGCTGTAATAAACAGTATGGATGGCCACCTAAGTCTATTTGTCTCGCCGTTTGCCAGCACTGCACAAATACTTAAGAGTGGCGGCAAAACTTTTGTTTGCTTTTGCATCAGATCATTAATCATAGCTGTGAATAAAATAAATAACACTTGATTTCTCGTCTCCGTGAACCCCATGCAATTGCATTCAATAACGCGCGCATTTTCAAGTGTTCGCTAATACGTCATAGTTTGGCGAAATTAGTGTTGTAACTAAGACTATAAGTACCTTTTTTGAGAATTAAAAAAAAATAAGTTACTAGGTTTTGCCTGCGACGTTGTCCACCAATAATTTGCCTGAACTAGGCTATTTCCCAGGAAAAAAAATATCTTATGTCCTTTTCAAGGTTTCAAACTAACACGTCATCAAATTTCATCAAAATCGGTTATTATTTAAGCGTATAGATGTAAGAGACAAAAAGACAGACACAAACAGACAGAACAAAGACAGACAGTTACTTTCTCATTAATTTAATATATATAAGTGATATATTAGTAAGAATCAATGATGAAGATAGGTAAGTAATAATGAAGTAAACTCTGTGTTGTGTTTCCGTTTGTTTTATTTGTATGTAAGGAAGGAGTAACCTGTAGAGTAACAGAATCCATTTGAAAAAATCGTTAATGAAAACTCACATCACATCGTATTTTTGATTCAGAAAAGTGCGAAGTCTCAAATGGACGTAGACGATGTAACTAAAATTATTTGGAAAGGGAAGTAATTAGTTACAATTTTACTATAAACGATATTTAATATCGCTTCATTCTTCAAAAAATCATAAAAGTAAAAGAAGTTCTCAGCATAATTTCACGCCTCTCGTACCAAGTTTCATGAAATAGCCAATCTTCCTTACGTGTTGACTGTTTACACGAACATACGTCACAACTTGACAACCAAATCCAATCCTGGAATAAAAATGGCGTTGCCCTTTCGAAGTATCACAACCCGCTTTAATCCAACCAGAAGATTTATCTCCGACCAAAAATCCGTTGTATATTTGCTAAGTTCATTCACAGGCTAGTCTATCAATCTTGCGCTGTGTCACTATTTCGACCAATCCGTTTACCTATGGAACAGGGCATTCTGAACCTTAGTCTTAAAGTTTTAGCAGTCATGTGAACTGCTGGATGTTTAGCGTATGTTTACACGAGGGCCGTAATGTCGCTAATGTTGACGCCCGCACTTTGGATATTTCCCGATGTCGACTTTCTGCTGACGTTTGCTAACCAGTTGAACTAATAATAAACTACGTACAGTCGAGTTCATAAACTTGTAAACCAAATTTTGATCAAAAATATCTGAACACAACTCTATTGTTAACGGCGTAGAAGCGGGTTCAGATATTTTAGATCAAATTTTTGCTCCCAAGTTTATGAACTGTACCTATTCTTTAATCCACGTAAACATTAATTTTTAATTTGATTCAGTTATGTAATATTATCTTTACGATGATTTCCTATTTCAAAAATTAGATTCAGATGTGTAATATGTTATTTGCATTGTTTTCCTTTACCGAAAAGCACATGGTATGTAAATTTACTTTTATTGAATGTAAGAAATACTTTGTGGTACAAACAAAATCATAATAAAGTTACCAATCGTAGGTACCTACTAATATTAAAAATGCGACAGTTGTGTGTGTCTGTGTGCGTTTATCACGCAAAACATATGACTAAATGGATTGAGATAACATTTTCTGAATCTCTGTAATAACACACGGCTACTTTTTAACCCGACATTCCTATGGATTCTAAATTTACGGTCTAAAATCTCAATCGCTTAGTTCAGAGACATGAAATTTTGCCCCAGTATTCATCGTACAACGTTAATTCAATAACCCAGAACTTATTATAAAATATTCAACCAAATAATGAGCCGTTTCTATGTTAATCAATCCAGTATCGCGCTTAACGCGCTTCTATAATCGAGTGTATGCAAATCGTAATTTATTTAAAAAAAAATATTGCTAATTTATACAGACTTTAACCCATCATGTCACTGATTTAATTTTTACTGGCCTTTTCCCGTGACTTTTCGCGCGGTAACAAACATGAAGAGAAAGAGGCCTGTGCCCAGCAGTGGGACGTATATAAGGTGGGACGTTTTCATCATCATCATCATCATCTCAGCCGTACGACTGTTGGACATAGGCCTCCCCCATAGACCTCCAGTTGCTTCGGTTGGCAGCGGCTTGCATCCACATGAACACGAGACTTTAACCAGGTCATCCATCCATCTCGTTGGACGTCCTACGCTGCGCTTGCCGATCCGCAGTCTCCACTCGAGAACTTTTCGGCCCATCTGTGCTCCGTGCTATATGTTCCTGCCCATTGCCACTTCAACGAGCTAATTCACTTGACTATGTCGGTGACGCTTGTTCTTCTACGTGTCTCGTCATTTCTGATTGGATCCCGTAGAGAAACCCCAAGCATGGCTCTCGTTTGGGACGTTTTACAAACATGAAAATAGTACACACAATTCACAGTGACTGAGTTTAGGATTTTATTCCGATACCGTGGCAATATAACTAGAAAAAAAAGAACCAAAAAAAAGAGCCAGTGATTAGGTAGGTATTAGGTTCCCCTTGTTTACGCATATTTTTTATGTCATAATTCTAAAGAAAGAAAGAAAGAAAGAAAATACATTTATTTAACGCCATAATCTCATAACGTCATAATCTGTTTACGCATAATAGTATTTGTGCCGAAACAGTTTTCGCATAATTGTATTACGCAGAATTCTTTTACGCATAACCAATGTAAGCCGAATGGGCTTTACGCATAATTTGTGAATTCGGAACATTGTTTAGGCAGAAAATTATTAACGCATAAATTAGTTACGCATACTTAATGTAACTTTGCCAATATAATAAAATGAGTATCCTTTAATATTACAACCGAAATGATGAAAGTAATAACTAGTGGGTGGTAGTATTTTTATAAAGCGGGGACATGAATGTGACAAAGTCGACGAAGCCCCGCTTCGCGGGGCTTTTATTTTTAACCTAAGGGACATAACGTAACTAACGAACCTATCCAGGTTATAACGGGGGTAGATTATGTTTGTTTTTTAATGCGGGGGGCTCCGCCCTCCGAACCCCCTGCGGGGGGCTTCGTCCTCCCGTCCCCCCTCTTTATGCCCGTGACTCTTTTACTGGTGGCTGTTTGTTCCGTTACAAATACAATTCTAACCTAATCTAATAACCTATTTTTCTAGTATCAGTATAGTATCATATTTTTATAGTAATTAAGTAATTTATTTTCGGACAGATTTGGTCAGGATTTCGGCCTATCAAAATTCGGCTAATTTACATATATGCTAAAGAAGATTATGCATAATAAAATTCGGCTATGTCAATAGTAAACTATTATTCGGCTTAAACAGAATTATGCCGAACTAAATTTCGGCAAGGTTAAGTTTCGGCGTAAATAAAAACCTGTTGTGCGTAATAAGTTTCGGACATTAAAAAGTATGCCAAATTGAGGTCACTCGTACAACATAATATATCTAGATTTGGTTATTAGCATAACAAATTTCATTAAAACTTGTCCAGTTACTTTAGCGTGAAAGACGTAACACACACGCACGAACGCACGCACACAATCACATACGCTCACGTTTTTAATACATATTAGTGGTATAAGATTTATTGCGACGGTAACCCATAATGTCACTGATTTAATCATTGTTGTTACTCAAGCCGTTTAATGCAGTGACCGCAATATAACGTAAATAAATATTGTAATGCTGCGGGACGTCAGAAAGTTGAAACAGTGCCAAGTATCAAGTACAGTTGCATTGGTCGGGTGTCATCCATCAAAAGGATCAAGTCCGCTTTGTCGCATCAAACTTTGGTCACCTGAACAGTGGTATCACAAACGTTCAGAATGTTGTATACTCTAAGTGGTTATAGTACAGTAAACTGCCAAATATTTCGCGAAGCCGCAGGTAAATAATAGTTATTCAAAAGTAAATAGTAGTTAAGAAACAACAAGTTTCGTGACAAGTCAAAATAAAAGAATAACTAACGCCGTTAAATAATGGTGACGACTTTCTGAACTTTGACAACAAAAAGCTTGTTTGAAGTGAATACCTACACCAGCTATACATATAATCTTATCAAACACGTAAATATTGAAAATAGTGAAAAGAAATTCGTATTTTTGTGTTGATCATATCGAAAAAATGAAACTACATTTACTTTAGGAGACATTTTCGTAAATTAAAAATATGTTTTCCAAAAAAAAAAAGACTAGTAGGTAAATTGTTTGTACCCCGAATGCGCTAACCACGTGACATGCTTAGCCGACTAATAAGTATGTACACTCGAACCAACTGAATCGTGACCCAATCTGGAACCTTTACGTAGCAAAATTCATAGTGACATCGCATTGCTTGACAAGGGAATTTATTATACTACGCTACGCTACGCTACTAAGATTGTAGGTCTGTTTGTTTGTTACTTTCACTTTTAACCGCTGATTTAGATGAAATTCGGTATACAGATATTTCGAGTCCCGGGGAAGGACATACGATGGTTTTGTCCCGGAAAATTTCTCAGTTCCCGTGGGATAGCGATAAGCGAATTCTACGCGGACCGAGTCGCGGGTAACAGCTAGTTACTTAATAAAGCATTTTTGTTTCACGTTCATTATCATTAATCAACTTGGTTTTGGTATAACTACGTACTCAGTGCATATTTTCAAAGTGCTATGGATTTTTTTAGTGGTTAACTTTAGCTTAAGGGGATCCCATGCCCCAATGAGCTTCGATCTGAATTCCTTAGTTTTCTAATGATTTTTGTAGCTTATTATATTAACAACAACGGCTTTAAACAATATAGTAGCCCTGTATTTACTTCAAAGTTCATTGTTTTCGAGATATTTGGCATCAAAGTTGAACAATTTTAGGCCAAAAAACTTGTTAGGTAATTAGTTTCAAATGAAAACCCACGACCAGTTTTTAGAGACGTCAAAGACGAACCCAAATATGTAGATTTCGTATATGTTAGATCTTTCACGTCAGTAGAGATACGAAATGACAATGAATTAAGTATTCATTTTTTTCAAAATCCGGTAGACAAAAATGGAGACAAAAGATTGGAGATTCGATAGCCGTTTGACTTATAATTCTATCTGTAGTGCAAAAGTAGGAGATACGCAAAACTTGTCAAAAATCGATGAAAACCTCGGTTAATAAATTTAAATAAATGATAAAAGACTCGTAGTCAAGTTGTCATTACTGTCAACCAACTGGTTTTACACTTAAGCTTTTGTACCCCCAAAGAAATATCTTTTCAAAGAAACAGAAGCGACATTATGCTAATGTCCTCATTATGTCCCGGTGCATAAAGAAGGTCCTAAAAAGGCATTTATTGGTTCTGGGATACTTGCGGCATTTTTATACAACCTTGTATGTGACCTGCCATCGAAAGGATGACATCATTCAAAATGTATGTTTCATTCATGGACGATACGCAATTGCGACGTTGTTTTTTTCGCGTTTGTTTTTAGGGTTCCGTACCCAAAGGGTGCCAACGGCACCCTATTACTGAGACTCCGCTGTCTGTCTGTCCGTCCGTCTGTCACAGGGCTCTATCTCTTGAGTCGTAATAGTTATACACTTGAATTTTCACAGATTATGTATTACTGTGGCCGCTATAACAACAAATATTAAAAACAGAATAAAATTATATGTAAGGGGGGCTCCCATACAAGAAACGTGATTGTTTTACTGTTTTATTTGCTTGATATTAATAACGGCAACAGGTAGACGCTTGAAATATTCACAGAATCTTTAGTTGTGTAATCACTTTAAAAAAAAAATTAAGGGGGGCTCCCATAGATAAAAACCTAACTTTTTGCTAATGTCTAATGTTGTATAGATAATGGTATAGTCACTATCATTAATATGTGCCACAGTTTCTAGATGATTTTACTTTTTTTTTAATATTTGTCAATTACAATATCGTGAGAAAATTTATTAATAGGTATTTACTAATTATTAAACATTTTTGATGTATTGCGTGTAGTTTTTAGTTGACCTTACTTCACACAGCATCAGTCTCAGTTCACAGCCATTATTCAAATTATTACCCGTCTTTAACGTAAGCTTGGAATGTTGACTGTCAGACTCAATATCACTGGTTTCATGATGTATGTTACATCAACTCCTTGCATACTTATTGGCATTACGCATTTACGATGATTCACTCAAATGCAGTTAGAAAATCCGTCAAAAACATGCCTCGTTAGAAGGAATTTACTACGTATACTGATTGCAATGAAAGGTTGAGTTTTACCTAAGTGATTTAATTTACAAGGAGTCTCAGGTGTTGGTTGTCGTCGAGTAAATAACTGGTTAGACAGGAAATAAATAGATGGACCATTTAGGGTCAGCAATGTACTGTTGAAATTGGTTAAAAATATAAAAACCGTTGTTTAACTTGCGGTCGGCACAACCGGTTTTCGACCTTCCGTACTAATATTATGAATGTGAAAGTGACTCTGTCGGTCATGAAATTTAGTAAAACGTTACAAACGTTAGTCTAAAAACATGGAAAGGATGTAGGATAGTTTTTATCTCGAATAATTGAATAATTTACACGGGATAGCGACAAAAAGATTCTTCGCAGGTAGAGTCGCGGGCAACAGCTGATTGTTTATAAATAAATTTTAAACGCCTTCATCCGTCAACCTGCCCCCTGTACCACAAAAATTACAAGTGCTACAAATCGACATAATTGTTAGATTTTTCATACAAAAAAGTGACAAATATGTGAAGCTAGCCGTTACCCGCAACTCCGTCCGCGCAAAATTCGTTTACCGCTATCCCGCGGGAACTATGCAATTTTTCGGGATAAAAACCCTTCTATGTTCTTCTCCGGGATTCAAACTATCTGTATACCGAATTTCATCTAAATCGTTTCAGTGGTTTAGACGTCATTAAATAACAAACAAACAAACAGACTTAAAACATGCGCATTTATAATATTAGTAGCACTTGTAACGTTTTTGGTACGGGATCCTGGTTGTTAACCGCTGTTTTACACCTATATAATGTAAATACATAAAACTACTTACAATATTGTTAATGCAAGAAAATAATAGATAAAACCATAAACTATTAACATAAATACTTATCAAGCATTACTAAAGTGCAAATCATTTATGAAATAAAACATTATTAAATTCAGCTATCAAAAGTAGAAATAAAATCTTTTGTTGCAAATTCGATTGTATTATACCGTTGTTATTTGTAATGGACCGCTTTTTGGATGGGATTTTCCCAACTCAAATACCTGGGACCTAAATATCGACTTTTGGCCGATATCCAAAGTTTTGACCGATTTATTGTTCGTCTTTTAATACTTAAAATTAAATCTTCAATGGCTAAATTTTTGTACACCGAGGTAAACAAGAAGCGGCATAAACCTCTTTAAACAAATATTTTTACGACCAATTCTATACCTTCCGCCGCCTAAGTTTGCCTAAAAGTTCATTGCCCCGACTAGTACCACAAAAACTATAAAGGTATAATTCCAATAATTGAATAGGCACTAATACCGTTAAGCGATTCGAACACAATCCGGGAGTAACGTAAAGACGTCGCATAAAAAAAATATCTCAAAAATGCGTCAAAACTGCGTATTAAGTAATGAACTTTTAGGCAGATTTATATGGCGCGTGGTATATTAAGCAATAGGAAACCAATTAACTATCAATTTCACATACCGATACGTCGAATACTTATCTACTTACTTATCGTCGATACTTAAATAATTCAAAAGTTGTCTTTAATATTTTGGCCTGTTATTCTAGTATAAACTTGTTTTCTTCCACTATTATTTATCGGACTATTGAAATTTAATTCAAGACAAAGCGTGTTTTTAGGGTTCCGGAGCCAAAATGGCAAAAACGGAACCCTTATAGTTTCGCCATGTCTATCTGTCTGTCTGTCTGTCTGTCCGTCCGTCCGCGGCTTTGCTCAGGGACTATCAATGCTCGAAAGCTGCAATTTTGCACGGATATATATGTAAACTATGCCAACAAAATGGTACAATAAATAATTCAAAATATTTTTTTTAGGGTAGCTCCCATAGACGTAAAGTGGGGGTGATTTTTTTTTTCTCATCCAACCCTATAGTGTGAGGTATCATTGGATAGGTCTTTTAAAACTATTAGGGGGTTGCAAAGACAATTTTCCGATTCATTTGTTTGCGAAATATTCAACTTTAAAGTGCAAATTTTCATTAAAATCGTGGGCTCCCTTCTAAAATCTAAACCGGTGGGTGGAAAAGTTTGAAAAAATCAGGATGGTAGTAAGTATATCAAACTTTCAAGAAAAACTATAACGGCTAAGTTTGCTTGAGAATTATTAGTAGTTTAAGAGTAAAATAGCAGCCTAATGTATAAAATATACCTAAACTTGGAAGATTCCGTATAAAATACGAAATTCTTAGAAAAATATTACTTAGTAATGGCTACGGAACCCTATTTCGGGCGTGTGCGACACGCTCTTGGGCGGTTTTTTTATCCATAAGATTAACATTAAGGTTACTGTTGCTATGGATATTATGACATAAATCTCATTTCTTCTATTTGTATGTGCGATTAACATACAGTAACCTGCTTAAATATCTGCTTCAGCGGATCATGCAAAAATATTTGGCACGTCCTACCGAAGAAATTTTGTACGCTTTGTGTCAGATATCGGTGCTGGTGATAGTTACACCATGAGTAGTTATTTTCATTATTATCATTACTTCTGCGTAACTCCCCTTAGAAGCATTGTGGAAACCCGTAATTCCGCAGAGTACACTTTAAGAATGGCCGCTATTTGCAGTCTAAACAAAGAATCTTAAACTTGGAATGATAATGGAGATAAATGTATAATAATTTAAATCAATAAATAATGGAAACCATTTAAGCGTGAATCTGGAGATCTAGTCACTTTGATGTTTAGGGATGTGTGGAACCCTTGGTGCGCGAGTTCGACTCGCGCTTGACCGATTTTTATAAATGTACAGTACAACTTCGATATTTAACAGTAATCCATCCGCTTCCTGGTCATTGAGACGTCTCTTATTTCGCTCCATCAAAACATTCCCATGTGGAATCTATTCGCGCTAATGCAAAAATACTACTGTTATAATTTGATTCCTTTCCTAAAGCAATAAAGTCACTGTTTATTTTACTGTTATTTTAGTTCATTGATATGGACCTCCGCAAAGTAACGCCTGATTCAATAAATTAATAAAGTCACTATTAAAATTGTTATTTCATTTACATCACTCTTGGATTCAATGTGGGTGCAAAAATGTAATTGCCAACATGAGAGCGCAAAGCTCTACTTTATAAATAAACTGACATTGCTAAGAGTAATAAAATGCATAATCATAAAGTCGTGATACGGCTAACCTTGCTTTGAATCTGCGATGCTAGCTCTTAAAATAAACTAGTTTTTGCCATTTAGCAACTACTTGATTTGTTGGTTATAATAACTTCCTCCTGCTAAGAAAGCTTCAAGCTGTCTGATCCTGTCTGACCTTGTTCTACACACACACAAACATCACGCCTATATTATTCCCAAATGGGGTAGGCAGAGCACACGAAACGTTACCGCTTCGGAGCCACTTTTAGCAATTTTTGGTTTTAAGTTTGACCTACGATATACCTTAAGCTATATCCTCAGTCGCCTCTTACGACATCCACGGAAGAAAGAAAAAACTTTGTTACATGATTTTTCTCATTGTCTTTTTATTAGAGCTATCGGAAATGTGTCGCAAGAAACTTGACAGAAACATTTTTTTTTTTTCAAACAAACAACAACCAATAGAAGCGAAAAAGAAACAATTTTTAATATAATAAATGTGATAAATTTCTAATGTAGGTACTCTATTTCATGAATTTCGAAAAAATCCGAGATTCGGTCCGTGTTTGAATACTGTATGTCAAACCCCTAGAACACCACAGCTTTTTAACTGTCTCAAATATATAACTCGTAATATATTATTATTATCTCTAGCCTATATACAGATAGGACTCCTCTCAGAATGAAGACTAACCCCCTTATTCATAAACGACAATCAAACCTATTTTAGTTAAAATGCCGCTAAAATTCGTTTGTCCTTATCTGTCACTTCGACATTTGTATTTGTTAGAAAGGGACAAAGCATTTGTTAGTTAACATAGGCTTGTTAAGTTTTATGAATAAGGGGGTTAGGCTGTAGTTCACATGCGGGTCCAGTGCGACGGATAATGCATGTGGCGCCTAAATTCTGCAGTCTTTATAAGGACGAGTTAGAAGGCGCCTAACATAACACAAGAACAATCATTTACTATGCATTAATATTAATTAAACTGATGCGTCGCATGCGCAGCGTAAGCATTTAGTTTAATGATTTATTTTCGCGTGATGTGCCACTTATTATTTATTTGATTAAGTTCCTTTATGTAAACTTCTTGAATAATTTAATCATTATAAATTATAATATTAATTAATATTAATATAAGATTATTAATATGATCCCAGCTAAAATGTATGCACACCTGAAAAGGTAGGGTCTGGTGATACTCTATTTTCATGTATCTACTATAATCTGTAAATGTAACCCATGTCCTACGTACAGTCACCAGCATTAATATCTACCACAGCGGAGCGTGCAAAATTATCTGACACGTCCTTCCGGCCCTAGAAATAGAGTCGTATCAGATATTTATGCACGCTTGTTGTGTCAGATATTGGTGCTGGTGACTGTACATGGAATTAATGATTATTTTATTATTATAAATTAAACCATTTTTCGCAAGCTACATTTAATGTTTGCTTCTAGCATCTTGCAAATTGAATTTCGTACGTATTTACAGTTCTAGTGATCGGATACAAGGTTTAAAAACCTTAAAGTTTAAAATCCAATATTAAATTTATGAAGAGTTTGAAATTTATTGACAAACATTACGAAATTTACGATTCTTACCAAGTATTTAGAAATAATTAATTAGATGATTAACATTCTTTAATACAATTAATGAATGAAATAAATGCTTATATTTAGAAATGATAGCATCCGATTACACATTATTAATAGTGCATCATAATAATATTAACTGTGGGCGTAATCATTATAGTATCATAGAGTTTAACGATATGGTAATTAAATTACGTTACCTACATTTGATTATTCAGTAACTGACTGCCAGCCGATTGAGTATGCATTTTAGGTATTAATATTTTGTTTTTAATTAAGCTGGGCTGAACGGATGTTACAATCAAATATAATACTAATAATATTATAAATGCGTGTTTGTTGCTGCTTTACGTTAAAACGGCTAGATGAAATTTGAATAAAATTTAATGATTTGGATGAAATATGGTACGTAAGCTAGAGTCTGATGCACATTGCTGGCTACTTTCTATCCTGATATTTATACAGACAGACAATATACGTATAATACTGACAGTATATGTTCCCGTGCATGGCACAGGCCTCTTCTCAGAATAAGAGGGATACAGTTACCACACAAAAAATAAATCAAAGGACTCTCTACTCAAAATCCTTTAACACACAGTAAACATACCAAAGTATCGGCTGACAAGATGCTAGTTACAGATAAAGGCTGTCTATTCCTGGCGACAACAGTGACCCTTGTCAAAAGGATTCGGATTTGCAAAAAGACATCCGCACGAAAATAGAGTTTGGCCGCATTTTAATCTCGTCCACGTTTGTAATAATGTTTATTCTGGAATCTTCTGATAAATCCATTAGGACTCTTTAAACCTTAGCTTCCATTGGTCAAGTTAGTTTGAACGATTAGGCTACGTATAATATTACTTAAACTCTCGCGAGAATAGGCTCGACAACTAAAAAAAACTGTTTAATCCGTCAGTTAGATAATTAAAAAATATTGTAGACGTATTTTTTATTTTGTTTGTCAAACAAAAATGACGAGGATACAGTGCTTAGAAGTATCGAGTGAAGTCATTTAACCTAATAGTGACGTCACAAGCCGCCACTCCGGAAGTTTGATGATCTATACCTTTGTCGATTTTTAATAATTTGATAAACCAAAAAATACGTGTCCCATAATTTTTCCATAATCTAACTGTCGGACTAAATAGAATGATATATTTTTAACGCAGTCGTCATCCCTATTATTAAAAAAATAATAAAATGGTTCAACTCACGTGCTCGGCTCTCTCTCTTTCTCTCAATGCGTTTGACGCACATCAATTTCCATCGGATAATTTAATTACCAAACATTGTCTTACGCGGTGAGCGCAGCGGCAAACGCATGTTTGGTAATTAGATTGCGTAGATTGTGATTGGTTAGATTAGATGTGTGTCAAACGCAGCGTTTATCGCATGAAACAACGGAGCGTTTTATAAGCTAGGAACGTTCCGAATAGTTTTGATCTTTTAGGATGATCTTTTTAAACAATTATGACTTTATGAATTGAACCGTTAGCACAAAACACAGATAGTTCAGAAGTCAATCTCCATACAAGTGCGCTCGAGCAACGCACACATAGACACTGCTCACGGACACGATATCTCGGCACGGTTGGGACCGGTGCGAGCGGGAGTGCCATGCGCTTGAGACACGCGTCTGTGAACTTTTTTGTGCAATAATGGAGCAACAAAAAAAAGTTATTATAACTGTTCAGTGGACGGTTGTTTAAATTAAATAATCGTGAATTTCGCCAATAACGAAATCGTAGCAAGATATTTTCTGTGGCAAATTTATAATATAACAAGGACATTAAACTTTAAATATTTTAGTTATTAATTTATTTTTCCATTCTTCCCGTTTCATTCTCAACAATAAAACAAACAACTAGATAAGAGTGCCACTATCGCGATAGTTTTTTGGTGCATAAGCCATAGTTGACAACCTTAGAGCGACCGACTAATATTATAAATGCGAAAGTGTGTGTGTTTGTATATTTGTCCGTCTTTTTGCAAAGAGATAGTTTATGGGCCAGAGAGCGACATAGGCTACTTATATCCCGGAAAAAAAAATTGTGTAAATTTTTGTAACTAAATGCGATAGATTTAATTCAAATATTTTTGTGGATATTTTAACACATGTAAACTGTTAGCAAAGTCCCAAATTAGTATAACTACGGAAATGGCGGGACGATTTGGACGCACATGAAATCGAGTGGTAGGAGCAAGCTATTGAATGAAAGAAAGAAGCGGAGACCTTTGCTTAGTTATAGTCGAGTTTAACAGATTCACTAACAGTGATTTTGAGATGTACTTGAACAATACTAAACCGCAATGACTCACATAGACGTTAAAAAAAGATTTTTTTAAGATATTTTTTTAATACAAGCTTTTTTGCTGTACATGCGTTGTCATACTATATTTCCGTACCTTTCAAGTCGATGCCATTAACCATCGAGGAGCTCCATCCTGCAGAGCCAATCATGGCTGAACCACCAGGATATCACTATATCAGGTTATTGTATTGTACCAGATTTACATAAGTATACCAAATTTCAAGTCAATTCGACCGCTAAAAGTGGTTCAAATTCAACTTGCAAGATTTTGCCCGCACATATACACATACAATCTATATTGCAAGTTAGATAAAAGCTTGTAAAAATACTGCGATAGCGGTACTGTAAAATAGGTATGCATATTACGGTCATATAGCTGTTACCGCCGCCGGCGAACGTGTAAAAAAGTAACCTTTCTATCTTTGTCACAGCAAACTCTTTCGTATTCTAACATCCCACTTTCTGAAAGTCGTCAAATCTTGAATAAATTGATACCGCAGACTCAAAGCCGGGACATTATCACAGGGAGTCTAGTCGAACGAGATAATTACTCGCGATAAGCCCTCCGTTACGCTAATGCCCTGTGGGGCGGCCATCTTTGATTTTATGAAGGACTCCCTATGTAACTTGCAACGAGTTATAACCTAACCAACTTAGTTAAGTTGATGCCGAAGGCATATTACACTGCAGGTCTTGCAACCGGACTTTCAAAACCAAGTTTGGGTTTGCTAGTCACACTCGCGCCCGTACGAGGGTCTAATGGGCGCTCTACACTTAGTCCGCGGATCACGGAGCGAACTTGCCGCGAATTTAACAACGACGACGACGGTATTTTTACAGTTATGTCGCCGTCGACACGATACATCTGAGAGGACATCATCATCATCATCAGTTAAGTTGAAAACCCTCGACATTGTGATTTCGAAGCTTAAATATCTCAAGAACGGTTAACCGATTTTCACCAAACATGTTATAAGTTTGACGCTAAATACGTCTGTCCGTCATTGTAACTCTTATTAGGTATTGATTTATTAACGTGAAAGAGAGTTTCTTTGCGGTGATTCTTAGCTATGCCTTATTAAACTCAGTTTAGCCATTTTTGAAACATTGAACTTTGAAATGACAATATATTATTATCAGGAGTTTTTCTACTTTTCTAAATTCGTAAGATTATTGTAGGACTATCTTATTAATTGATAACGTAGATTCAAATCAAGCCTTCAGAAGGCTATTTCTCGTTATTTAGCATAATTTTATTTTCTCGTTATTAGCATTTTTTTTATAGTTCAACCAGCCAACCAACCATTTGTCGTTTTGATTCTTTCCTCAAATTTACATAACCCATGGTGCCAATACCAGTGACAGCTCCGCTCAAGCAAAGCGTAGCTCTCTTCGAGCAGTATTATCACGCCCCTCAGTTTAACTTCCTATACGATATGACTCTAAAACGAAGGAAATGCAAACAGATTTCGTGAGACATACACTCTTTTAATACGCACGTACGACAGCTGTTGAAGTCAATAATGTCTTTATGCATTGCCATTATTTTTATATTTGAATGTAATTGTAGTTGCGTATACGAGTATAAACAACTGAAGAATGACTTTAAAAATACTTAATGTCCAAGTAGGTAGACGAATACTTTAATAAAAATTTAAAGGCTGACCAGAATTATAAAAAATATCGCCATATTGCGGAAAAGCAATTAGAACAATTTCTTGCACTGGTAACACTAAATTCAAATGTCATCTGTCTATTACTGTCAAAGTTTAACGTTGTTTGCGCGTGGTATTTTAAAATGTTATTTTGCGTTTTTGTGCGTTAAAATGCCGAAGATTATCCATAGAAGGAATCCGTGGAAGAAAAATAATTTACAATGTATAAAAGTACTTGTCATAGAAAATGTATGTATATGTATGTAAACTCTTTATTGCACATACCAATAAAAATACAAATACACACAAAGGCCAGCTTATCCCTAAAAAAGGATCTCTTCCAGCTAACCTAATTAGGAGAAAACATTTTGTTATATAGAGGATAACCAGACAGTGAAAAGTGTAAGGAATTAAAAAATATTCCTTTAAGGAACATCGCCGACACCATTGTCAATATGACTGGTAGGAATCGTATATGAAGTGTAAAGAATGTTGCAATATAAAACGTAGAACTTAGAAGTGCAGCCCTCGCGTCAGGTTTTTTATATTCCTAGTCAGCCTTAAGTTATGTATCTGTAGTTATTTCTCATCTACAGTTCTTGACTTGTTCCATGTAATAGTGCATTACGCATACATTGGAACCTTTTCACAATAAACGTCAGTATTTTTCGGTAGCTAAGCATTCCATTCCGTCTGGGACTTCAAGCTGTCAGCAAAATGTCAGCAGAAAAGTCAAGTTTCCGTGGAATGGATAACAACTAAGGATAATTTAATGTTTCAAATTTCTTTATTTGTCGAGACTTCATCTAAGAATGTTTTAAGGCATTGTTATTTTTTTCATCATTACTCAATACATTAGATAAGAAATAAATATTATATTTTTCTATCGAAAATATATTTTCCCCTTCGTCCGTTTTATTAGCAATCCGCTTATGGAATTACACGATATATTTTTATTAACGTATCTCTATGATACATTATTATTTTATTATACTTGAAACATTTTCTAATATCGTTTCTAATATTCTTTTTCATTTTAATACCGAACCAAAACTAAAACTGGTTGAGAAAACAGAAAAGAACAGCTGGGTCCTCATCAATCCATGATATCTGTGCAGCGTGCTTAACCATATAATATATTAATTGACCCATCATCAAAGGCCTTTGCATTTATGGCAGATTCAAGCATTGTATCAGTGGGTGGCTGATACAGGCATGTACACTCCATGTGCTCATAAAAAAACCTTCGGAGTTTAGAAGCAGCTTCGGGAATAGACGATGACACGCGATCGTGATAATATGCGGTTCTGTTCTGTTATCAACTTGAAAAACTTTTCAAAGTTACCGTAAAAAGTTATGGCAAGAATAACAATCCGTACAAAATAAACCTTACTGTAATAATATTACGCTTCTTTATCTTTTTCAAATTTTAACACATCATTACATTTTGTCATGATACAAATAAAACATAATCAGCATTTTCGAATTCTTCCATCGTTAATTTAAATAGAGAACACCCCGCTTTAACACACTACTTCTACGCCGTTAACAAGAGAGTCGTGTACATATATTTTTGATCACATGTTTGCTCACAAGCTTATGAACTCGACTGTACGACGAAATCTTCAAGTGACCCCCAAACAGTATTTTTATGGGGGCTGTGGAAAAACCATTTTAATACGGT
Organism: Choristoneura fumiferana; assembly: GCF_025370935.1. Lineage (NCBI taxonomy): Eukaryota > Metazoa > Arthropoda > Insecta > Lepidoptera > Tortricidae > Choristoneura > Choristoneura fumiferana. Next base: position 13,132,366 of record NC_133479.1, on the reverse strand, counting down.
ATTTGACAACTCCTGATTTTGCTATATCTTGATATTATTATGAAAATATAGATATAGATATACATATAGTGTTTAGCGAAGAGAAAATTGAAATCGGTTGAAAATTGGATTTATAGTGTTTTTTTGAAAAATCAATATACCTGTCTCTTTCTCAAACGCTTTTCTCTATGTAGCATGTATGGCGGTACTGGCGTGTGGCGTCACATGCCAGTATGTCTTTCTCTGTCTCATCTTGGATTTCAAACCCTTATAACATCGTTATTTGTAAAGGTAGCTTAAAAATTGTTTTTCTATTAGATAACAGGCATTGTGTAGTTTTAATTTACAAAACATATACAAAATAGTCAAATACCGTATTGTAAGATTGTAAAATGTTGTCGTTATTTTTACGAAACGTGACGTGTCAGATAAATGAACTGAAACAATCACTGCTCACCCGCGACTTTATGATAGCTACGTTTAAACAAGAAATGTGTGTTCATGCAGTTCCTCCACCTACACACTAAGAACACATACAAATCACACAAACCCATCCATCGCCACCACATCACAATATACTGACGCGTTTTGAACTCAACCAGAGCTTATCGTCAGAGCAACACAACCGTTCACTATGCTACCTGGCACCTATTTAGTAAAAGTTACACGTGCTACTTACAAAAAAGTGACAATTATGTAGACACACACACACTTGTAACTTTTATAAATATGGCCAGATATAAGACTCAGATTGTGTCCGTTGAACGTTTAAAATGAACGTTTAAGTATTAAATATTCTTGTACATATAAATGATATGAATAAGATAAGAAAATACGAACCCTGTGTCATAAAATCAGTTCGGTATATTTCAAAAGTATTTATATTATTTAATGTTTTTTTAATTGTTGTTAAAGTCAAACTCAAAGTCAAAATATCTTTATTCAATTTAGGCTATAACAAGCACTTATCTATAAATGTCAAAAAAAACTGCCACCGGTTCGCAAAAACCTCTGTTGCGGAGAATCCGGCAAGAAACTCAACGAGGTATATTTCCATACACATAACGACTATTTCCATACATTTCTCTATGTTTAAAAAGTCACTGCAGTGCTAAGATCTTCACATGACTGTTCAGTTAAACGGTCAAACTAACGCAAGCATCTGTTGAAATATTACGACTTAATATGTAAACACTTATTGAAATTGTTAAAAGGATTTTTGTAGGAGCAATCCCCTGCAAAAATCTTCGCTAACAATACTTCGGATGTCAGTAACGTCAGCAAAAATCTACGTGTACATGCAATTAATTATTTGTGCAAATTATTTTAGGAATCACATGTCCAAACCAAACCGTAACCTGAATCGTAAAAGAATACAAAAATCGCCGAAAATTTCCGAACTTTGAATACCTATGTTATTCACTATTCCACATCATGAATATACGAAATCTGATTCTACGTGCATTGACTAGAAAATGAATTATGAACTAAAACATACTATTAACAATTTTATGATCTATTGCGCATCGTCTAACAGTAGCAATATAGCACGTTAATATTGTAAATACGCAACGTCATCCATAGAAATTACCAACAATTTATGTAAATCAGATTATTTGCAATCATTTGTATGAGGATTGCGTACCGCGTACTATTTTACTAACACAGACCCCGGTACATTTAGATTTTTATGGAGAACACACGAGATTCAAACTTTGTTAATATTGAGTACAAAGTGTAAGTTGGAGTGGGGTTAAATTCATAGTATGTGATATAAAATATACAACTGGACGCTAAACAGGAAACGAAATAATATCAAGTTTAATTTTGTCCTGTAAATTTTTGTATTTGTAAATATTTCTCTCTCTCTCTCTCTCTCTCTCTCTCTCTCTGTATAACATTTTCAGATTAGAATCGAAGACCCACTTTCATGACTATCTATATAGGCTGATATCACGCCATCTTTGTTTGTTGGAGCAAAAAAGACAGAGACGGCATCAGAAATATAAATACGTAACAAATTGCGGTTTTACTATATGTAATAAGACTAATAAGTAGTTATGAATATGTGCGAAAATCTCTTAAAGCATTATACCAACTGGAGATGCCAACAACGGGCGTATCCCTCTGCCAAAAGATTAGATGTGCGTATGTATTATTATAGTGTGGATTGGTGTAAATACCAATTTGCGTTCCGAAGTTCCGGAATCTCGGACGATTTGAACGATATTTAAAAATTGGAACTGACACGTTCAAAAAACCCAAAAACTGAAACGACAAAAAAAAACATGCAAATATTAAGCCTGCTCAAAACAAATCACTTGAACAGTTGAAAAATGATGCAGTAGAGAAAAAAAAACAGCCGGACATTTTATCCCAAGCTGAAACGGACGCGCTTCGCACTCGCTCAGTCGATAAAAAGCTGCAAAATTTGATGAAACAATCTAGTATGGCTTGTAACAGTAGGTGTTTGCGTAAGCTGTACTGTTGGCTTCTGGGGTGAGCATGGCACTTCCGGTTGGTTTAATCGTCTAACATCCAGCTAAATTGAACGTCGCAGGCGCGTATGAGATAAGACAGTTATTGAGGCTGGCGGGTAATCCGACATTCGAAACACGTATTAATTGAAGGGAGCGTTAGCAATTAGAGAGCGCAGTGATTTTCACTTCTACCCTACTCATATGCAAATTAAGGCGGGATGTTATTGTATCAGATTAAATATAGATATTTCCTAGGTTACTAGTTCTTCAGTAATTTTGGGAGCATGTCTTTAAAAGATAAATATTAAAGTTGAGTAAGATAACTCTTGTTCTTTCATAGATCATTTTGAAACCACAAATATTTAAATATTGACGACCGGATAGCCAAGTGATTAGAGAACCTGACTACAAAGCTTGAGGCCCCGGGTTTGATCCCCGACAGGGGCAGATATTTGAATGAATAAAACGAATGTTTGTTCTCGGGTCTTGGACGCTTAATGATATGTATTTATGTACTAGCTTTTGCCAGCGGCTTCGCCCGCGTGGAATTCGGTTTTCGCGCGCTCAGTGCATTAAGCTGTTAAAATGGTATATATTTAACATTTTGAAAGTACATCCATATTTATATCAGTCTCTAGAACGTAACTATCTACACACGCTTTCTTATAATGACGAGTATCCACATAAGAGGTTATCCTGAACTTAAAGCATTCTTACTACATATATGTGACAAATGTTACTTAAATTTATTTTTCCTTTTTAGTTCATTTATTTTTTCTAATAAAAGCATGTTTTTTAAAAGGTTTTTTTTTCTTTTATTTACTAAAATAGTTTACAATAACGTAAATACGTGGCAGTATCAAGTTAGAGTAAATATCAAATTCTCAAGTCAAGTGTCCCTTGGAGCAGGCATAAAATCAAACTTATGTCAAAGCGATGAAAGATTTCGTGTGAATAAAAATAAATGAAAATAAAGTTATAATATAAATCAATAATGAGATAAGGTTGCTAGTATCTTCGAGGAATACAATAGAAACGTGTAGATGATAATCCCAAATAGCTCTAGGTAACACATTGTCAAAACACACCTATCTAGACATGGTAGTGCGTAATGCAAATGAGAATTCTCTCCTGTTGATATTTTACTCGAACATGAAATTGCTTTCATGTAAATTAAATTACACATTCGTATGAGGTCTGACGAACATTTATGTGTTAGGTAAATACATTTGGAAGGATTTAGTTAGCCGTGTTTGTTGCAAAGTATTTAATTGATGTGACAGTTTTAAACTTAACGGTAGCGTCATCCATTAACATTAATCTGGGTACCTTTTTGTTGTTAAAGGCTGACCAGAATTATAAAAAAACCCCGCCATATTGCGGAAAACCAATAGAACTAATTTCTTGCACTTTTAACACTAAATTCAAATGTCATCTGTATATTGCAGTCAAAGTTTTACGTTGTTTGCTCGTTGTATTTTAAAGTGTTATTTTGTGTTTTTGTGCGTTAAAATGCCGAAGATTATCAATAGCCTTGGAAGGAAAACAATTCATATAAAAGTATTTGTCATAGAAAAACTCTGAGGGATTAGAAAATATTCCTTTAAATAACATCACCGACACCGTTGTCAACATGTCTGGTAGGTATCTTATAGTATGTTGCAATATAAAACGTATTAGTGCTGCCCTCGCGTCAGGTTTTTTATATTCCTGGTCAGCCTTTAGTCGCATTTGTCATAGAATAATCAAAATTAATAATGTCTGTTCAATTTGTACCTACTGCGACAGGAACACAAAAAAAAATAAGAGAAATAAGGCTGGGGCCGGGATTGAAGCCACTTGTTCGTGAAACGAATTAAATTATCATTTACTGTCACAAAAATGAAAATAATAATAGAACGGGAAATCCGTGAACAATTTCACAATCACCTCACTAGTATAAAATTCATCACGTTTTTCAGTGGAAGACTTTACGCGTCTTTGATTTAAAATTTTAAAACACAAATAAAAATATCTAATACCACGAGAAAACGAATAAAAAATCTATCATTGCCTGAAAGCGAATCCGTGTTCCTGTTTTGCTGAATTTGTTTAAACTCTGTACAAACAAATAGCTGGCGGAAAGGGTTATTTATTGCTCTCGTATTTAGATTCTAGATAGTATAATCTTTATTCTAAATAGGAGACCAGATGCCGGGGAAACTGGGGTAACGACAATTCGCAGATACTGCGCTCGGGTAAGGAAGTGGGCGGTATGAGTTCCTAACTTAGAAGTTCTAAGGGTTTGGCACACTGGATCCAACGATCAAGTCCAAGCGATTGCTCATGTTTAAATTAATTTTATGTTTATTGCAATCAAAATGGAAACGTTCATTCTGTAAGTAGGCTACAAAAGGCTCTTTTACATGTCATTTTTATTTTATACCTACTACTAGCGTTTTCGGAACGACCATCATTACGAAGAAAAATACACCGCAATAAACTTGGCAGAAAGTATTTTTTTCAAAACAAAATATAGGGGCAATTTCAAGAAACATAACTACGAAAGGTATATTTTTAATTGTATTTCAAATTTCGTAACTTAAAACACAAAAGAAAAACTTTATCGGATCACTTTGTTGTCCGTTTTCTTTTTTATTAATAATGGTTGTTCATGGGAATGCGTAGAGTTATTAAGTTAAAATTAATATGAAATACTCGGGTTTGTAATCTCATAAATCCTAATGGCAAGAATGCGGCTTAGAACAATATGGAAAATTAAACAAATGTACATAAGATAGGGATGGCGATGGTCATGTATATGTCGGCAGCCGATCGTAAAATCCGCCAGATCACGAAATTCCTAGGCATATCATGAAATGGCGCCATTTCATGATATGACTAAAATTTGGCCAGGCATATCACGATGTGCCTGAGAAACAATACGGAAGATCGATTAGAGCAACGCATTCGTCGATATTCCTAGCTCTATAGTTTATCTTTATAATTTCATGATTTGCCTAAACGTCACTATGCAAATCGTTAAACGTTGAGATTTAAACAATATGGCGGATGTCCCTTAGCCAATTCATGAAATGACGCCATTTCACGATATGCCTAGGAATTTCGCGATTTGGCGAATTTTACGATCGGCTGCCGATATATAATGTGATTTCATATTTACAATAAACTAAAGTCGTGAAGAGCAATTTAACGCTAAAGTGATGTCTATGTCCTACTGAGTAGTATTGAAACTTAAAATACGATAAAATGTCACTATACATTTTCGAAATCAGGTTAGACTTAATTCAGATCTGATATTAGCAACCATGAGGTTCTGCAAATAAATATGCACTTTAACTATCAAATGTGTGACTTAATGTTGAACGTTCAATGTTATTTTTGCCAATGGTAATTGAATCTAACACTATCTAGATTCAAAACTTAAGTTTCGTTTTTAGGCTCTACCTACATACTCAATATAGTAGCTGGCTGGATAATTAAATGCCACAAAGTCAAGTCAAAGTCAAAATATCTTATTCAATTTAGGCTAAAACAAGCACTTATGAATGTCAAGAAAAATCTACCACCGGTTCGGAAAAACCTCTGTTGAGAAGAATCCGGCAAGAAAATCAACGAGGTATATATATTTTTTTAATTATTATTTTTTTATTTTATTTTTTGTTAAAAGGGGCATCAAATTGTATTCTATGCCAATTGTTAACCTGAAAATAATATTTTATGTGAATTTTATCATAGTGTTAAATTGTTGAAGAAAAATCAAATGAATAAAAACAGATTATTTTTTACCTCCATCAGCTAAAAATGTGAAAGTAGTATTAATTGATTGACTGTTTTAATTGTTAATTTTCTCTGGTCTCCGCGATACAGGCCCAGAGTCTAGTGCGGAGGCTGCCGATAAACCATCAATGTAATGTGTTTATATTTCAAATAAATTATTTTATTCTTATTCTTTACGTATAGTCAGCAACAAAGACATGAATACACCCAAAGTGCCAAAATATGTATACAGGACTTTATTGATTGCCTAAACGTTAAGGTCGTGTATACATATTTTTTGCACTTTGGCTGTAAACATATCTTTGTTGTTGACTGTACAAACAGAAGTCAAAGAATTCAAGCAAACAATAAATGGCGTACAAAACCCCATTGACAACTATAAAATTGTAGTCGAGTATTTCGAATGATAATTGAAAAAGAAGCAAATGATGTGGTATGACAAATTCCAGCTCAAGAAGTCATAAAAAATTCAAAAAGGTCATCTTTATTAAGTTTAACATTAAAAATCGATACCCGTTCTAAAATAGAATCAATATTGTAAGGTAAATGTTGTTCGGAAACCTCAAAGCTGTTTGAGTGGGTTTCTTTGGTAGAAATAACTCAATACGCAACTGGTTTAGGTTTTAAAATAGTTACGGGGCTTCATTGATCAACAAATCATTAATGATAATTTTAACCGTAAGCAAGTGATCGAGTTGACAGTTTAATGATTATTAATAGTAAATAAATAGGGGACGGCTAAATCTAAATAAAGGATTACAAATTAAGACGTGTCGTTGCTATATGGATTACGCTATTTAGCACTGTAACTGCACTTTTCCACAGAATTTTTACGGTGACACTGGCTTGTGGCGACATTTAGTAGCCAAATTGATAGTTATTTTATTTGCTGCTACGGAACCCTTTATGAGCGAGTCCAGCTCGCACTTGGCCGATTTTTAATAGACCTGTGTCTTGAAATTATTATTGTATGTTTAGAAGATAACAATATTTCTTTTGTTATTAGGACGCAAAGCTCGTCCGTGCTTCACGACTATAACATCCAGATAGATCCATCTTTATGCAACAAACATGTTTCCTATCAACGAAACTAGCCAATATTGTTGTAAAAACGTTATGTTCATCAGAACTGTCTATATCTATGAGCTCAAAAATATCTGAACGCGATTGACAATACAGTCATGTTCATAATAATTTTAGGCATCTAAGTAGCTCTGACTTTTACGATAACTGCACTAAACGTTGTCGAAACGATTGAAGCTTACAACATTGTTTGTCTATTAGCGAGTTGAAATGATTAGCGCCTTTTGATTTGTAGCCGAAAGTAAACAGCAGTTTTGTGAAATGTCGCTGACGTTAAAGAAGGTTTGGGCACATACAGCTGTTAGGTGATACAGGGGGGTCATAAAAACGGTATTTGACTATTTTTTATATGTTTTATAAATTAAAACACCACTTTACCTGTTATGGAAAAAATAAACAATTTTTAAGCTATCTTTCACAATAATAACAAAGTTATAAAGGTTTGAAATTCAAGATTAGACAGAGAAAGACATACTTGCATGTGACGTCACACTTGCTGCATAGAGAAAAGCCTTTGAGAAAGCGACATGATATAGATTTTTCAAAAAATCACTATTCATCCAATTTTCAACCGATTTAAGTTTTCTCTTCGCTAAACACTGTCTGTAAATCTATTTTTTCATAATAATAAATAAGACATGGCAAATTCAGGAGTTGTCAAATACCGTATTCGAGCGCTTTAACCGCCTCAATTTAATAGGCTGTAGAATTTGATGACATTTTCGATTAGTTTTTAGACGTCCTGTATTTCTAACTAACTTTCTGTGATCATAAATGAGCTATGAGGCTACAGCATTGAATTTCATCGTGCTAATATCATCTAAGATTGGCAGCTGCCGGAACACCTACATTAAACTGTTTCCTTATTACAAAGAACTAGTTAATATAAACTTAGTTTGTTTCGCGGTCAAGGTTAGTGTCTGAAGTTTGAAGGTTATTCGATAAAATCTTCATTTGATTGATTAATGTTTTTTAAGACTACAGACCTAACCAACTTTTAAAAATATTTAAATTTATTCAGCATAAACAATAATCTTAGGCCGTGTTTAAAATCGTGGGTTCATATTGGGGCCCGTACCTCTGAAAAATTCATATGCAATAAGTTTTAAATTTACTACGAGCTTTACGGTGAAGGAAAACATTGTATGGAAACCTGTACATCCCCGTGATGCAATTAAATGTTGTGTACTCAACAGTGGGGCTTGTATAGACCGAGATGATGAAGCAATTATTTAAAGCATTTAATTTACATAAATATTCCGAAAGTTCAGCATTAGGTTTCGTGTATAGTTTTAGATTTTTTTTATTTTAATTAGAAATTCAAAAAGAGTAGATACAAGGTATCCAACAATTTGTTAGTTTAATAAAAAAATAATTCACAATTATCACTCTAAATAATTTAAATTATAATTACACATTTAAAACAAATTCAAATTACCACTTATCCACTTGGCATCGTTAATAATTATTCAATGTTAATACATACGAGTATAATAATATGTTGTTAAATAAGTATTATTAAAAATAAGTATATGGTTAGAGCGAGTGTTTGGAGTTGCAAAGCATCGCAATTTTGAGCATTGTTTTCAAAGAATATAGTCACTCACTATGTCGCTTACTTTGTCTGGTGTACAATAAAGAGTCTTTGTATTATATTGTATTGTATTGTCAACTTTACTAAGCCAATTAATGCAAAAAAATTAAACAATAGCTTTTGTAGTTGCGATGCTTTTCCCGTTTCCCAAGTGGCAACGTTGCCAGATCATTTGTAACTGGGTCAGTTTTATTCGCGACCTAGAATAGTTTTCCACTGTCAGCATTTCGTGGAGTACTGTCGCCCGACTTTGTGCGACGTGGATGAATGAAAGACAGAGACATCCGCTCTTTGGATTTTTTATTTTTCGGGCGGCGGTTTTGTCAGCTTTTTAAAATTACTTAGTTACCAATGAATAATTTTATTTACTGTAGTAATGTTGAAAAATAATTGATTAATATACGTCAGTGGCGTATCAATCATTGATAAAAGATGGTGGAATAGTTAATTAATCTAAAAAATGCAACATAATGTTTCAAACGTCCAGAATTCTCACTCATGAGTACTCATATCATAACGAATATTTTTCGGGACTTAATCATGAACTATTTAAAATTACCTCCACGCTTGGATCATAATAATAATGGTAATATTATTACAGCGACCGTGGTCGACGTCGACGACGAAGTCGACTCGATGTAATTTTAAATAGCTCATGATTAAATCCCTATTTTTTTTTGTTAAAATCATTTATTCTATAACAACATTGAGATTCTTTTAAAACTAAAGTCTAGTTGGTTTTAAAATTACTTATTAAATGGAGCTTTCGTAGTTTATTGTCTTACTTTGAGGATGCAAATCTCGGTCCGCGCAGTGACGCTCGCTCTATTTGTTCTTTAATTGTGCGCTATTCTACAACACCCTGTACGTTTGTCACATGTATTATTAGATCTATTGTGGCAACATAGTCCAGTTTAGGAAGATTTATTTATTTATTTTGAACAACACATACAATTAACTTTGAATAAATATTATAAAAATGGAAGGATTTCTTTGAACTTTTAAGTCGGTAAAACACTGACATACTATCGCAGAAAGTATTCTTGAGATTGCAAAAATATGACTTAGCGCGCAGACTCTGTCATTTTGGATTTAAAATCTGAGGATTGATATTGCTTTATACATCTTTAACGTATGAACTTTTACTTTCAACAAAGGTAAAGTCAATTCTGTGATAATATTAAAATTACCTCTTTACAACTCAAGTCCTCACCCTTCACACACATACACAAACACACGCACACGCACGCACACAAACATAAACACGCTGTAATGGCAAATTCGTTGTTTTTTAATATTTAGTTTGTAACAATAATTTCTGTCACACTTCAGCTAATTTTGTTAATCACACACGCAGGCTACCAAGATACAGGCTCAGCCTAGTTTGGAGTCTGATAGATAAATCGCATGAACTGGAACAAGTGTCCTTTGCTAAATAAACTCTTTTTTTTAAAAAACAGCTTCATATGTTGGAAAAAAAATAAGCCGACAAATCTGGCTTAACCTGAGTTTTGGAATAAGCAAGCGATTACATTTTTCTGATGGTTGGGGATAGACTAGTTCAGTTCATATCATACTAGCTGCATATACTTTAGCCAATTAGATAGGTACATCCGGCACACCCGTTTTTTTAAATCTTATTTTCATCGGTAGGTATCTATTATCTAACTTAGTAATCAAGTAAAAAAACAAATTATGTCTTCTACAAAATTAATCAACATAACAAATTGCTCTTCAACGCGGTCTTGTAAAAGCTAAATTAAGTACATTATCCACCATTAAAGTGTCAAGCGACACCTTGTACGAGCGTACGATAATAACCCGCTGTCGGCAAATGCAGAACTCGTTTTTGTCGGCTGTTGCATTGCAAGTTTGTATAATTTCATGTGTTTTCCTTTCTAGAAACACTCGTTTTTAATCAATAGAAAAATAGGAAAAAAAAAATAGGCGAAATATTTTGAATAATAGTAGATTGATAAACAAGGGTTGTAAGTGATCAATTACACCCAAGATATTTAGGCGCACGAGCGAGCAAAGCGAGCGAGGATGCCGATAGTTCGCGGGTGTAATTGATCACTCTACTCTACCACAAACTACTCCACTTTTCATCACAAATGCGAGGAAATAAAGAAAAACCGTTATACATGTATACGCAATTTGTAACAGAGCGGAAGAAAATTTATCGCGCCAAACCGTCTTTTGCTTTTTTTTTAATGGCTCGCGCTCTTTGGCTTTGGCACATTCAGCCAGCACTGGCCTGGGCAGAAGCATTATGCCAGCATGGAGGTTTGGAGGTAAGTATTCGGCATTACAATCTCATTTTTTACCAGTACGTGAATACAAAGGAGCACCATTCGATTTTTAAATTTACTTATATCCCTAAAGATGTAAATCGAATTTACAACACGGATTTCAAGTTAAATGCAACCTACTTTCAGAGCTTAACTGATGAAAATTAAAAAAAAAACACCAGGTATAGATTGTTACGAAGGAACTTTTTTTTGGACATTATTTTGATTATTGGCGAGTAAGTACTTCTTGTTTTTTACGAACTAGCAAAGGTTGCAAAGTAATTAAACTTACTTTGAAATGGAAGCAATATATACAGCCAGTAACACCGCCCATCAAAGCCTTCCAATAACCATAAATAAATGTATTTATGATCGTTTTCCAGGTCACGTAAACAATAACAACCGTACCGGTAAATAAAATCTTCATAAAATAACGCATCCGCTATAGAAATCTCAATGCACTTTTAAAGTATAAAGGATATTGGAAACACATTAGTCTTGCCTGAAAGGAGATATGAGAGGAGGAACATGGACTATGCAGTCAGTGCTTTATATTGATTTGCTCTGGCTCCTATTGAGACGGGGAGGTTAACTGTTTCTCATTGTTATCAAAATCAAAACAAAAACTCAAAAAGTATATTGTGCAAGCAGGTAGGCCGCAAAGTGCCATTTTACATAGCACTTTTTTAAACAACCCATTTCCAAGAAGACCATCATTTCCAAGAAGAATGCGCCGCAAAAACTTGGCAGAAAGACATTTTTCATCACACTTGCTCGTAAACAGTATCGTAACATGCAGGCTACCTTAGTTGCAACCCCCCAAATAAAACCCTCGACCATAATGTGCTTGTCATGAAACCCGTGGTCGGTAAATGAGTCATTGCGCGTACACATTTTCTTGTCATGAAGCCCAAGGTCGGTAAATGAGTCTGTGCCCGTACTGATGGTGCTGCGTGCGCTGCTGCAGCACTACATGGACCACATGCACACGCACGTTGCGGTGCATGCCGAGGGAGGGGGAGGTAGAGGGCAACGTTGCCAAGAGCACAGCCTAAAGTATCGCCAATATTTGGAAGAATTATATTTTTCTTTTACAAATATAAAATTTTACTTGCAAATGTGATGAAAAACATTATATGTCGCACGGGCGGTACTAGAATTACGAACATCGACTCATTAAAGCCCTCAGTCTTCGACTTCGGGCTTCTAATAGACTCTCGTTCGTAATTCCTTATTTACCGCCTTTAAGACAAAATGTACTATTTCAAAACAATATCTATGATTTGCAAACTACATTGCTGATTAAGCTGATTTTTATAGCCCCAGTTAAGCATAAACTCCATTGACCTCCAATCTATGCCATTGATATCCAATCTCTCCTCCAATACTATGGAATCCAACAAAAAGTTGGAAACCCCGACTTTGTCACTTCTAAGTTCAATATCTCAAAAACGGCTGAACCAATTTTGATGAAACTTGTCTAAGAACCATCGCTAGAAAACCTGACTTCAAATTAAAAAACCGGCCAAGAGCGTGTTGGATATGCCCAAAATAGGGTTCCGTAGCCATTACGAAAAATTAAGTAATATTTTTCTAAGGATTTCGTATTTTATACGGAATCTTCCAAGTTTAGGTATATTTTATACTTTAGGCTGCTATTTACTCTTAAACTAGTAATAATTCTTAAGCAAATTTAGCCTTTATAGTTTTCCTTTCAAGTTTGATATACGTACTACCATCCAGAATTTTTTCAATATTTTCCATCCACCGGTTTAGATTTTAGAGGGAGAGGCTCGATTTTAATAAAAATTTGCACTTTAAAGTTGAATATTTCGCAAAAAAATCACTGAATCGAAAAATCGTTTTAGCAACCCCCTAATGGTTTTAAAACATCTATCTAACGATATCCCACACTATAGGGTTGGATGACAAAAAAAAAATAACCCCTACTTTACGTCTATGGGAGGTACCCTAAAAATATATTTTTTAGAATTTTTTTATTATATCATTTTGTCGGCATAGTTTACATATATATTCGTGCAAAATAACAGCTTTCTAGCATTGATAGTCCATGAGCAAAGCCGCGGACGGACGGACAGACAGACAGACAGACATGGCGAAACTATAAGGGTTCTGTTTTTGCCATTTTGGCTTCGGAACCCTAAAAACCGCATTCAAATCGATCCACCCGTTTGAGCTACGGTCCCACAGACAGACAGACAGACATACAGACACACATAGCGGTCAAACTTATAACATCATCTTTTTGCGTTGGGGGTTAAAAATTATGTGACTCAAATGAGCTCTCATGTAAATGTTCTTACGAATATTATTAAACATGCGAAAGTTATCAAGAGTGTGTGCGCACATAATAATATCTGTGTATACGTATATATGTGCATGTATGTGTTTTGTGTGTCTCAACCACAAAACACAAGTCTAAACGTGAAAATTTGGGCGGGTTTTCCTCTTACAGCGATAACGAAGAACACGATGTATTTTTCTTAAATACCATGGGAATTCATACAAATCATTGTATTTTTCAATTGATATTACATACAATGATTTACTTTAGTTCTTTTCTTTTCAGGTATATAAGTATTTGTTCTCTACTGGCTACAGTATCCGGTGAACTGACAGGTAAGCGCAACCTTTTATCAAATTGAGGGGCTGTTTCACCATCCATTGAGTAGTGTTATCTGACGGTTAAATGTGATGCCGTCTCTATTTATTTTGTTCGAATAGACGGAGACGGCATCACATTAAACCGTCAGTTAACACTAATCAATGGATGGTGCAGCAGCCCCTTAGTTCAATATTTTTCGTGACATAGTTTTTCAAGGTAGCAATTTTAAAAGGCTGTTTAGGAACATAAACAGCCTTTTTTTGCTTGATTTGCAATAAAAATGTACCGTGACCGTTGCCATTACAAGTCGATCAAGATAAGCTGAAACAGCTGCTACTAATAAGGGCGCGTCTTCGTGCTTCGTTCGAACCACTAAAAGCAATTATTTCTATTTTTGGATTTTCTTTAATAAGCTAGTTTAAGTTTAGGCAAACCGTCATTTATTTAGTACTCAAACTATTCATTTACATACTCAATATACTATATTTTTAACAAGGTAGTTGTCGTAGCATAGTTGGGTTAATAAGTTCCGTTTTTAGTAGGCGTTCAGAACAAGTCATTTTGTGACTTATTTTATATTGGGTTCCTTCCTTATTTCATAGAAGAAAGACTTCTTTTGCAATAATATCTATTAGTTATGTTATCTTTATTAACCGTCCTAGGTCAATTGTACAAATACTCAACTTTATCGAAATAAAAATAAAAAATACCGAAAGTAAATAATTTATTTGGTCCGTTCAATAAGATCAGTCTTGAAATTTGTAGATTTGACCAGTGTTATAATAGATTATATTGGTATCGCTTCGCTCTAGCATCGCTGCGTTTAAATTTACTGTCATATGCATTGTACTCTTAAAAACAAACGCTTACCCAAAACCCTTTCTATTTAAAAATTCAGCGCGATCATAATTAGTAAGCGTAAATGCATATTACTTTAAATTTTCATAAATTAAATAACTGTCTAATGGTCCAAACTTTGACCCAGATTCTGCATATTTTAAGTTATGTTGAAATCTGTTACAAACTACGAGATTTATTGGGCTACAAACTTTATTATAAGTTTCAAACTTGATAATTTTAGGGTTGGTTCAGTAATGTGTCATTGAAAACGTTTGCTGCTACTTCAAATTGTTTTGGATAGACCGGATATAATAAACAAAATAATTATCTCCAAAGGTTTTTTATTGGCTATTCGAGAAATAGTAAAGTTTAATTTATCATAACAGAAAATTGAATTTTTACCTAAATCCAGCCTTGTTTTATTAAAAGAAAAAAAAACGACCAAATACGAGTCTAGAGTTCTGTGCATAACAATTATTAGCAAAAAATACCTGAATTGGTATTTCTCTGTAGGTATAGATATTTATACCCTCCATTGTACACAGATATTCAACGAAGCAGTCTTAATAGGGGTTACAATTTCACCTTCAGATGTGCTGAAAACCTTTAGGAAGTTATTATTTTATTACAAAAAATGACATTGTTAGATATTCGCATATATATAATGTACAAGTCAAGTGCAAAGATATCGACACGGCCAATGTTACATAAATATGTATACACGACCTTAATGTTAAGTGCATGTACATATTTTTGTAACTTTAGCCGTGTCAATATTTTTGCACTTGACTGTACTGTTTTAAGGTACTCGTAAGTATATAATTATATTGTATAGGGCAACTTCCTTAGTGGAACGTAAACGTATAAAATGTTGTATTATTTACGCGTCTGAAGGAAGCTTCGAAGTTGAAAGGGCCTACTAAAATTCAGCAATTTGTTTGCCTCCACTTTGACAAATAGCTATAGATAAGCATTTCGTGTTAATGGAGATGTTTATGCATTAAAATAGCCTGAATATCTTACAAAGCGTTCTTTTTTCACAGTTCTTGTGCTTTAATAATTAGTAGGTCATCAAAATTTATGTTGTTACTCGTGAAACAGTAAATGAAAAGGTTTAACCAAATTGATATCATCATGCATTTTATAACAAATATGCTTCTAAGAGTAACATCTTTTTACAAAACTTATAATCTTTTTTTTATTTCAGTTGATTTCGACTTAATGATGGACTCCTTCTTCGAAATCAAAGACGCCGACGACATGGAAAACATCGGCGACTATACATATA
The DNA here is from genome assembly GCF_025370935.1 of Choristoneura fumiferana. Classification (NCBI taxonomy): domain Eukaryota; kingdom Metazoa; phylum Arthropoda; class Insecta; order Lepidoptera; family Tortricidae; genus Choristoneura; species Choristoneura fumiferana. Next base: position 13,116,405 of record NC_133479.1, on the reverse strand, counting down.
AAATAAAAAAGCCAGTTGACATACCACTTTCAAAATTCAGCTTTAACAGTTCCGTGCTTGCTTACCCTTTTATAATAAAGCTCGTATTCCAGTTAGAATCATTCCGCAAATCCAGTGTCTTTTCCATATCAGATGAGTCTGGCAATATAAAATTGGGATTATCATTTTTGCCTGCTGATGTTGACATAATCAGAGTTCTTTTAGAAAGCGACAGTTTCCCGAACGACGGTGTGCTAAGTTTTACAGTAACACCGGTAGAGGAAAATAAAATTATGAAACTGCTGATACACGTGACGAACAAACAGGCGTCTGCTTCCTTGGATTGCATTGCACTAGATCCACCTATGAATTTTACGGAAGCTATGAAAGAAATTAAATTCGATGATAAACTCACGCTACATTTAGGTTACTCAGAGGAAACAGGAGTTCTTAAGGTAAGTCTATTTTTTTTTTACGTTGAAATATTTTCATTGTTTCAATATGCGATAGAGTTTCCAAGAGTAAGTTCGGTCTAGCGAGGTATATTACAGCTCACGCTAGAAAATAAGCTTCTTCTGTTATATAGTACATTTTATAAAATTTTATACAATAAATATTGTCAGGGTGCCGTCATCGAAATCGATGTGGAGGACTAATATGTGCACGGTGACGCAAATGGCTAAAGACTGGAAGCATTTGAAATGTATTGGCGAAAAATGGAGGAAACGAACTGGATAAAGAGACTGATAAGTGACTAATGAGAGGTTCCTAGAAAGACTTGGTGAAAAGATAAATAAATGTTAGAATGATGAAGGGTAGGAGGGGTAGAAAGCTGGGCTTTTTGTTATGACACGACGATATAATACAAAAATCAGAAAAGGAAAAGTAGAGCGATAGGATGAGAAAAGTCGTATGTGTCGTAGATAGATCGAATGAAGAAAAAATATAGACGTTTTGTAATTGTTGCGACATGAGAAGATGTTGTATGACCCATAGTCTGACAATAAAGTTTTTGTATTTATATTTGAAGGAAATTAGAAGGAACTGCTTGCACTGACAAAAGATTTGCTTTTAAATGTTCAAGACAATTTCAACTACATAAGTAAATAAGTAAAAGTAAACTAGACAAATGAAATTATTAGAAACAAAATTATGGGAAACGTACACTTAAAAAAAGGGTAGCTAAATTTAATAATTAGGAACCAAAATTAAGCTAACATTGCAAAACTGATTTTCTAAGACATCGACCTAACTTTTAGCTACTAGTAGAGCTTAGTTTTGTAGTCACTCAAGTTATGTTACAAGCAACATTTTTTTTGTTACTGTTAGCAAATCTTTTTTTTTTTTTTTCAGTGTATGCCAGTAATGTCAGATACAATGTACGCATTACGCAGACATTACGAAGTGATATAACACTGTTTCTAGGGCCAGTAAGACTAGCCAGATATTATTCCACGCTCCTCTGTGACGGATATTAATGCAGTACACTGTCATCTTTTTTTTATTCGACTGGATGGTAAACGAGCAAGTGGGTCTCCTGATGGTAAAAGATCACCACCGCCCATAGACACCAGCAATACCAGGGGGATTGCAGATGCGTTGCCAACCTAGAGGCCTAAGGATACCTCAAGTGCCAGTAATTTCACCGGCTGTACTCTCCACGCCGAAACACAACAGTGCAAGCACTGCTGCTTCACGGCAGGATTAGCGAGCAAGATGGTGGTAGCAATCCGGGCGGACCATGCACAAGGTCCTACTACCTGTAAAATCACACCACTATAATAACGTCAACATTTGTACCGTTCATAACTGATACCAAAACAAACCGTTGCACACATGTTAAATATAGTTATTGTCTATCGTATTTTAACGCATGTAGAAACACGCATCAGCATCTTCTATCATTAACTACTTTGCGTAAACTACCTCAATGAATAGAAAATTGAAAGTTGTTGAAGCAATTTTCTAGAGACCTTAGTAACTGATAGAGGCTATGAAACGCACATTTATTATGTATGTTGATACATATAGCAGCAGCAGCAGCTACATGCGTATTACGCCTATTTAACTCACGCTTACTTATTAAGAGAATTAATGAAGCACAGAGACTAGTTCTTGAGTGAGCCATTAAGTTGATACTGTCCGGTAATTGGGGTTGCTTGGCTAAGGATTTACATAGCTGGCAGAAACTATTTATGATCTTCTTTATCTTTATTTTTTATACAGTATAAAACAAAATCGCTTCCCGCCGTCGGTTCTGCTATATTCGCTTAGATCAAGTGCAATAACAAAAAAATATGGTCAGTAAATTGTTAATAATTTTTTAACCCAAAACTCGCTTCCCTCCTCCTCTCTTTCTAGTTACGTCCGTGCGTGCGTGTGTTAAATTTATTAATTTAACTATTTACATAAGCAGTGCCATCAGCAGTGCAGTCCAACCTGATGGCACTACTTTCCCTTAAGATCTAGAAGATCTACCAAAATGATTGTATTTTATCAATTAGTTCTCTAAACAGTCGAAAGAGGGCGCTGTAAACTAGTATAATAAGGATTGTCTCATGGAAAATAAAAGCCCTTTTTTTTCGCCATCACCCACTGATTACATCAGTGCCATCACCGACTGCAACGGTCGGCACCAAAACCTATTAATCTGTTTTTATTCTTCCCAGAATTCCCGTAAATTAACATCAACCATCCCAAAAATCTTAATCAGATAACAAACTTAGATAACTACTACTAGTAACTAAATTTAGTACATAAGGTCAGGTAGTGCAGTATCGTGATAAACAGGTTCTATGCAAACGAAGTCTCGGGCAAAAGCAAGTTATTCATAATTTGAATTAACAATGTGTAACCATAACCGCATCAAAATAAACTGCGTCTCGTCCCCCTCCCCGCCGCGTCGCCCCTAAACGCACCGCTAATCCCCACCAAAACTGTACCAAACATTCGCGTGTAAGTAAACGCCCCGTCGCAAAATTAGCTGTCACTAAACAGCTTTCTAAATTAGTAGGCGACTCACACACGTCAGGGATTTTGTTAAACACGAGCAAATTAAATTATACGGCACGAGCGAGCTTGTATTAATTTTCTAAAGCAACTTTGCTAATTTAGCGCGCGATTCCGGGATGTGCGATTTTCGTACAGCTTTTACGATTGAGGGGGCTCTTGTTTTTATTTTGTTTTTCTTTATACATAAACTTGACCAATGAAAAGGATCGTGCAAAGGATCGTAGGTTCGAGCCCGGACCGGTGTCTGACCCTGTTCCTGAACGCAACACCCTCAGTGTTGCAGGTATGTACACGCAACAGTGATCCACTGTCACAGTGACATTAGGAGGGCACCTAAATCTTTAAAATCAACTGCAACGAAAGCACGTCGGTGCATGCCAAAGCGAACTAACATTAAATAGACGTTAAGAAAGATTCTTCCTGCATGAACTGGAATGAAAATGGTGGCCGAGCATTTAGTAAAAGCTCTTATCCTGGTAAGCTTTTACATTTGATAGGAAAAAGCAACCTTTTAGTACCCGTACAAACAAGTATTTAGTAGTATATTTACAGGTAATGAAATACTCGTAAATTGTTTAAAAATGTAAACTAGCAGGAATCACCTTTTACGGTTCTACTAGGGGAATAAAATCCAAAACCCCAAAGAAACCCCTCCCCGCTCCAGACGGGCAAGACTAAGAGCGTGGCGCTCTATTTTCATAACATTGCCCGTTTTATGAGGCGATCTTCCACTCAGTAATAAACAGAGATATCGCTCGCCATGCCAATCCTCCTCCTTTTAACCTGGATAGGTTCGTTAGTTACCTAATGTCCCTCTGATTAGAAATAGAAGCCCCGCGCGGCGGGGCTTCGTCGACTTTGTCACAGTGATGTCCCCGCTTTATAAAAATACTACCACTAGTTACTGCTTTCATCATTTCTGTTGTAATATTAAAGGATACTCACTTTATTATATTGGCAGTTACATTAAGTATGCGAAAGTAACTTTCTACGAAGGTAACCAATTCGTGGTGCGTAGGTATAACTCGCGTTTCGGCCGTTTGTATGAAGATGGTGTCACAGTATAAATATATAAGCTAAAGCAATATGGAAGCTAGGCATATTTTTTGAAATAAATACCTGCGCTCCGATGGAGCGTCAGGGTTGTCCACTTATTTTTAGTAAAATTGAAACAGAAAGGGTTAGTTCACGCTGTATCTTGGTCGGTCGAATAGCTAAAAACAACTATTCTGAAAGTTCCGTATTATCAATTATATTTTTCACCACTAAAAACGCGCGCTTTAAAAACGGCTAAATATACAATTCACTTCAATTTATTTTCATAACAATTTACATTGTTTTGGATATTAAAATCTATTCTGCAGGCAAACGTGTTACATAGAATTTAGTAAAATATTGTATCTATTGTTATTTTGTACTGAAAATATTGAATAAATTATCTTATCTATCTTATCTTATCTTATTAAATATAGCCTCTTTTAAAATCTAAATGTAATAATCATAAAAAAAACAACAACTGAGAACAACAACTGTGTGTGTTCGTTTCGATCGATTTGTTCGTAGCTTCCATACTGCGTTAGCTGATATATTTACTGTGACGATGTACTGCTCCTTTTTGTACTGTGCCAATATTTTAACGCAGTTGCATGTAATCATGACCACGGATACACTGAAGAATATGTGCGGGTAGACATCAATGCTCAGTTGTGTAGAGCATGCTTGGTCTACCGTCATTCTTGAGCATCGACTGCGTGCACTTTCACTTTTTGAGCGTCACGATTTAAAGGGTACGTATTGCAAGGTCTAAAATTAAAATAACTAACTTTAAATAACCTACGTTCAAAATCCCTAAAATCTAAATACCTAATGATTTTTTCACTTACATTCAAAATATCGAATGCTTAAAATGTCAAATGGTATGTTAGCCGTCAAAATACTGAAATCATCGTTACCTACACCAAAGTCTGCTATTTTCAAATGACAACATTCCGACTTTTTCAAGCGGCGGTAGATTGACATTTATCATTTTCTGTGCTGTTACAAAAAAACCTAACATCGAAGGCTAAGGCGCCTTAGCCTTCTGAACCTGAACTATCAGAGTCGTTTCTGCTCTGAAACGTCTTCCTCGCTCGCTCCGCTCGCTCGGTACCAAACGTAGGTGTAATAACGAAATCCCATCGATAGCATTTATTTTAAGTCCTGGGGCTCCCCTTTGGTACAGTCCAGCTGGTGTCTCGATGATAGGGAGCGAGCGAAGCGAGCGAGCAAGACGTTTCAGGGCAGAAGCGACTCTGATAGTTTAGGTTCAGAAGGCTATGGCGGGAGCGAAGCGCAGCGTAGCTCCCGCCTTAGCCTTCCATGTTAGGTTTTTTTTTGTAACAGCTCGCGCTACTCTAATTGTAGAAGTTCGCAAGTGCATCATTTTAGGTATTTTGACCATTTGGTATTTGGTGTATAAAACTTAGGTGGCATTGCTGTTGATATTTTAAACATTAGACATTTACTACAATAGGTATTTTAAACTTAGGTAATTCGTAGGTAGGTGTTAGTTGCTTAGGTATTTAAAATTATTAGGTATTTAGATTTTAGGGATTTTGAACGTAGGTTATTTAAAGTTAGTTATTTTAATTTTAGACCTTGCAATACGTACCCGATTTAAATGGGTCCCGACTGTTGAAATTTAAGTTAGCTACTTAACAAAAGTTCTAGCCCACTAGACTTGTTTTCTTCTTTTTAGTATTTTTTAAGGCAGTCGGGTTTTTGATTTTTTAAATTTATTGTTTTATTTCACACTTTTTTAATAGTTTTGTGAAAATGGTACATTAAACCTATTATAACCAATATATATTTAGAATGGCCTAATTATTGGTTTTCATTTGATACCCCACTCGATACGTTTCAATAAAAATCATTTTTTGAAAACTTACAATTTGGCACCAAAAATCCGCCATTTTAATTTTTAAAGAATTTCATGTATCCAGTGTCACTTGTGTCATCAAGACAAATTCAATGACGTATCATTTATAAAAATCGGTTCAGCCGTTGAGTAGTTACGAGGGAACATAGGAATACACATACATACATACATACGCGTCAAACACATAACCCTCCTTCTTCGCAGTCGGGTAAAAATATAGCAAATGAATGAATGAGGGAATGCGAGTCGCGCTAGATTCTAGGGGCTAGACGATTGCATTATACACTTTTTATGCACATTGGCACAACTTTATCCTTTTACTGTTTCCCGTAATTATTAAAAAAAAAATTGCATTTTCTTACTCGTGGAAAATGCAGTTGTCAATTTAAAAAAAAATCTGATCGTGTATCAATAAAAACTATTACTTATCTTCAAAAACATATGCTGCATCTATGTAGGTACCTATTGATATTTCCCCTCCCTCTTACTCAAGAAATGGTTCATAAATATCGGGTTTAAAAAGTAAACCGTCTAATAAATATAAGTGACTACGTAATTTTAACACCGCGCAGATGTCGTAAGAAATGTAGCCATTGCGGTAAACAAAAATGCAGAGGCGGTCCAATCCAGATGGACGACATACAGATGGTCCAATTGGACAATAAATCGCTTAAAACTTCACTTTAAATGGACATAGACAAGACTAGTAGTTTCGTGTTCTTAATTGTTTCTAAAATTGTTTAAACTGGAGAATCTTAGGAAATGATTGTGTTTCATATCAATGTAATCCGTGTTGTTGTACCGTGAATTCGAATCAAATAACATCAAAAGCCATGACATTTTAACGTAATTTGCGTAATTAGTTTCGCTTTGGCGTAATTTTAATTGTCTGCTTATCTTCTATTTAATAAATTGTGTTCTCATAAATAAATAAACAAATATCTCGAGACAATTCACACCAATTGACCTAGTCCCAAAGTAAGCTTAGCAAAGCTTGTGTTATGGGTAAGCAACGGATAAATATAATTATATAGATAGATACATACTTAAATACATACATACTTATTTAGTAGTATTTAGCTCTTAGGTATATGATTGTATTTTCTATAAATTTATATTCTTAAATAAATTTTCCCCTTCATCTTAAATACATATTAAACACCCAAGACCCGTGAACAAACATCCGTATTTTTCATACAAATATCTGCCTCGACACGGGAATCGAACCCGGGACCTCAAGCTTCGTAGTCAGGTCCTCTAACCACTAGGCCATCCGGTCGTCATAACTAGGTAAGCTGGAAGACATCCCTTGTTAGGGATAAGCTCGCCTTTGTACTTCTCTCTGTATCTGCATATTATTTTATTTTTATTTTTATGTGCAATAATGAGTTTACATACGTACATACATTTAATATTCATAAAAACTTCAAAATACAAGAAAAACACTTGAAGGCAAGTTATACATAAATTTGTACCATAAGAGCTGAGCTACCTTCATATCAAATTTCAAGTTTCAAGGACAACCAAAATTACTCTATGGGTTTTTCGTTTCCGGCAATTTGCATGGAAGCGGGTGTTTTCAAAAAAAAGTGTACCCTTTCCTTTTTTTAAATGTTTGGAAAAATATAGTTTTTCCTACGCTGAATCAAGAGCACAATCGATTCCGATCGTTTAAAAAATGTCCCCATTTTTTCATACAAAATTTTATGAGTCAGTTTTGGCACGCCCATACTAAGTGTATGAAAAAAAAAACGTCGCAAAACAGGCTTTTTTTTTGGGACATTTTTTTAAACTATCCGAATCGATTGTGCTCTTGATTCTGAGTAGGAAAAACCATATTTTTCCAAAATTTCAAAAATAATAAAATGGTACATTTTTTTTTGAAAACGCCCAATGCACATTTTTAGGGTTCCGGAGCCAAAATGGCAAAAACGGAACCTTATAGTTTCGCCATGTCTGTCTGTCTGTCTGTCTGTCCGTCCGTCCGCGGCTTTGAACTATCAATGCTAGAAAGCTGTAATTTTGCACATATATGTAAGCTATGCCGCCAAAATGGCTCAATACAAAATTAAAAAAATATATATTTTAGGGTAGGTACCTCCCATAGACGAAAAGTGGGGGTGATTTTTTTTTCTCATCCAATCCTATAGCGTGGAGTATCGTTGGATAGGTCCTTGAAAACCATTAGGGGTTTGCAAAGACGATTTTTCGATTCAGTCATTTGTTTGCAAAATATTCAACTTTAAAGTGAAAATTTCGTCTCCCCCCCTCTAAAATCTAAACCGGTGGGTGGAAAAATTTCAAAAAAATCAGGATGGTAGTAAGTATATCAAACTTTCAAGGAAAACCATAAGGGCTAAGTTTGCTTGAGAATTATTACTAGTTTAAGAGTAAATAGCAGCGTAAGGTATAAAATATACCTAAACTTGGAAGATTCCGCATAAAATACGAAATACTTAGAAAAATATCGCTTAATTTTTTCGTTATGGCTACGGAACCCTATTTTGGGCGTGTCCGACACGTTCTTGGATGGTTTTCTATGACTGTATCTTTGATTTCATTGACTTAGCATGGATTTTTTCACTGCTTCAATCAAGATGTAGGAAACAGACTTGACTACCTACATATTTTACATTAATTTCAGCTTGATATTTCCAAGCGTGGCCGAATGAAAGAGTCCTATTTCTTTGTGAGCCACCGTAAAAAAAAAAAAACCTTCGTGGAACAGTCGTAGCAAAAAGATGGAGCATTTTTTTAAATCACTGAAAATGTCATTTAAATTCTATTCTCGTTTTTCCCATATATCACCTAATAATTATGTGAACCGGCCGAACATTTCAGAGCAAACGTACACCTAAGTTTAAGCCTATTTAATGTCGACTTGGCAGCTACGGAGGAAGGAAGTACTTTGTTCGGGCACGTTTGAAATTTCTGCACATTTTTAGATGAACGCTGTAAATGTAGCACTAAAAGGCACACGGGCTCGCACTGCAACATGTAGAAATGAAAAGTTTAAATTATTTGCAATTCAGCTATGGTACGGAATATTAGCAACATGTGCTTATGTTACCAAATATTTCGAACTAACTGTAGGCACGACGTAAACAAAGTATTAGAAAACACAAAATTATCTTCAACAAATGTTAGCGGTATTGCTGATGATTTTGTTAAGACGGACATATAAATATTAGGCGTCATACCACTACACCGCCATTTACAAACGATTCATAAAATTCAACTCTTTTCTTTCACAATTCATTTGTTTCTTCACTTACTCAAATCTCATTCATTAAAACGTATTTCTCAGTCTCAATGAAACTATTTATAGAACTAAATCAATAGAATGGCTTCCCAGAAAGTAAGGGGTTTAATTTTACGGGTCTTCCTTGAGTCTTCATCGCCTTACTCTAACTTTGTCAGCTGATTTAGTACTGCAGTTATGACGAACTGCAATTTGCATAATAATTCATTTGAGAAACTTTTTTAGCTTCACATGTTAGTTAGGTACCTACACGAGCGTAGACGAGTTTTAATATTAGAGTTTTTATGGGGGAGGGTTAGAAGAAAATAAAAGAACAAAATTTGTACTTTTTTAAATATTTTGGGGAGAATTTGAACCCTCAAAACTCGAAAAACTACGATCATTTTATTTGGATGGCATTGTAACAAAATACATGTACCGTCAGCATCAGAAGTAGCGGATCATTTTTTTACTCTGTCGCATTGACACATTGGTAATCTTACATGGCGTTTAGTACGTGGCTGTGAAACTACAAAGTACGAAAGTGTGCAGCTACTTTTGATGCTGACTGTACATAAATAAAGTGTTAAAAATCTACAGCCAGTAAAAAAGCAATCATCATCAAACCTTACGATACTATTTAGTGCCGACTAGCCTGTCAACAAACCCTCATTAAGAGCGTTTATACCTGCTGAGCTGGCAACGTTGCATTTTTGTTAGTTTTTCTTGATTATTCCATAAAAATTGAATGAAAATTAAAAATGTTCTCTGATAGAACACTTCTTAATATATAAGTTAATGTGTCTACTCCAATAAATATTCGTGATAGACTTTTATATTCCTTAAAAACGAATTAATGTTTATGACCGGTTTAAAAAAAAGAAGTCTATAACGAATAATTATTGGAGTAGACACATTAACTTATATATTAAGAAGTGTTTTATACAACATTATTAATTTTCATTCAATTTTTATGGAATAATCGAGAAAAACTAACAAATATGGAACATCGCCAGCTCAGCAGGTATAAACGCTCTTAATAAAGTTCTTATCTTCCAATATGGCGTGCCTTGACTAGGCACCAGGGTAGACAGCTCAGTAGGCAGCGCTAATGCTGGTGGCGCGTTGCTGCGGTATGCAAACTACCAACTGCCTACCCTGAAATGTACCCAAAACACTCCAGAGCCACCAACCATTACGCATTCTCATTCAAATCTACCATTATACTCTACCATTCGCATGTTGTGTCAATCAACATAATTCAGTACCACGTTGAAATTACCTCTTGAGCTTTGACTTCCCCATTTTCCTTACGATTTATGGCCCGCGATTATTACAAACAACGTCGTACTTTCAGGATCATTAGTTCAACCGCAAAAACGATATTGTTCATCAATTACTTCGATATCAATGAACCGTGTGGCAAATTCGTTAGCACATCTGGTTGAATCCGATTTAATTTCTTGTGCTAATGTTGCCAAAACTCCGTTAAATCAACCGTTATGACTTCATTAAACTAGCACCACGGTACGTTTTCCCGCTTGGCAACAACACGTGTTACTGAGTTATGATTCCGACTAGTGCTGAGAAAAGTTTTGTTTTGGATTAGGTATGTTGAAAGTTTCACGGTTTCCATTTACGCGATACGCGTATTATCAAACACATGAAAATTGGATCTATGTGCATTGCTTGCTGTGAAAGACTGAAAGATTCTTTAAATGGCTTTCCAACCGCAGAGCAGTTCCATTGCAGTCAGTAAAACTAGATCAAAACTGCACGCTAGCTACGATTGAAATTAATGCAGTCTGTCCGCAAAGTACAATGTTTTACTAAAATTTCTCTTACAAAATCTATAAGCAAAATTATATATATATTTATTTTTAATAATTAGCGTTTAAACTTATATAATGGGCCTTATTTTCGGTTTACTTAGTTAGATAGCTGTATTGCTTGAAGAACTGAAGACCATTGGGGTCAATAATGTTCTTGAGTAGCAGCTATATACCGGAAGATGGAGAATGAGTAAGTAGTTCCTCCTCGTGATGGACTGATTCTGGTGAGAGCCGCGGGAATCTGATGGATGTGAGTGGCGTAAAACTAGTGCGTGTACTTGGCGTGCATTGGGTCGATTAGATGGTAGACAGTTGGTATTTTGCACCATAGCAGCGCGCCACCAGCACTAAGTATGCCTAATACCTTATAGCGTGCATTGAGTACGCATGACACGAGCATGACATTGGGTATTACAGGATGGAAAGATTGAATGTCACATGGATGGCAACTACCTTAAATATTGGAAATAGCACATTCTGTGTAAAGGAGACTTTCCTTTATTGTTAAAAACAATAAATTCTGCATTTATAGATTTTTGTAAAATCGTTTGTCTTAACCGGGACTCAAACCCGTGAAATGCGACCAAAATAAAATGCCGTATGTTATGATGCAGATCGAAAGGGTTACTGAAAACTAACAATTACCTTTTATCTAATTTTGTTTTCACCAGTCATGGGAAAAGCACCGCAGCTACCTTAAATATTAGAAATAGCCAATTGTACGCAATGGAGACTAACTTTTATAAAAAAAATACTGCATTTATGGATTTATGAAAATTTTAAATCCATAAAACGTAATACCTACCTAGTTACGACCATGTTCCGTGACAGGTGGAAACAAAATTAACACCTAACTGTTAGTTTCATGGTCTTCTGTTATATTGATTGTGCATGTTATTTAGAGATAAATGAACCTTATCAGTAAACCTTTCGATTTGCATCATAAAATACGGCATGTTATTTTTGTCGCATTTGACGGGCTCGAGTCCCGGTTAAGACAGACGATTTTTCAAAAACCCATAATTGCAAAATTCAATGTTTTTAAAAATAAAAGAAAGTCGCTTTTACACAGAGTGTGCTTTTTCCAATATTTAAGGCAGTTGTCATTCACGTGGCATTCGATCTTTCCACCCTGTAGGTATGTTCAGAAGTGTGTCTTTCGTCTAATGACGATGACGACAAAATACCAATAGTCGGATTCCACGACTCGGCATCTCATATACCTACTGATTATGTGACTGCACTGGTTCACACAGAAATTTGTAGGTACATATTAAGTTCAGTTCACGTCGAGCTCGTTTCGTGTAGAGTCGCTAATTAGAGTTGTTAAAGTTACACATATGCCCTTGCATTTCGGTTTTATGGTATCAGAAGTTAGTTAAATTAATTAAGCTACATTTTGTCTTGTTATTTGAAAATAAGTGGCATATTAAAGGCGAAGTGTGCATAGATTTATAAACGATTAGTAATACATACAACCGTAATTTATGGAATATACTTAAATAGAAAACTACTTTGTATGGATGAACATTAAATTGCTATTTGTATATATAAGGTTAGTGATGTTGTTTTGTATATACCCGACCGGCCCGATGACCGGATGGCCAAGTGGTTGGAGAACTTGACTACGAAGCTTGAGGTTCCGGGTTCGATTCCCGGCCGGGGCAGATATTTGTATGAATAATACGAATGTTTGCTCTTGGATCTTGGATGTTTATTATGTATTTAAGTATGTATTTATCTATAAACGTACCTATGTTTATCCGTTGCCTAGTATCCAAAGTACAAGCTTTGCTTAGTATGGGACTAGGTCAATTGGTGCCAAGTGTCCCATGATATTTTTTTTTATTTATTTAAATATGGTTAGTTATATGTGTGTAGATTTATGTACGTTCAATTTTGTTACTTTTTTTCTAATAAGATCATTCATTACATTACGTACTAGGTTGTAATTTTACTCAAAATACGAAATTAATTCAGGATTTAAGCTAGGAGAGGTTTTAAGCCGTGGTGGCCTAGTGTTTTACTGGCCTGGGGAAAATCCATTATGAATGCCACCGGCCCGGGGAGGCCGGTGAGTATGTGGGATTCCCGCCCCTGAACGGGGCGTTGTACCCACTAAAAACCCCAGGGTGTTCCTCTTCATCGCCGTTTTGCAGCCGGGCTGTAGGAACTCTGAGCATCCATGGCCCGACAGCACGGCGGTCAACCAGTATTTAAAAAAAAAAACATGGGACAACTGACACCAATTGACCTAGTCCCAAACTAAGCAAACCTTGTACCATGGATACTAGGCAACGGATATACATACTCATATAGATAAATACATACTTAAATACATATTAAACACCCTAGACCTAGGGAATCGAACCCGGGACCTCAAGCTTCATAATCAGGTTCTCTAACCACTAGGCCAGCCGGTCGTCTAATTTGGATCTAACTTCAAGAGACCTTCTGTCTCCTGTCTTCACCGCTGTAGGCGCGCCGGAACACTTGGCGCGCCTACCAGCTCGGAAACCCAAACAGCGGGGGACGGGCATCCCCGTACCCATCACCCGCAGTCTAGGGCGGAATTTGGCGGCGGTCATAGTTTAACCGCCTCCGCCCGACTCGCCTGTGGTGCAGGGGCTGGCAAGACGGGTCCTCTTGATTGCCATGACATCCTCACGGCTGGCAGCGAAAGGTCGTTCCCAAATTCCCAATCACTGCCGTGAGGCGAGATCGCTGGTCAGCAAAGGCGGGACACACTTGCAGCGTTACAATTACATTTTAAATTTACCACGATCCTTACGGTGAAGGAAAACATCGTGAGGAAACCCGCACAAACCTGTGATGAAATCCAATGGTGTGTTTGAAGTTCCCAATCGGCACTGGGCCCATGGGCGTGGGAATTACGGCCCAATCCCTCGGATTCTGAGAGGAGGCCTGTGCCCAGTAGTGGAATATATATAGGCTGAGATGATTATGATGATGGCAGGATTTACGACTTTTTAATTTTAAATTGAATGATGTAAACGATTTGATATCATTTACACACGATTACACGATTTCCAGACCCATACAATCGTAAATGTAGCTTAAAGCAATCTCGAAATATATTGCTGGTTAGTCTGAAGTCTGAACTCCCACACACATTTTTGATGTGCTTTTGATATTATACGACATTTTTATAACATAACAACACTGGCTGCAAATTCTAAACGAAAATAGGATTCGAAAAAAGAACGCCACAGTATGTGACGCCATTTTTATTAAACGTACCAAACCCCGCGGTTCAATGCGCCTGACGCTTGGAGATAAACATGTCATTTTGAAAGTAGCATTAAACCGTTTTGCGTTGGCAATTTCCAAACTTAGCACGTTTTGATACCGATTAAGGTAACTCTTAAACTGTTCAAAAGTATAAAATTGATACTCCGTTGAATATTGTTACTGGGTGATTATTATGTTTTTATGTTAGACTACTGATGTGATGATAAAACTACGCCGTCAATAAAAGTATATAGAGTACGACGATTCATTTGTAACCCTTGCATTGTTGCTGTAAAATTTTTCGTAGATAAAATTTGACCCATTTGCTGTTTATTACCGTAGATTTTGTTCTGTTTTTCATTTTTGAAAAAAAAATACGATTTCCAAAGATAGTTGCGTCAAACTACAGACAAAAAATAAGAAAGAAAAAGCCCAAACATTACCATCACCACAGACGAAAACAAGAGTCAAAGGCGTATACCATAGAATTTAAATAAATAAAAATATATTTTTTTTTAAATAAATTATTTATCCTGGGATACTTGATACCAATTGACCTAGTTCCAAACTAAGCAAAGCTTGTACTATTAATAGCCATGAAATTTTCAGTATAATTTTATTAGAAAGAAAGAAAGAAGACATTTATTCAGATCACAAAGACACACGAATACAACAAAAAAAAAACCATAAACAGCAAACCTGAATAAAACAAAAAATAAATAGAAAAATGCGAATACACGATTTTATCCCTCTCTCTTCAAGTGCCTCTCCAACTAGTGAAGTTTGGCAGTCAGCTCCGCATATCTGGTTCGGTCTTTTGCCAGTCTAAAAAGCTCCGCGACGCTCTTAACTCCCGTCCATTCCCGGATATTGCGTAGCCACGATTTCTTTCTAGGACCCACTGCTCTATTGCCTGCCACTTTTCCCATCATTATCAGTTGCAAGAGTTCGTATCTCTTATGTCTTAATACGTGACCCAGATAGGCAACTTTTCTTTTTTTGATGGTCTGCTCTGCATTAAATGGCGTGACCTCCCAGCACGGCGTAGCACTTCAACGTTGGTCACTCGATGTGTCCAGCTAATGGCCAACATGCGTCTATAGGCCCGCATTTCAAATGCTTCGATACATTTCCGGAGATCCTCTTTAATTGTCCAAGCCTCACATCCGTAAAGAAGTATAGGCCATATATAACATTGAAGTAGGCGAGTGCGCAATGGTATTTTAAGGCTGCGACTGCAAAGAACCTTTCTCATCTCATTGAAGGCACTACGGGCGATTTCAATACGGGTCCTTCTTTCACAATCACTGTCCCAGTCTTCATTCACCCAAGTGCCCAGATACTTATATTGACGCACCCGCTCCAGTCTCCTGCCTGCCACAGAAATCACAGGATGTATAGTCTCCTTCTTAGTGATCACCATGACCTTCGTCTTGGAGACATTCATTCGGAGACTCGCCCTTAGACTGCACTACACTCATTGACCCGGTTAACCATAAGTTGCAGTTCAGCTTCTGTAGACGCGATCAGAAATGTGTCGTCGGCATATCTGAGATTGTTGATAACGCGCCCGTTAATCTTGACTCCACAGTCCATCTCTTCCAGTGCTTCAACAATGATACCTCCGAGTACAAGTTAAAAAGTGTTGGTGAGAGTACCTACCGGACTCCTCGTTTTATTTCTACCTCATCAGTTTCTTCACCATCTACACGGACTGCCGCTCTCTGGTTCCAGTACAGATTCTGGGCTATTTTATGTGTCCCCGCAAAGGTGAAACGGCTGCTGACTCAGCATAATGCTGAGGCGTTAGACGCCTGCAGCGCTGATATTCTGTTAGAACCGTCTGTGACTCACGGAATGATACTTAAATATACTAAACTTATCCATGTGTAAATAAAATTAAGAAATAAAATAGATTTAATAATAATAATTAATTATAGATTAGGACGAAGTTATGCACACCACTACAATATATTTCAAGCCTGTGCTCAAGGTGATATCAGACGGCCCATTCAAATGAATGTTCAATCACATGGTCACATGGTTTAGCTGGAATGACACAGAAAATAACACGCACCTATTATTTTTCTTCCGTGTTTCGCCGAATGCAGTCGTGCGTCCAGAAATTGTTTAATACAGCCTGTTAATTTATAGTTCAGAAAAATGTATAGTGCCGAAAAAAAATATCCGAGATAATTGGATCAATCTAATAATAAATTCATTCGATACTTTTAATTTTCTGTTCAGACGTGTCACTTTGAGTCAAATGCGAAAATGAACGAACAATTTTCATTGTAGTAACACCATTTATTACCATAATTACATTAAAAAATAATTAAACCTGTTATATACTCGTAAATTATAATGCTTATGCACTTAGCACATTGGCACGTCTTCACGCTGTGTAAATTTGTCTTCACCATCTGTGGGTAATTATTTGATATTCTTTGAAGTATTTAATGTCGGAATCAAATATTCAAACGCTCATAACAATATTTGCTGGCTCGTCTCGTTTCCTGTCACAGACAAATTCCGTGCTCTTATTGGATAATTCTGGAATAAAAATCGCCTTTCATAAAGCTACCTGTGCAACATCAAAGGTTGCCTTTCAAATAAGTTCTTATAAATTACTGGGAGCAGTTATTTTGTGTCTGTATAAAGCCAGTTTCAATTTAATGGCGAACTTCACTCAAAGAAAATCCAATTTTCCCTCTTCTCCGATCCGTTTCTTATTTGCGGCTTTGTGCTCTCAATAGGACATTGTTACACATACAGCCTGGGTGCTTTGCGATTCACTGGTTTTGTGCACTGGCGATATTACATTCGATCATAATTTTGCAAATTTTGTACGTATCAGCGACATAAGGAAAAAATAACTTAGAAAATCTGAAACCTTTTAAATGGCACATTGCTAAGAACTGTCTAAATTAAACTTTAGCTTTTGATTTAAACAAAAGAATTTTTTGGTAAAAATTTCACTTTTAATATAATCTTTTTTGCTGACTGTATTTGCATTGTCACCCAAGCTACATTTGCAAACCAAATTTCGAGTTGATGCCATTAACCATTAAAGATTTCCGTCCAGCGGAGACGATCTTGCACGGACTACCAGAATGTCACTTCCAGATTATTCTATTGTCACGCAATTTACATAAGTATGCCAAATTTCAAGACAATCCGATTACTAGAAATAGGTCAAATTTAACTTGCAAGATTTGACTCGCATATACATAGATACATAAAACATACATTGCAAGTTAAAACTCGTAAAATCGGTGTACTCTTCAGGGAACAATGATAAAGATAGAATACAGATGCGTTAAACTTATAAAACAATATTTTTGCGTCAAGGGGAAGGTCAAGGGTTAAAAAACATTGGCGATTTCAGAAGCCTTTTACTTCATACAAAAATCGTATGCTTCGAATCCAAACGTGAGATAATTATGTATGACACTGTATTAGGGTATAATTTTTCGCAGGTTGCACGTTTTACACCTTTGTGCTGGTAAATAATTAAACATCATCATCTTGCATCATCCTGGCGTTTCTTTTCATACAAACAGCGATAACAGTTTTCTATCACCCACATGTTTCATCCAATTTTCGATGTCACGAAAATATTCTGATAAGATTGACTAATGGACAGAGAACGCAAAGTTTACAATGGCAGACTTCAAATTTGGTAAACATAATGTAATTACTGGTTTTTTTAAATTTCGGCCTATTTTTTTCTTTCATGGAAGCGAAGCCGCGGGCTAGACACAACAACATTTAATAAAGATACCTGTCACAAGGTACACGTGAAAACATGATACTGAGCGAGCGCGAGCGAAGCGTCTCCGTTTCAGCTTGTAAAAAAATAACTATCGTATAATCCGGTGTCTGTTCTCTTCTCGTAAAGTTTTGTGAGCAGGTTCGATAATTAAGAATAAGAATGGTTGGTAATTGGCATTATTAATATTTTACCAATGTACCCTGATTCGAAAACCATTTCGAGGGATAGGGTTCTTGAACAATTGTGTCCTATTCTGATCCGAAAATACTTAAGGGTTACAAATCGATGGCAGCAAAGTAAAAGAAGACATCTACAAAATTGCTATTTTACAGGAGAGCGTATTTAGTAAAAAATAATGACTACTTCGAGATTAATGGACCGATTAACATGAAATTTTCTATGATGCATTAAAATAATGTTCTTTGTTGATTGTTTAACAGATTTTATTTCTGTACCATTATTTTAATGAAAAATTGTAGATGTCTTTTTTTACATTGAAAGAGCTTAAACGTAGAGGAAGACATCTGCCTGATATCCGTTTATGCGTTGTAATGAAACAAACGCCTATTCCGTTATAAAAAATCGAATAAGCTAAGGTAAGAATCTCCAGTAAAACTTAGAGGAGTGTTTAGAGATAATCTAAACAACATGCAACGAGTATTCACTCTTTTTTTGATAAAATTTTGTAGATGTCTTTATTTACTTTGCATTAATAATTTTATTCATATTATTAAATGAGTTATCTACCACTCAACTTCATCGCTGTCTATCATATAAATTAATTTATTTCGTTTCAAAAACACGCAAAATATGTGTTAAAATAAAATTACAATTTTGTTTTATTTTTGTTTATTCATATTGTTTTTTCGTACTCAAAAAGCTAAGTTATTTTTATAGTTTTACACTACTATATTAAATAAATCAACAGTACCTAGGTACAAGTAATAAAATTAGAAAATATATACCAAAAACAAAAATCCATTATATTCCATTATATGTCTGGAATATAAACTGTAAAAAATAAAACGGTATGTACTATAATCTTAATACTAAAAACAATATAATGCTATAATGAATGTGGATAATTCAAAAATTGTCATCAATGGCCGCATTGATCAGAGGCCCGTCATCGTTAGTGGAAATCTTCTTGATGTTGTTTCGGAGTACAGACCTACCTCGGCCAGATTTTGCAGTTCAGGTACCAACACATGCTAGTTACTAGCACGAAAGCATGCTACTATTGAGCAAATGCTACCTACTAGCTTGTATGCATAGGAACGTGCTACTATTAAGCATGCTTTTTCTGTGTTATACAGGTACAACCGGTTCTAGCATGCTTATAAGCATGCTTATTACCATGCTAGTAACGAGCATAATGTAACAGTAGCCTTAGGTATAAACAACTTTGAGAAGGAGGCCAGAGGAGGATTCAGCTGGGCTGGGCAGCATTTGGAAAATTATGTCGAGTTTTCTCGTCAATTATACCGTAATGCCTGAAAACGAAAGTTTTTAACCAGTGCGTCCTACCCGTCATGACATACGGAGCTGAAACGTGGCTCTGCGAGCTATGGACCGAACTATGCTCAGAGTTTTTCTGAAGGATAAAATCCGCAACGAGACTATCCGACACAGAACTAAGGTCATCAACATGTGATATCTTTGCTAGTAGCTGGAAGAATTTATG
The DNA here is from genome assembly GCF_025370935.1 of Choristoneura fumiferana. Taxonomy (NCBI): domain Eukaryota; kingdom Metazoa; phylum Arthropoda; class Insecta; order Lepidoptera; family Tortricidae; genus Choristoneura; species Choristoneura fumiferana. The sequence goes on along the minus strand of NC_133479.1, from coordinate 13,096,713 downwards.
TAGCGAGTGTATGAGGTTCTGTGAGGCGAAGGATGACCGTCCGTCTTCACTAAATTGTTTGTAAATGTTAATTCTGTTATCTTTTGTGCCATGTGTCATGTGTTGTGCTTGTTAATATTTTATGAATTTCACAGTGCTTTGGCTTGTCTGTAATGCTGTGTAATTATTTCATTAAATAAATAAATAAATAAATAACATAGCTCATAGAATTAGCAAGTGGCAGTGGGCTGGTCATATCTGTTGAAGCACCGACAACCGCTGAAGTTATTGAGTCTCGGCAAACGTAGTGTAAGACGCCCTCCGGCCAGGTAGAGAGACGATCTGCGAAAGGCTGCTGGTAGAAGCTGGATGCGTCTAGCCGAGGACAGGACGCAATGGCGGTTTGTGGGAGAGGCCTATGTCCGGACTGCTATTGGCTGATGATGAATAGTATAATCGATATCCTACTACTTCTACCTATTAGGAAAAAACAGATTGCTCGTCATCATCAGTCAAGATCTGTTCAGGCGTGTTGTATCCAAAAAGCGGTAAGCTGCAATCAATAGAAACTTGAGTACTGACTTAGGTTGTTTAAGAATTTTAATTCATTTTCTTTAAAAAAAATAAAAACAAGTGTACGAAACCAATGTTAAAAGTACTATATATGTGTTTAAATATTTTAAGAAAAAAAAACAAATAATTTCCTCATAGAAATTAGAAATAATAAATTTGTAGATTGAGACATATGCAAAAAGTATGACGTATAAACGGACAAGTGGCATATGTCCGTGTTTACGTCAGGCCGTAACCTCAAAAGAAATCTCATTACTAGCGCTAATATTGCAACAATTAACACTATAATATAACATGATTGTTTCACAGGTCCTCACTTTCGTAGGTATCTTGCATTGTTTTCTTAAAATTTGACAAATCCGAATGTGACAGGTGACTGATGACTTTATTGACGCTTCAAGCATCCTGTCAAACCTCCGAAGTAAAAGGGGATAAATTCAAATGTCCGTTTCTACTGCGATGTTTTTTAAAAAGCTGGTGTAGATGTTTTCTTTTACGTGCCAAATTTTCTTCATTATTTTGAAATTTGAAATAATTTTTTAACAGACTTGTAGATATGGTTGAAATAAGTTATTTTTTGTAAAAAAAGCATTTTTGAAAAAATGTAGATGTCCGTATCTACTTTGCTGCCATCGAAATACACCTAAAATATTAAGTTTAAGTTAGTTTAAGCCTTCGTATTTTCATCAATTACCTGAAAAATAAATCCATAAGTATCTAGATTTATTTATGGTATCTGTCACGCAGGGCCCGTGTTACGAAGTGCAAAATTCGGCGTTCTGCAGAATCAACCGCAACCCTGTCATCGCAACTGACATTGGCCCAAGCCTTAAGGCCGCCATTGAGGGAATAATAATAACTTCGTATCTTGCCGTCCCGCTGACGTTTACACCGGGCGTGGCCGTAGTACGAGCAAAAAATTAAAACATAGATCCTCCTCGTCAAACTGAAAAACATAAGTTTAGCGATTTTTAGAAATAATGGAGTCTTTGAATCTTCCTTTTTTCATACAAATTAAATACTGCTATCAATGTACGCCATCCTAGAACACAACTGACGTCGCCTGTCACACTACAAACATCAAGCATTTTGCTTTACATTGCTTCTTCGAATAAACTTAAAGTGTAATTAAAATTAAAAAAACTATTTTTAAAAATCGCTGTACTAATATTGTTCAGTTAGACGAGTATGATCTATGTTTTAATTATTTGCTCATATTACAGGCCACACCCGGTATTATTAAATACGAGAGTGGGAGGGACGGAACGACACGAACTTCAATTTTCGAATTTCGTAGTACCCCCGCAGGTCGCAGGCAGACATTGATGTCAGTCAGTTGTCACATTAGCCAAAGAGTAGGTATTGACATAAACAAGAGAATGTACTATAGCAGTTTTCTGCCTAATGAGTAATTAATTGAAAAAAAAACATTAAAACATAATATTATATAAATGAAAGAGATGTTATTATGATATGAACCTGAAGAGATTAAGTCTCGCGCCTATTACAACTACCGACGTAGAAAGATCGTTTAGTTCGTTGAAATGGATGTTGAAAGAAAGACGCCGCAGCTTAAATCCAAATATACATGAGTTAAAATAAAATTGTATCATAGTTTGTATACAATTCGCAGAGAGGTAGTTATTCAATAGGCATAATATGATTATTTTTAGACTAACCTATCTGTTTATCTCTGCTCTTTCTCAAAACAATATCCGATTGAATGTGACAGTTAGCATCTATTGACATTGACAACTAGCTCGTTTTTTTTAAACATTATTTTACTTGGCCTTTCACTTGCTTACAGCCGCCATGTGTAATATACGAGACGTCGTATCTGATTTTCACAAAAAAATATTTAAATTTAACTATGCCATTTTATGCCAAGATATTCAAATTAGTATCTTGATATTATCTATATTTAAAGAAAATAAGATAAAAAGGAGTAGTGAAAAAAAGTGATCAATGCCAATTATAACGAAATTTGTGTTAAAATTAAAGGGCCAGTACAGACGGACTGCATTCCCACTGCAACGTAACTGCCAACTACCGAATGCCCATACATTTTGTCATTGCAGTTCCATTGCAGTCGACACAACTGCACTCTGAATGCGATAAAAATGTATGAGCAGTCGGCAGTGTACGCTATTAATGATATACAAAATGGTTATATTATTAATGGTATATCATTGCGTAGCAATCCAAAGTTCGCATAGGTACTCTTCGCTAGTTATACCGTAATTTTTGCCCGAATCATCGTTTGTCATAATTTTTTTCCAACTGAAACTTCAGTTTTCTGAAAATTTTGAATGGTCATCCTATAGAAAACTATACTTAGGTTAAGCTAGGTTTGCTTTATAACAATTCTGAACTATTGGATTCTGAATTCAATAAAATCAAAGAAAAATAAAGATAAATTCAGAGAAAAAAGAGTTATGAGAAACAATCGTTCTAACAAACATTACATTCGGACTTCCAATAAGTATGCGAGCCGATTGGACCCACAAAATACAAGTTTCTTCATGGTCATTTTCATCACAGAGCGATTCACGTATCAAACGAAACATCACACCACCTCGCTTAATTACTGAGATCCGAAAGTATCAAACGTTACACTAACATTCCCGCAACTCGGCGACATCACCACTAAACTCTGCGGTAAACTTGCGAGGTCCGTTGCATACTTAACACCAGGGTCCAAGTTTGTCTTAACAAATTGTAGTGGGGAAGTTAGACCCGCACTCACGTACAGTGGGCGGGGACAGAAAAACTTAGCCCACTACCTGTCTGAACAATGCGCACGTAGCCCCCTGCTACAAACTGCCGAGGCTGCCGTAAGGGGGGAGAGCTAGCGGACTTTGCAAATACTTGTAAAAAAATATGCCCTTATAAAGGCCTTGGTTGCCTATTAATCTGACCTATGGCCACTCAAGTTTGTGCTCGCAACCTCTCACTTCTGAGTTTTTGGAATTTATGTGCGATAGTTCCTAAATTTAAAGCTTACTGTGAACTTTGCGGTGAAAGAAAACAACGTCATTTAATTGTGTCTGACTGAAGCACCGAATACAAATTGGTAGAAAATTATTTTCATGTGTTTTATGTCGATTCAATTTATTGTTAATAAAAAAATCTCCTGTTTCTACTCTTTGGTAACAGTATATTACTGTTTTATGCACTATTTTTTGCTGCAAATTTATAACATTGAAAAAATAAAACAAGGTAGAATACCTGATGTGAACGACAGAGTTAAGCCGGTTTAAACTTCGCGTCTTCTTGTGTAGTTGCTACCTACACAAGAAGACGCTTGTTTGAAGAAGTTTCGTTATACTCGTGGCATGCAACTGTATGCACGCGGGAGGCGTAGTTTAAACCGGTCTCACTTTGCCTTTCACAGAACAAAGTCTTTACTTCTTACTTGGTCTAAGGTTTCCGCTTACATTTCATCACTTGCAATCCCCTCAAGATTAACGTAAGAGTTCAAACGGGGAGGTTTGGGACTCTTTGCGAGGGATATGTGGGATTTCTTCCAAGTCCGTTTGCTTTTTGTATTTCCTTTCTTTCATAGAGTTCAGTGCAGGTTGTGAATTCTGCCATGTTCTTAGCAAGAACATTTAATGTATTGGTTGCACTTATTGAAAAGCCAGAACATTTTACTGTGTTTTATTTAACTTGCAAGTTGTTTAGGTCAAATCCTTCGAGTTGAATTTCATCTAAGTACATATTATGTAGGTTGAATTGATTGAAAATAACAATGTAAGTTCAGTCAGCGTTATCATCATCATATCAGCGTAGGATATCCACTGCTGGACACATGTCTCCCTTATAGAACTCCATTTGCCTCGATCGGAAGCGGCTTGCATCCACCGTGAAACCGCGACTTTAACCAGGTCATCCGTCCAGTCTTAACTTTAAAACTAATTAGTCATTAGTAAAAGTAAAACTATTTAGTAAAACATTTAAGATACGGTAGGTTCTCACCTGATATCAAATGACATCATATTGCCACGTAGTACAAGGTTATTTGCTGCCCTGTCTTGTGTAATTGAGTACAAAATATTAGATTAGGTATTGAGGATCACGAAAGAGCTAAAATAAGCACAAATCTCGTATAAAAATGAGAGAGCAAATAAAGTCGTCTACATTTCGACAAGTAGATTTTAGACGTGATCTCATTTCGTCACTACACTGTAAGATTTATGACATAAACTGCGCTACGTCTCTGAATTACAAAACATTCTTTATTGCTTCTAGGTTATGGTACTAAAGATATTGAGTAGATTTATTTAAAAACTGTCATCATTTTAAATTAAATCTGATTTATCCTCCTAACGCCCAAAGTCTTTTATAAAGGACTTATCAGAAACTTTTATAAAGGACTTATAACTCTCTCAGAAGTGACATAAAGTTTCATGTTCATAAAAAAAAATTGACTTGGGCGTTAGGTGGTTATTTTGTTCTGTGTAAGTATCATTGCTAATATTTTTAACAGGCGTACTTAATATGAATGGATAGTAAATAAAAAAAAAGTCATGTCATTTATATAAATTACCGTAAAACATCTCTATGTTATGACTTATCAGTGTTATCGGTAAAATTAAAAAACGAAATTTTGCTCCCATACCGCGTATTCTATTTTCTCTTCGGAAACGCGGGTTAACAACTATACCTACCTAGGTAGGTACTCTTCGAACTGTAACTAACCCCCCCCCGATACAAACTTTTTCCTTCTATCAGCTAAACCTAACTCTACCTAGCTCAACTAAACTCACCTGAAAGTTAAACCTAAAGCTAAAGTTCACCTATAAGTTCAAACTCCTGAATCTGAAGCTAACTGCTAATTAATCAAAGCTCCTAAACTCAAAGCTATGACCTACCTATTTACAGCCTACCTATATAACTAGAGCTTATGAGTCCTACTGAGAAGTCTGAAACCTACTATATGATAGCGTGATGATGTGAATTGGCCATGTGATCGTCTAGTGGTTGTCTAGTGCCTAAATAAAATGATTGACCCTTTGTTGTGTCCGTTCTAGGTAACCCATACGGTACTTTTAGTGAAGACGTAAAGATTGGTTGGTCTGAATTTAAGCTACAACTAATTATCTACCTACCTATAACGCAGCTAAGAACACATTACTAGAATATAACTAATTTGACTAGGAATATAGAATGCTGTAGTATGTTATGGAATGCTGTTAGGGGGAACAGGGGCAAGTTGTATCCATGATTACTTGAGAGGAACAAGTATAGCTATAAGGTATGACATTCTGAAATAAAGCGCATTAATAAATGCTTATGGTAGAACATAGTAAAATATCTAAGATTTAAGGAGATTAACCTAGTGATTATATAGGTCAGTGAAGTTTATTAAAATCATGACTTTTAAAACACCTAGCTATAATAACAAACCAAGATTTCTAAAATGCTAAGAAGGAAAGAACACAGGATTAGTAAAAACACAGTGTAAAATAAAAACAGTAAAATAAGCCAAATGAAAACAGTTTAATAAAACACAAACAAATTGAGAATAAAATAATGTTTCCTTTTGCTATAGTATAATGGGGATATACAGAATACTACCCACACTATAAGGATATTATGTGAGCGATAGGTAGAACAGGAATATGGTATTATAAGTTTTCCATTTTACTTCAGCAATTGGAAATAAGCACACAGAATTAAATGGATTAGTTAAGTAAATAAAGAGCATTCTAGGGCTCAAATGCAGGATAATAAAGTTGTATATAGGTAATATACTTATGTGTCCACCAGGTGATAAAATTCATAAAGTCGGTATATACAAGTCAATTAGAAATAGCATTTGGGTTTTCCTTCCTATAATATAATGGTATGGCAAAAGTACTCTTGCTATAAATAGTTTATTTAATTGATAAATTAACCATAAGAATTTATATGATTTCTATTTAATAATAAAAGCTCACAACAACATTCCAGTGATTAGTTAGTCAATAGTATACAGCAAATTCTCATCCGCCTACCAGTTCTAATTTTTAGCTTTGTTAGTTCCACAATGGTGGAATTCTGGACTCAAGTGCTAGCTAAAATGTTGTACCTAGGTAAAGTATATAATCACAAGCGATAATGCTTGCCAGTTGTTTGTAGATGAAATATATTTTTCTTTGCTATACTTACTTAATATATTAATGCACTAGGTGTTAGGTTTACTCTTACTATAGCTTGTATTTGTATTGATTGAATACTCATGAAGAATTATAGGATTTATTTGGAAATAATCTACATCATCACTTTCAACGATTAATTATAAGCTTGAGGTTAATGTAGAAAGGGTTAATATATATATATATTATATGTATAACCCCCCCTTACCTCCCACCGTTTATAGACCGGGTTAGTAGATAATAAATCGGGTATTCTTATCTTACCAGTAAAGGCAGATTGTTAGCATTTGCAGGTAAGTAGTAATCATTCACTACCTATAGAATACCAGCCAACTTAATATCTATTGGATGGAGGTAATGGTCTTCCCGTCTGTACAGTTAAACACAATATGAGTTACTCACTTTAAGAATACTGCAATTAATTATATTATTGTTTTGTAAGAATCTGTCGATAGCAGATAGTTTATACATTTATGATTAATTCAGTCTGGCTCTCAGTACATGATTAGCGTTCCCTGTCAAGAATAGAACTTTGCTACATGCCTAGCTTGACCAAATTATAACACATAAATGTCGAGAATTTTCTTTGAATGGAATTATTAGTAGGTATCCCATAATTGTGTCAACCTCAGAACATAGAAAACTTTAATAAATTATTATTCA
>NC_133479.1:12955491-13089258 GCF_025370935.1 Choristoneura fumiferana | reverse complement strand
ACATTGGCACGTCTTCACGCTGTTAAATTTGTCTTTCACCATCTGTGGGTAATTATTTGATATTCTTTGAAGTATTTAATGTCGGAATTAAATATTCAAACGCTCATAACAATATTTGCTGGCTCGTCTCGTTTCCTGTCACAGACAAATTCCGTGCTCTTATTGGATAATTCTGGAATAAAAATCGCCCTTTCATAAAGCTACCTGTGCAACATCAAAAGGTTGCCTTTCAAATAAGTTCTTATAAATTACTGGGAGCAGTTATTTTGTGTCTGTATAAAGCCAGTTTCAATTTAATGGCGAACTTCACTCAAAGAAAATCCAATTTTCCCTCTTCTCCGATCCGTTTCTTATTTGCGGCTTTGTGCTCTCAATAGGACATTGTTACACATACAGCCTGGGTGCTTTGCGATTCACTGGTTTTGTGCACTGGCGATATTACATTCGATCATAATTTTGCAAATTTTGTACGTATCAGCGACATAAGGAAAAATAACTTAGAAAATCTGAAACCTTAAAAGTTTAAATGGGACATTGCTAAGAACTGTCTAAATTAAACTTTAGCTTTTGATTTAAACAAAAGATTTTTTTGGTAAAAATTTCACTTTTAATATAATCTTTTTTGCTGACTGTATTTGCATTGTCACCCAAGCTACATTTGCAAACCAAATTTCGAGTTGATGCCATTAACCATTAAAGATTTCCGTCCAGCGGAGACGATCTTGCACGGACTACCAGAATGTCACTTCCAGATTATTCTATTGTCACGCAATTTACATAAGTATGCCAAATTTCAAGACAATCCGATTACTAGAAATAGGTCAAATTTAACTTGCAAGATTTGACTCGCATATACATAGATACATAAAACATACATTGCAAGTTAAAACTCGTAAAATCGGTGTACTCTTCAGGGAACAATGATAAAGATAGAATACAGATGCGTTAAACTTATAAAACAATATTTTTGCGTCAAGGGGAAGGTCAAGGGTTAAAAAAACATTGGCGATTTCAGAAGCCTTTTACTTCATACAAAAATCGTATGCTTCGAATCCAAACGTGAGATAATTATGTATGACACTGTATTAGGGTATAATTTTTCGCAGGTTGCACGTTTTACACCTTTGTGCTGGTAAATAATTAAACATCATCATTATGATTATCAAAAAATTGCATCATCCTGGCTTTTCTTTTCATACAAACAGCGATAACAGTTTTCTATCACCACATGTTTCATCCAATTTTCGATGTCACGAAAATATTCTGATAAGATTGACTGATGGACAGAGAACGCAAAGTTTACAATGGCAGACTTCAAATTTGGTAAACATAATGTACTTACTGGTTTTTTTAAATTTCGGCCTATTTTTTTTCTTTCATGGAAGCGAAGCCGCGGGCTAGACACAACAACATTTAATAAAGATACCTGTCACAAGGTACACGTGAAAACATGATACTGAGCGAGCGCGAGCGAAGCGTCTCCGTTTCAGCTTGTAAAAAAATAACTATCGTATAATCCGGTGTCTGTTCTCTTCTCGTAAAGTTTTGTGAGCTGGTTCGATAATTAAGAATAAGAATGGTTGGTAATTGGCAATATTAATATTTTACCAATGTACCCTGATTCGAAAACCATTTCGAGGGATAGGGTTCTTGAACAATTGTGTCCTATTCTGATCCGAAAATACTTAAGGGTTACGAATATACCTAAAATATGTTTAAGCTTAGTTTAAGCCTTCGTATTTTCATCAAGGGATGAATCCCTTTACCTGAAAAATAAATCCATAAGTATCTAGATTTATTTATGGTATCTGTCACGCAGGGCCCGTGTTACGAAGTGCAAAATTCGGCGTTCTGCAGAATCAACCGCAACCCTGTCATCGCAACTGACATTGGCCCAAGCCTTAAGGCCGCCATTGAGGGAATAATAATAACTTCGTATCTTGCCGTCCCGCTGACGTTTACACCGGGCGTGGCCGTAGTACGAGCAAAAAATTAAAACATAGATCCTCCTCGTCAAACTGAAAAACATAAGTTTAGCGATTTTTAGAAATAATGGAGTCTTTGAATCTTCCTTTTTTCATACAAATTAAATACTGCTATCAATGTACGCCATCCTAGAACACAACTGACGTCGCCTGTCACACTACAAACATCAAGCATTTTGCTTTACATTGCTTCTTCGAATAAACTTAAAGTGTAATTAAAATTAAAAAAACTATTTTTAAAAATCGCTGTACTAATATTGTTCAGTTAGACCAGTATGATCTATGTTTTAATTATTTGCTCATATTACAGGCCACACCCAGTATTATTAAATACGAGAGTGGGAGGGACGGAACGACACGAACTTCAATTTTCGAATTTCGTAGTACCCCTGCAGGTCGCAGGCAGACATTGATGTCAGTCAGTTGTCACATTAGCCAAAGAGTAGGTATTGACATAAACAAGAGAATGTACTAATAGCAGTTTTCTGCCTAATGAGTAATTAATTGAAAAAAAACATTAAAACAATATTATATAAATGAAAGAGATGTTATTATGATATGAACCTGAAGAGATTAAGTCTCGCGCCTGTTACAACTACCGACGTAGAAAGATCGTTTAGTTCGTTGAAATGGATGTTGAAAGAAAGACGCCGCAGCTTAAATCCAAATATACATGAGTTAAAATAAAATTGTATCATAGTTTGTATACAATTCGCAGAGAGGTAGTTATTCAATAGGCATAATATGATTATTTTTAGACTAACCTATCTGTTTATCTCTGCTCTTTCTCAAAACAATATCCGATTGAATGTGACAGTTAGCATCTATTGACATTGACAACTAGCTCGTTTTTTTTAAACATTATTTTACTTGGCCTTTCACTTGGTTACAGCCGCCATGTGTAATATACGGGACGTCGTATCTGATTTTTACAAAAAAATATTTAAATTTAACTATGCCATTTTATGCCAAGATATTCAAATTAGTATCTTGATATTATCTATATTTAAAGAAAATAAGATAAAAAGAGTAGTAATAAAGTGATCAATTCCAATTATAACGAAATTTGTATTAAAATTAAAGGGCCAGTACAGACGGACTGCATTCCCCCTGCAACATAACTGCCAACTACCGAATGCCCATACTTTTTGTTATTGCAGTTCCATTGCAGTCGGCACAACTGCACTCTGAATGCGATAAAAATGTATGAGCAGTCGGCAGTGTACGCTATTAATGATATACAAAATGATTATATTATTAATGGTATATCATTGCGTAGCAATCCAAAGTTCGCATACTCTTCGCTAGTCATACCGTAATTTTTGTCCGAATCATCGTTTGTCATAATTTTTTTCCAACTGAAACTTCACAGTTTTCTGAAAATTTTGAATGGTCATCCTATAGAAAACTATACTTAGGTTAAGCTAGGTTTGCTTTATAACAATTCTGAACAATTATTGGATTCTGAATTCAATAAAATCAAAGAAAAATATAAATTCAGAGAAAAAAGAGTTATGACAAACGATCGTTCTAACAAACATTACGAGTACATTCGGACTTCCAATAAGTATGCGAGCCGATTGGGCCCACAAAATACAAGTTACTTCTTGGTCATTGTCGTCACAGAGCGATTCACGTATCAAACGAAACATCACACCACCTCGCTTAATTACTGAGATCCGAAAGTATCAAACGTTACACTAACATTCCCGCAACTCGGCGACATCACCACTAAACTCTGCGGTAAACTTGCGAGGTCCGTTGCATACTTAACACCAGGGTCCAAGTTTGTCTTAACAAATTGTAGTGGGGAAGTTAGACCCGCACTCACGTACAGTGGGCGGGGACAGAAAAACTTAGCCCACTACCTGTCTGAACAATGCGCACGTAGCCCCCTGCTACAAACTGCCGAGGCTGCCGTAAGGGGGGAGAGCTAGCGGACTTTGCAAATACTTGTAACAAAATATGCCCTTATAAAGGCCTTGGTTGCCTATTAATCTGACCTATGGCCACTCAAGTTTGTGCTCGCAACCTCTCACTTCTGAGTTTTTGGAATTTATGTGCGATAGTTCCTAAATTTAAAGCTTACTGTGAACTTTGCGGTGAAAGAAAACAACGTCATTTAATTGTGTCTGACTGAAGCACCGAATACAAATTGGTAGAAAATTATTTTCATGTGTTTTATGTCGATTCAATTTATTGTTAATAAAAAAATCTCCTGTTTCTACTCTTTGGTAACAGTATATTACTGTTTTATGCACTATTTTTTGCCGCAAATTTATAACATTGAAAAAATAAAACAAGGTAGAATACCTGATGTGAACGACAGAGTTAAGCCGGTTTAAACTTCGCGTCTTCTTGTGTAGTTGCTACCTACACAAGAAGACGCTTGTTTGAAGAAGTTTCGTTATACTCGTGGCATGCAACTGTATGCACGCGGGAGGCGTAGTTTAAACCGGTCTCACTTTGCCTTTCACAGAACAAAGTCTTTACTTCTTACTTGGTCTAAGGTTTCCGCTTACATTTCATCACTTGCAATCCCCTCAAGATTAACGTAAGAGTTCAAACGGGGAGGTTTGGGACTCTTTGCGAGGGATATGTGGGATTTCTTCCAAGTCCGTTTGCTTTTTGTATTTCCTTTCTTTCATAGAGTTCAGTGCAGGTTGTGAATTCTGCCATGTTCTTAGCAAGAACATTTAATGTATTGGTTGCACTTATTGAAAAGCCAGAACATTTTACTGTGTTTTATTTAACTTGCAAGTTGTTTAGGTCAAATCCTTCGAGTTGAATTTCATCTAAGTACATATTATGTAGGTTGAATTGATTGAAAATAACAATGTAAGTTCAGTCAGCGTTATCATCATCATCATATCAGCGTAGGATATCCACTGCTGGACACATGTCTCCCTTATAGAACTCCATTTGCCTCGATCGGAAGCGGCTTGCATCCACCGTGAACCCGCGACTTTAACCAGGTCATCCGTCCAGTCTTAACTTTAAAACTAATTAGTCATTAGTAAAAGTAAAACTATTTAGTAAAACATTTAAGATACGGTAGGTTCTCACCTGATATCAAATGACATCATATTGCCACGTAGTACAAGGTTATTTGCTGCCCTGTCTTGTGTAATTGAGTACAAAATATTAGATTAGGTATTGAGGATCACGAAAGAGCTAAAATAAGCACAAATCTCGTTTAAAAATGAGAGAGCAAATAAAGTCGTCTACATTTCGACAAGTAGATTTTAGACGTGATCTCATTTCGTCACTACACTGTAAGATTTATGACATAAACTGCGCTACGTCTCTGAATTACAAAACATTCTTTATTGCTTCTAGGTTATGGTACTAAAGATATTGAGTAGATTTATTTAAAAACTGTCATCATTTTATATTAAATCTGATTTATCCTCCTAACGCCTAAAGTCTTTTATAAAGGACTTATAACTCTCTCAGAAGTGACATAAAGTTTCATGTTCATAAAAAAAAATTGACTTGGGCGTTAGGTGGTTATTTTGTTCTGTGTAAGTATCATTGCTAATATTTTTAACAGGCGTACTTAATATGAATGGATAGTAAATAATAAAAAAGTCATGTCATTTATATAAATTACCGTAAAACATCTCTATGTTATGACTTATCAGTGTTTTAGGTAAAATTGAAAAACGAAATTTTGCTCCCATACCGCGTATTCTATTTTCTATTCGGAAACGCGGGTTAACAACTATACCTACCTACGTAGGTACTATTCGAACCACGAAAATGAAGCAAAGGGATCCTCCTTAAATTTGCGTCGGCTCTCTAGCGGAAAATCCAATGATTTACTGGGCTAAAGTCTTATCATAATCTGGCACGTCCCTCGTATTTCACGCTGAGTTAGTGCGCGGTGGCATCCTACTATTTTGTCTAACTATTTGACTACCTGGGTTAATCAACTGCGTATTGTCACAGTAAGATTTCAAAATTATAATGAATGAGTTGTGGCTTTAGAAATTGGTTGTTAGAAGTATGAAAAACATAAGCGTTCTAACCTCGTTGGGCCTAGCGTACTTAATATACTATGACATAAAGAACTGTTTATTGACATCCGGTTCAGATTGTGAAAATATAAATCTGACGTGGGGCCTCAAGAGGCTAAAGCCGACTTTAGACTTGCGACAAAAAACGTGCAAGTTGCATTACATTGCGAGGCCGTAAAGCCAACGAGTTTGTAGTTTTCAATCGAGCGACGCTGTGAAATGCAACTTGCACGATTTTCTTGCAAGTCTTTTTTTCTCTCTTTTTTTTTGAGGCTTTGAGCACTCCAGGTGATCATGTCAACCTCATGGGTGCTCGCTCATTTTTCCTACGTAAGGAACATATTAAAAAATTGGTAAATGCAAATGGCTTTGTCAGATGTTGGCTCTGAGAGTCAACAATTAACCTGGCCCAAACCCCCAAGTACCCTTCTCCTCAAGTCTGAGTTCCGAGCACATTCCAACAACAAATGGGTTGCAAGTCTAAACTAGGATTAAGGCTAGTTTTGTTTTCATTTACCTAATTTAGTACTACTAAGTACCTATCCAATGACATGGTCAGAATACACCAAACTTCGCTGATACCTACTGTAACAAAAGTTTCTACCAAATCAAAAGAAAAGCTGCACCTTGCTGTGGCAATTCACTGAGTAAGTAAGTAGGTATGGCCCTTCTTACTTCTTTTGGCACAATAGATCTTTTTTCCTTTTCTTCCTGTTTAATATATACCGCTGGACCACCGGTGGTGTAGGGGTTATAAGACTTGGGTTTGATTCCCAGCGCTGGTCCCTTTTCTTTGTAGTTTCGATAGGGTTTTACGGGATGACCGTAAAAGTAAATAATACAAGAAGACTCCAAAAAACCAATCATAATTTGATTTTTTGCCATTTTTTCTAATGTCTAATGTTGCCCTTCGTGCGCTAGTCCGATTCGCACTTGGCCTGTTTTAAACCACTGGGCCCGCGTGGAAGCCCTCTCATTCTGAGAAAGGCCTGTGTCCAGCAGTGGGACGTATATAGTATATAGATATAATTTAATTTCATCATCATCATCCCAGCCTATATACGTCCCACTGCTGGGCACAGGCTTCCTCTCAGAGCAAGAGGGCTTGGGCCATAGTTCCCACGCGGGCCCAGTGCGGATTGGGAACTTCACACGCACCATTGAATTGCTTCGCAGGTTTGTGCAGCTTTCCTTACGATGTTTTCCTTCACCGCAAACCTCGTGGTAAATTTCAAATGTAATTAATAATTTTATTTACATATACTTATTTATGTTATTTATTTATTTATTTTATTTGTTTATTTTATTTATTTCATAGGCTGAGATGATGATGAACCAATAAACAATACTAAATCCATTTTATCTGGTAATGGCCAAGATGGCTCAGCGATCCCCTTTAATTACACAAACGATTGCCGCCTACTACGATTATCCTCGGATCTTATAATTACCCTATTACCGAGAGCTTCAATTATTTATCTTTGTATATGATACAAACTATAGGCTGCTGAGTTTTCACTTGGGTTTTTGAATAATGTATTGGTATCCGTGAAGCCGTATGAAGCCGTGGTGGCCTAGTGGTTTGACCTATCGCCTCTGAAGCAGAGTGTCGTGGGTTCAAACCCCGGCTCGCACCTCTGAGTTTTTCGAAATTCATGTGTGGAATTACATTTGAAATTTACCACGAGCTTTACGGTGAAGGAAAACATCGTGAGGAAACCTGCACAACCTGCGAAGCAATTCAATGGTGTGTGTGAAGTTCCTAATCCTCACTGCCAAGCCCTCTCATTCTAAAAGGAGGCATGTGCCCCTTCGTGGAACGTACACCTATATAGGCTGGGATAAGTTTTCCTTGGCTGATCTATGGAATGTCGGTATGACATTTGCTGCAAAAAGATTCCTACTTTACGTACGTGATTCAGTTTCATTGATCGTACTTCGGAGTCGCGCTGCAGTTGTTCGATTTGTAGGTTTCCAAAGTCGCAAATAACAACTTTTATATACTTACCTACACATATTAATTTGCTACAAGCTTTTACGGTGAAGGAAAACATCGTAAGGAAACCTGCACAGACCTACGAAGCAATTCAATGGTGTGTGTGAAGTTCCTAATCCTCACTGCCAAGCCCTCTCATTCTAAAAGGAGGCATGTGCCCATTCGTGGAACGTACACCTATATAGGCTGGGATAATGATATAGCAACATTAAAATTAACTAACTAAAGAGTAATTCATGCGGAAAATTGTCTGGAATAGTGTTCCAGAATTAATCATACTCGTAACTCTACTTCGTTTCAAGCAAAGATACCTCAAATACCTGTAATTGTAATTTTATGCTACTTCAATGAAGGCTATCGCGTATGAATTCGCCGCTAGAGGCGCTAGTGTAGCGTGAGGTCTCCGAAATGTCAAATCTCATAGTTTTTGGGTGAGCTACGCAGGTTTATTTATAATTAGAATAATTTTGTGAATATTTTGCAATATCTGACATTAATTAGGGCAATTATGCGTTCCGGGGCAATGAATGTCTGTGTTTTGAGACAGTTTTGTCTTTTGGAAACCTTTGTCCTCCCTTTTTTCCGAACAAAACGGGGACTATGCAACACTGTGGCATGCTCGATATTTTTATGGTACGGTTTTAAGGTGTATTAAATATGATTTTAATCTAAACTTTGTTTTCACGCCCGTATTAACAGACTTAGAAAGCCATACTTAAAAACCTCACGCAACAGTGCGCCATCTAGTGAGACAAAAAACGATAGCCCTCATTATCGAAACAGAATTAACAAGTTTGATTTATCAGCATAACGCTGATAATAAAAATAGTTCTATCTATTATTCAAATCTATCTTCATATATAAAAATGAATCGTCGAAATATATTATGCACATACGTAACTTCTCAACGACGGCACAGAATTGGATATTATTTTTTTCACTTCTCATGCTCTTAAAATGTTTCTTTAGTCTGCATATCGGGACTAAAGCTCCTTTTTATTCTCTAGGGCTTAAAATATTTTTTTTTTATGTACGTTGGAAACCTCTGAATAGCCAACACGGTGTTTGTGAATGGAAGATATTTAAGCTTGGAAATTAGCTCAAAATGACAACTGTGCAAAAATATTTAAAAAAACCGGGCATGTGCGAGTCATACTCGCGCACCGAGAATTCCGTACACATTTATCGGTATGTAAGTAAACGGGAATCGAGTCTTGAAGATATTTCTCGCTTTTTCCGAGTGATTTAATTTATCAAGTGTATGCAGAGCCCTACTCTTAAGCAAAATGTACGCAATGTGGGGTCAGATTATGTTGGTCATTGATATATACAGACATATTAACCGATTTTCAGACTATTCTAGTTGGTTGTGTCATAAAAGCTACCTTCACACCAAATTTCAAGATTCTGAGTTAACGGGAAGTACCCTGTAGGTTTTGATTCCCTTGCGAGTTTCGAAAATTTGCGGAATTTGCAGCATAAACGGCTGCATCTTTTGATTGCGTTGGCTTAGAAGTTTGATTTTTTCACAGGTCCAGGGGACAGTAGACCTGAGTATTTTTTTATAAATTTAAGCTTGATACCTCTACGCGTTCCCAAAAAAAACGGTCTTGACAAACAGACAGATGGCCAATGTTTTACTTTTGAGGTACCTACGGAGCCCTAAAAACACAATTTAATTCTGTGAAACACAATTAATGATTACGAATATGAATCTATTCAATTATATATGGATTAATTCATTTTATTATGCATAGTCCAATTTGCTTTAAAATAGTTTTCAATTAAATTTTCAGAAATGGCAGTCTGCGTCTGTGTGTCTGTATGTCTGCGCGTCTGTGTGTGACATCGTAGCTCTTAAACGGGTGAACCGATTTGAATTTTTTTTTTTTATTTGAAAGCAGGATTTCTAACGATGGTTCTTAGACATGTTTTACAAAATCGGTTCATCCATTTTTGAGATATTGAACTTTGAAGTGTCAATGTCGGGGGTCTTCCAACTTTTTGTTGGTTAGATTATAATTATAAATATCACTTGGCTAACGAAAGCGCGTCAATCAATCCCTAGCCAACTTAAAAAATGGCAAAATTTTAGGTAAAATGCAATATTTTCGAACGCTTCGAAATTTAACGTTCACGGATTAAGATTGAGTTACCTACTTACCATAATAAGGTCGCGTATTATGAGTTTTCTTTTAAAGGACGCCATTGGGGTGACCCAGCTTAATTCGATAAATAATACCAAGAGACAAGGAGCGACTCGAACTTCTGACGAATTATTGGACGATAAACTTATTGGACAGTAACTTAGAATAATTTAAAGGGAGCTTTATTATCTCATGATCAGTTTAAAAAGTTATCATGTATTGACTAAGCGGCTGTTTCACCATCCATTGATTAGTGTTAAGTGACGGTTAATTGTGATGCCGTCTCTATTTGTTTTGTTCGAATAGACGGAGACGGCATCACACTTAACCGTCACTTAACACTAACCAGTGGACGGTGAAACAGCCCCTAAATGTCCTATATTTATTTTACATTGCTTCATTTCAGCACAATGAGTGTTTTTCGATGGCGATTTGTAGATGGCGTTCGTATCGTGAGGTCCGTTTGACGTTTCAGTCTTGCTTGCGATTGGCTCATTTAGTTATTTAACCAATCACGAGCGCGATGCATGGTTTGGGCATGTTGAGAGAAAGAATGAAAACAGACTGACTAAGCAGATATATAAGACGAGCGTGAATGGGAACGTTGGGTGAGGAAGGCCTAGACGAACGTACCACGATCAAATCGGGGACGTTCTGAAGAAAGGTCGGGTCAGGAGTACTCTAAACCGACGTGCATGCATGAAAAGATTGATGAATGTAGAGGAAGCGAGAGTTGTATGCCAGAATCGTAGCAAGTGGAAGGATGTAGTCTCTGCCTACCCCTTTGGGAAAGAGGCGTGATTTTATGTATGTATGTATGTATGTACGAGCGCGATGCAAATGTCAAACGGAGCTTACAATACTATCGCCATCTAGCGATATTCTGCCTGTCGAAAAACCGTCATTGTGGTTTACTATTTACAAGCTTTTAATTTAATTTGCTATTTACCTATGTTTCCAAATCTTAACCGCTTCTAGTGTACGGATTGGCTTGAAATTGTTTTATTTATTCATCTTTTTTTGCGCAATGATTGTATTAAAATGAAAAGTTACAGGTTAGCATACTTTTTGACCGCCGACGCAAAAAGAGGGACGTTATAAGTTTGACCGCTATTTGTGTCTGTCTGTGGCACCGTAGCTTTTAAACGGGTGGACCAATTGTAATGCGGTTTTCTTTTTATACGTAGCCTGCATTATGTCCCACTGCTGGGCAAAGGCCTCCCCTTTTCTCCGCCACTCTTCCCTGTCCTGGGTTTTTTTATTATTACAAGTTTTTCTTTAGCTTGCCCTGTTTATTTATTTGTTTGTGTCAAACCTCGGAAGCTAAATTTGACACACTTCCAGCGGTCCGATAAACTTGAAATTTGGCCTAATTACGTAAATTTGTTTACGCCATATTCTGGTAGTGACATCTTGGTGGTCCTGCCAGGATCGTCTCCGCAGGAGAAAACTCCTCAATGGTACGGATAATTTAGTTTAAATGACAATGGAAGTACAGTCAACAAAAAGTACAGTCAGAAAAAAAAGGCTTATATTAATGAAATCTTTAACAGAAACTTATTCTCAGTTATAGCGGGCCCAAAGTGTAATTAGTGTGCCACAAGCCATAACTTTTAACATCTACCTCCTTCCCGCACTTGTCGCTTTTCCGCGTTCTAATAAAACACAACGTTAAAATATAAAGATAAGTCAGACAATGCAAATGAACCTCTGCATCATAAAAAGTTTCGTCATACAAAAACAAGTTTGCCATCTCGGCTCGGACCCTCAAAATCCCCTCTCCGAGGTAAAATGAAAATGGCAACACTTGAAAACGGAGGAGATGAAAAAATTAAAAGATTAATCACTGCCCGCAAGAAAAACGATCGTGTATCGTTGCGCCAATTAGTAACTGGGGTTTATTTGTGAGAAATAAATTGTGCAGTGAAAAACTCACCAGACTGTTTAGCAAAAACTGTGTAATTTAACTGTGCACACTAACTTAAGTTACTCGTTCTATTCATCACCTCAGCCTATACAGGGTTTTTATTAACGTAATACGAAATTAGTATTTGAAAATTAAAAAATAAAAAACGAATTAAACATTATATAAACAGTCTTTATTTTTGACCAGATAGGTAGTGTTCCAACGAACAGTACTTACTCATACCATCACTACTTTGAAAAAATCTCGTATCTCAAATCAATACGTCAACAAAATTGACCCTTAAAATAATGCATTTAAAGTTCACTCAGAAAAATTACGGAATTTGGGGTACGAGCCTTTTTAAAAGTAGTGACGAATGTTGTTACTTGCTCTACTTATTACTTATTCTGTGCTACGAATTAGAAACTTATATAGTCTTTTATGACTGTCATAAAATGTGGGCATAATTGTTACCAATAATTTTTCCCAGCGGTTATTAAAGCCAAAAGTCTTACCTGTACAGAATACAGTTATGGTATTCTAACGTCAGCCAAGGTGATGTATCTTCAGGATATATGACTGTACTTTTTGTAAAAGTTTACAACTTCACGCGTGAGATTTACGGCGGGAAGGCACACTTACAAATTAGCCCGCTCGTTTTGTAATAAATTCCAGGAAACGGCATATAATTTTTACTAAGCCACGTTTTTTGAGTTTTGTCAAAAACGGGTACAGATTTTGCACTGCGTTTGTTGCCGGAAAATAATGACATTTAGACGAAGCTTAATTTTAAATCCTATGAATGTTTGGAGGCTGTAACAAGTATTCACAGGAATTTCCGAGGGAAAAACGTATAACTGCGTTCTTTTGAAATCGACGTTGAACGTTAGTTTTTAGGGTTCCGTTAGGGTTCCGTAGCCAAATGGCAAAAACGGAACCCTTATGGATTCGTCATGTCTGTCTGTCTGTCCGTCCGTATGTCACAGCCACTTTTTTCCGAAACTATAAGAACTATACTGTTGAAATTTGGTAATGTGTGGTGTATTATGTGAACCGCATTAAGATTTTCACAATACGCAAGAACCGTAAAAAATCTATTCGAATTTTTTATCCATTTCTTCAGGGCTCGTACTCATTTACGACTCCTTGACAGTAAACAAGCGCCTATGTGTACTTAACTTTATCTTTGTGCAAATTTCGTACTCTGTTGAACGCGAAAACGGTTCCCATAAAACTCAATTTGCGTAATTCCTCACGTGTTCTTATGAATTACGGATGAAACGGAATGCATGCATTATTTTATGTTTATTACCTGAATTCTCGAAAACGTTATGTAGAGTTAATTTGCGTATTATATTAATTGAATAGATAGAGAGATAGGTGTAACTACCCTAACTTTACCCAAATTGTCAGATAAACGAAAATATTGATTCATTCAGGTGTTGCGTGTGTTGTGTAGGTGTGTTCAGTGCTACAAGTGTACGGCAGCTAGGTCTGTGCGACACATATTCCATTTTTTTTATTTCCGTTAACTTTTATCGTGCATCTCAACGATTGTCCGTTGTGTTTGTTTATTTATTTTATTTTACAATAAAGAGTTGAGGTTCATACCTACATATATATTTAGGTATCTTCTTAGAATTCGTTTATAGCTGTCCCGCGGCAACTATGCAAGTTACAGGGATAAAAAATATCCTACGTCCATCCCTCGGACTGAAACTATATTTCTGAATTTCATCCAAATTGGTTCAACGGTTTAGACGTGATAAGGTAAGAAACAAACAGACTTACAAACTTTTGCATTTATAATATTAGTGAGCCTATGTAAAGATTCAGGCTATACTTAGTAAATTTAATGTTAGTTACAATCTTTTTGTATGAATGTTAGGTAAATTAGCAAAGACTCGGTGAGGCAATTTCCGGTGTGTCATAACTTCGCAGCTGCCTCAGACCTAGTTCCTGTTTCACACGAAGCAACAAAATTATTTAGATAAGGTTTCAATTATTAACAAGTAGCCGTTACCCGCGACTTCGCGTAGAATTCCGTTTTCACTATCCCGCGGGCACTATGGAATTTTCTGGGATAAAAACTATCCCGAGATGCAAACTATCTGTATACCGAATTTTGGCTAAATCAGCTCAGCGGTTTATGCGTAATGAAGTAACAAACAAACAAACAAACCGACTTACAAACTTTCGCATCTATTATATTCGCATTTATTATATTAGTGGGTCAAGCCTTCATCCTCCGGCTTTGCTTTTGTTTATAACAACATAAATTTAATTTGTGAAATAAAAATGCGTGTTAACTTTCATGACAGAAAAGCAACGAATTTTTTTTTTCTAAAAAAAGTATAGTACATAATCACATTGTTGATGGCCAGCAACAAATTATAACAACATTAATTTCATTTGTGAAATAAAAATGCGTTGTCACTTTCACGACAGAAAAACAACGAATTTTTTTTTTCTATAAAAGTAGTAGTATAAGCACATTGTTGATGGCCAGCAACAAATTACGTTCAGCCAAAAATAAAAAAGTTTTTATGTTAGTAACAGCTCTCTTGATCCATTTAGTGAACTCCCAATAACAAAACCACTCCGACATTGTCATTTAAAAGTTCAATATCTCGAAAATATCTTGAAGAAGATCTGGCTCACACATGTTCCTTGATTATTTAGTAAGTAGTTATCCTTTATACTTGTGTTATTTATGTATTGTATATAATATGTGTTTTTATTTGTTTTATATTTTGTATAATATTGTATATATTCAGGTACTTAGGGTTTACATTTATGGACTAATATTTATTCAAATGTTTTGATATATTTGTCGATTCTTATTTTTTGATTGCTCTTCTCTACCAATCAAAGGTTGACTGGCAGAGATCCCTTACGGGGATAAGTCCACCTTTGTATTTAGCACTTTCTTTTTTGTGTAACATTTTTGAACAATAAAGAGTATAAACAAACAAACAAAATGGTTGAAATGATTTGAACGAAAAATAGCTAAGAACTACCTACCGCAAGAAACCTTATAGGTTATACTTATAAACTACACTGTGGTCTTTATTTACGTTGTATTAACTAAGTACAACAGTACCTACAACAGTGCAGAGTTTCATGGCTCCAGGGCCCAATTACATAACAAATTACAAGCAAAGAGTATTAGTGAATTTTAATACAAAGTCGCTAATACTATCAGCTTGTAATTTATTGTGCATTTGGGCCCTGACTTAGCTATTAAGATTTCCTGATTGTGCATGTGTGTATCCCAATCCCGTTGAAAAATTTAAATGAAAAGTAGCCTATGTACTCATATCTCATAATACCTATGCATTTCAAAGATCCTGTTATCGTCATACTAAATCCGTCTAGACATTTTAGCGTTTACCTATACGTAAACACATTATTATTATCCATAGATAAGAAGCGAAAGACAAATACTTTGTAATGACTTATCCATTGCTTAGTAGTAGTATGGATAAATAAACGACTCTTCTTATGTTATTATTATTTGTTTGACTATATTTGTATCTTTCTGCTTGGCAATGGCCTCCCCTCTTAATGTCGACATCTCCCTACTGGCCTATCCGGCCACTCGCTCAATTCCGCGTCCAGAACTCTTATTATCCACACTTGAAGTTACAATAGTTTTTGCCAGTTCTTTCTTTCAAACGGCGTAAGATGAGGGTAGAAAGAGATGGTGAATGCGATCGGGAACATCAGAGCGAGACAATATGGCCACGGGTCATCTTGCCACGTACCTTCGCCTCGGCCTGCTTTTGTTAGACAGAGCGTATGCGCAGGCATATGTAAATAAAATGTGTTTGTGTAAATAAAAGATGAACATCTAATTGCACGTATATATTGTTCAAAATATAATATACAATTATATGCATGTAGTTTTTCTAATTAAATAGACTCGGATTAAATTTTAACAAAATTACACACGTATCGAAGGCAGGATATCGTGACAGAAAGGGAAGAGCTACCAGAAACAACGAAAGAGCCAGTGTTGCCGTAGGTGTCATACCATAGATTAATATTTTCAACAGCTTTGCCGTTGGTGGGCATCGAGTCGAAGCAGTACTCACAATATGGCCAAGTGCTCTCGTATTTGCAGGTGCATCCGGCAGCATGTATATTTAGATATCTTCCCAGTACTCTATCTATATCTATTCCATGGCACGTTTCGAGATCGCGTCTTACATGTAATTTGTATTATCTCTAAATTGTGTAGAGTGCACTTAACATCTTTTTAGTAGTACACACGATAGTTTGAATAAGGTTATAGAATATGGAATTTTCAGGAACAATCAATATTTTAATATTCAAACCAGTTTAGGTCTAAGTACTAGGTTGCTGTGCTCGATTGACCACTTTAAAGTCGTTCCCTTGACAACCTCCCAATGTAAAACAACTTGCACCGTTTTTCTTGCAAGTCTAAACTGGTCTTTATGTTTGTTTTTTTCGTCTTATCCATTCATAATTGTTCTCACATCTTGAGACCGAAATATCGTTTTGAAGTGAGGTGTTCCATTCCGTTCGGAATTAAACTACGTTGGAACTGTTGGGTGTTCGCAGTTTACAGCTAATGTACTTGCTTATATTGACAGACAGTAGTCTCCAAGTGTTGCAAGGGATTGAGTTAAAATTTCCAACTTTACTAATCTTGATAATTCGTTCATAACTGTAAAATAGGAATTCTCGGCCAGTTTCTGTGTTCTCTTGTCGCTACAATCTGACCGTCTTTAAATCTAGGGTGAATGAGTATTTATTAGGCAAGCGTCTTAGCTTACCATCAGGCGTGGTTGTGGTGAAACGCAAGCCTAAGCTGTTTCCGTAAAAAATATAGCTCCGAGTGACCTTCTGCATACGATTGGAAACTCTCAGCGCGCACCATTTTCATCCCTTTTGTTCACACTTAGTTAAGAAAATGTCATTCGATTTAAGTAAAATCTGTACGTCTATTTTGAAAAGAAAGAAAGAAAAAACATTTATTCGTGACACACAAAATAATATAGGTATAGAATTAAACTAAAAAAAATACTTATCACGGTCACGAAAAGGTCCCAAATCAACTATATACCATAAACGACATTTTTTTTAGTATTGTAAAAGTTGACAATACTGCGTAATCACGTCGCAATGATATGCTTTGCTAAAAAATAAGCTCTTCAAACGTTTGTCATCTTTATGTGTAATTTATTACTCGTCTGACCTTTCAATCCAGTATTTTAGTACCTATAAAATCTAAAATGACATGCAGTGACGCCGGTGTTGTATTTAATTGGCTGTAATAAAACTTTTTAAAATTATGCAATGGCTTTAAAAATATCACTTCGTCAGAAAATACCAATCGTGGCAACACATTTCAGAATCTAGCGTATTTTTTCAACTCAAATGTACACGTCCAATTTTATAAACGCTGGCGTGTCGATAGCAAGCGAATCTTTCAGACTCAGTTTCATTAAAATCTCAGGCCGTCTCCTTCACAAAAGAGTACTGACTCCCATCATATTTTTAATCTTCTAGCTGAACAATGAGGATAGCTTCAGCGCACAGGGAAAGTGATTTTACAGACTTGGTCGACACAACGAACTCCGATAACCACAGACTACTTCCATAGCCATGGAAAAGATCCGCAAAACTCCAGATGCCAAAAATTATCTGCCGTATATTAGAACCGTCATGGGTTATAGTGGATCAAGTCTGCACACACATTAACTTATGTCGGCATCAAGCAGAGGATTACTCTTATATATTGCTCAGAGAAAATATTTCTTATTTATGAAATGCTTTTTTTTTATTTACGCCACTTTAACGAGGTGACAAATGTTTGTACTCAAATTAGAGAACCTCTTTTTAGAAAATTATCCCGTAATCTTTTTTAGACAAATGGCAATGAAAACTATTTTTTTTTCAAGAAATTTTTATGGGCTAAATTAAAGTTTTCAGAAGGTCCACCAAACCAATAGACAATGAGTACTATGTATTGTATACTTTAAGCCGTTTTTTTTTGTTTCAGGGTGCCATCAGAGAAATTAAAATCAGTACAAACGTCCAAAATCCCATATACGTTCACAATTCGACTTTATGTTCCGTAAGTAAAATTTTGCTTCAGAAAATATAAAAATAATTCAATTTTAGTCATTCAAATTTAAAACTGATTTAGTATTTGTGACTAAGTTATTTTTGTGTTTCGTATTATTTCGTAAAATAAAGAATTGAAAGTAAGTAGTTAGTAAATCGAGGGTACTGTGCCAAAGGCACGGCACAGAGAGGAGTGTTCTATCTCTATTCTCTCTTCGTCAAAAAAGGTTTCAACGCCTTGTTGAAGAACTATATACCTTACACACAAAAAAAACCGAGTCGCTAACCATAATTGTTTCCTAGGGGTCCTGTATGTATCTACTTCTACTGCACGAGTTACAATCGCGGTTTTGACTATCGTTAAATGTAATTTTCACTAATTGAACTTCAGAAAAGTTTTACTATCTACAGATATGAGCAATCAATTTGCGATTTCTTGTTTTCAGTGTGTTCTATTTACAGTATATTTTAATTTTGTCGTTATGTTTCAGGGCGAAATTAGTTTTCCCGAAGCTGTATGTATGTTTTTGATAATTAATGCCTCTACGCAGTCTATGTCAGCTTGTCTTGTTCTAACAGGCTCAAATCCATTTTATATATTTACTATTATCTTAAAAGGCTGGTTAAAGCACCGCATATGGTAAAGTTACGCATGAACACGACGATATATTTTAGACGACTTCATTTAATTTAAATGTGTAAATAAATTTGAGATAATTTTCTAATTCAATAAACTATTAGTCATTGGTTTGTGCGTCACTTAATCAGTTTACGAGCACTTTGTGATTGTTGGTCAATGTATTAATGATTTGAATGTTTCTTCCCTAGACAGCAGCTAAGGAATCTTCTGTAAGTGTCTTTGTTGGTTTTTTCATACTTCTAAACACTAATAGTAGAAAAAGTAGTGAAAATATTTGAAATCAGATAAAAATAACATTTTCAAAGTAAACATTTTTGACTAATATTTTTTCAAGTGTGCGTTTAGTGGACAACTGTAATGTTGAGAGTCTTGCAACCCTACATATAACATTACAAAAAACAAATTTTAAATATTACGATCGTAGTTGTAACATTCATGATTTCTCAACGATACCGTCAATATTATTTATAGTTGTTCAACGTAAAGAGAAATAAATTTGGATGACACTGAAAATTCAACCTGCATTCGATTCACAGAATAATTTTACTACTTCAACGAGAATAATTTAAATAGATAAAAAAACCCGCTTTAATGATCAACCTGCATGACTGCTCTATTAGTAGTAGGTAGTTAAAATGATTCTAGCAAGCCCAAACACGACTAGGCTGTGTTGTTCTGACTTTGAGTTTCGAAGGGTGCATTATCAGGCCAGTTTGATGGTATCATAATTATTGTGTTGTCATCAGAATAACGCATAAATGCCAAGTTTCGTGTCAATATCAAAATAGGAAGTTGCTGGAAAGCTTTTTTTTTTCAGTTACATTTGTAGGTACACTCGTAATTATGTAATATCAGTGTGTTAATTGAATGAAAGAAAATAATTTCTATGACATTATTTTTCAAAAATCTTAAAATTACACGAAAGCTAATAATATTAACATACTACTTAATTATGCGGATGACGATTTTAAAAATTGTAACGTAATTTCAAAATTCCAATTATTTTACTTTTAAGTTCAATTTCTTAATAAATTAAAATAATAATAATTGTACTTTTAGGATACTCCACACGCCGAATTTCTTAGAGTAAGTGGAGATTGAACATTTCTAATTGGCAACTATTCTTTCTAATTGGTATTTTCAATCGGCTTTTTAATCATAATAAAATTAACCGTCCGCTTTACTGTGATAATCATAACCTGTATTTCACAAAGTATTTATTATTTTACATTGCCGCTTCATTCAGCTTTGAAAAATAAATAACCACTCTATATATTTTTGGTGTTTTTAAGGAAGGGAAAAAGGATTCTACGTACTCGATTATGTGGAATACCATTATCATTATGATTTCACAATATTATTTATATTTTTTGTGTTTAACATTTTACTTCATCGGAACTTACCTTTAAATATCATACTCGTATGCTTAGTCAAAGCGCAGTCTTCATTTAATTATATTGTTTTTACCACATTTTTGCAGTTCCTCGATAGCAGGACCTCCGCCATTGATATACCTCCTTCAGAAGATGGTAATTAAAGTACTCATTTGATGGTTTTTGAAATTATTTACATTTTTATCAACTATATTTTGAACCACGCCCATTTTTTTAGGAATAGGAGAGACTCTTATGAAATTTGAAAAAGGCGAAAAAGTAAGTATTGAAGTAAAACGTTTACTACACCAAATTTTACAAGTATTTTGAATCTTTGCTAATAAGTTTATTTGATTAGGGAGAGCGAGGAGAGTATGTTCGTGATCCAGGAGGTTCTCAAGGCATTCCCGGTGTCCAAGGTCCACCAGGCGAAAAAGGAGCTAAAGGAAATACTGGTGTAAGTCATAAACACTACCTACTCTACTACTAATGTCACCTTTACATTGCTAGTAGAAGTAAAATTATTGCTACTAAAGCCCTAAAATTCATTTCTCAAACTACGTAAAACTCTGCCTCTCTACCCTGATCTTGGCTTATCACGGATAAGGATAATTGTCACAAAAGTATACGAATTTAAATTGATTTTGCTTCGACTCCGCAGATGTGTGAATGCTCTGAAGGAACCATATCAAGTCTGCTGAGAAAAATGCCTGAAATGAGAGGGCCCAAGGGTGAGACCGGATCAATAGGAGAAACTGGTGGTCCAGGTCCTGCTGGTTTGACGGTAAGGCTATCAAACACTTAGAGAGTCCATTTATCCGATTAATTTGTGAAACTGTCATTATTTTTTAATACAATTGTAAATTTTATGTCATAATCTCCGACTCCTACAATACCAATTTTGTTGCGGAAGCCATTAAAAAAAATTCAACTCATCTTTAATTTTCTTATTTTTACCTACTTATAAAATTATGTTTTGTATTGTTTTTCAACTCCACTGTCAATTCATAAATCGACATAATGACGATGATAATACATAAGTAGTATTTTTTTTTACTTTCAGGGAATACCAGGACATCCTGGTGAAAAAGGGGCACAAGGTGATAAAGGAGAAACAGGTGAAAAGGGTCAAGCAGGGCGAGACGGTGCTCTCGGTCCCAAAGGTGAACCTGGAAAAGATGGTAACGCTGGGCCACAAGGGCTGCGAGGTCCAGAGGGACCTCCTGGGCCACCAGGCCCAGTGGCAATGGTGATTAATGACATTTTATTTTTGTTTAATCTGATTAGTTATTGTTTGATTACTGTATTATTTTGATTATTGTTGAATTTGATTTCATTGAACTAAATTAAAGTTGATTAATAATATTAATACAATTTTAATTGAATAAAGATTACGATCATATATTATTTTTGTACGACGTATTTTGATATACTATCATAATTAATAATGTAGGTACCTACAAAGTATACCAATTATGTAATGAATATTTTTAGAAATCAATGTAATGACTTACTTAAATGTAAATTTACAAATTTAATTCAATATGATTCTCATTATGTGAGGAGGACTGGGCCCAGTAGTGGGACGTTTATAGGCTGGGATGGTGATGGTGATGAGGTGAATTCAATATGTGGAAAAAACATGAGAGCCACCGATGTACCTTTTTGTTTTTCCTTTTTGTACAATAAAGAGTATAAACAAACAAACAACAACTAACAAAAACATTTAGTGTCAGAATATTTTTTGACAGGAAATAGAAGGGACAAAAGAAGTGGCTAAACCAGGTGAAAAAGGTGAACAGGGTCCGATAGGGCCAACAGGTTCTCCAGGTCCTATAGGTCCAAATGGAGAGAAAGGACAGAAAGGAGAGGACGGAATCAAAGGAGAGAAAGGTGATCAGGTAACATACGCAAAGCATACAAATTAAGAAGTCTAATACTATTAACTATAAAGTATTTTATTTTTTCCTGAATTTTAACTTATTTTTACTAAAGGGCCTTAAAGGCACAGAAGGTCTACGAGGCGAAAAAGGTGAAAGAGGATCAGATGGAGAGAATGGTATCCCAGGTACCCCAGGGTCTCACGGCCGACCTGGTGAAAGAGGGGCAAAAGGTAATTAATCAAACCAGATCACTACCAAAAAGTAAAATGTTCTAATACAAACAAAGCATTACTGTCGTTTGTAAACTGATATCAGTCTATAGTTTCGAAACGATAATATTAAGTAGCTACCTTGAGTCAGGTAAATTCTAGATAAAGTTTGCACCTACTACTACAGCAACATAAACCTAAGCAACGAGCATTGAAATGGTTGTATTTAAATAGCAAAATCTATAATTATTTTTGACTAAACACGCCTACTTCATAACCACGTTTACCATGAATTTTCAAGTCATGAATGACATTCTAAACTGTAGGTAACGCTTAGCTTTCTGAGTATGAGAATTAGCCACAAATAGATAAGACTGGTAACAATCAATAGATATTGAATGTGAAACTTTACTTTATTATAGGTGAAGTAGGTGAAAAAGGAGCGCCAGGAGCTGATGGTATGCCAGCGAAATGGACTTCCTTGTTAGACAAAACAATGGATGCTGACGACAGTAAGATTTTATGATTTTATTTTTATCCAGCCTTTAATACACATCAAAAAAGTCTTATTATGTCTAGACAAATTGATGTTTTGACTCAGTAGTACTTAATAGATCTATTTATGTTGAAATGTGCAAAGCTTTCTAGGGAAAAATATATTACCTAGGTACTTTTAATGAATGTATTTAAAGATAGTTCATAATACCGTATCTTTTTTCTCAGGAGAAAAAATAACTGAATTACTACGAGGTGTTAAGGGGCAAAAAGGAAATCAGGCAGAAAAGGTTTATC
Organism: Choristoneura fumiferana; assembly: GCF_025370935.1. Taxonomy (NCBI): domain Eukaryota; kingdom Metazoa; phylum Arthropoda; class Insecta; order Lepidoptera; family Tortricidae; genus Choristoneura; species Choristoneura fumiferana. The sequence continues at coordinate 13,066,212 of NC_133479.1, read as the reverse complement.
AGTAATTTAGCAATTTATTATTATTGGTTATTTTATCTTTTTGGAATTTCTTATTACTACACATAATCATCTTATTTATTGGTCACAATTATTTTTCATCTTTTAGAATTTCTTTATCATTATTAATCCTTACATACAAATGTAACATCTTATAGGGAGATATAGGAGACCAAGGCCCTATAGGTCCTCCAGGAAGGGATGGAAAAGATGGCCGTAATGGTGAACCAGGGGAGCAAGGGTTAATAGGGCCCAAGGGAGACATTGGGCCAGTCGGACCAAGAGGTCATAAAGGTGCTACTGGAGAACCAGGTCCTCCAGGCAATACGGCAGCAGCTGCTATATCACTGACGAAGGTTTTCCTTTACTTATATTTATACTCCTGTAGTTTACTAGTTTAATGTTAACTAAATTTGTTTATTTCTTTCTAAATTAAGATATATTTGTTTCTGTCTATAATTTCGCTACAATGAATCGTGTTTTTTTATGTTATTACATTCCTAATTTATTTTTAGGGACCTAAAGGAGAAAGGGGTCACCCAGGAAAACAGGGACCAAGGGGTTATACAGGCCAAAGAGGAAGTACAGGTCCTAGAGGACAAATGGGTCCGTCAGGTCCTAAAGGCAACACTGGGTCACAAGGACCTATGGTAAATTGGATTATATTAAAATGTGTGGCTGTGAAAAGCTATGTGAGTTTTCTAACGTTTACTACATTTTTTTAGGGGATTAAAGGTGTGGAAGGTAAAAAAGGAGCACAAGGCGAAAAGGGTGAGAAAGGAGAAAGACCCTCAGTAGTAGATTTGGCAATGGTAAGTAAACATGCACGATTAAGTATATAATATGAAGAAAATAGATAAGTCCGTAACATTTTTGAAATGATGATGACGATGTCGATGATGTTACTACCAATAATTTTAATAAAGTTAATCTAATTAATGTGTGAAATATTTTACATTACAGTTAAAAGGAGATAAAGGTGACATTGGTAATACAGGACCTATGGGTCCAGTAGGACCTCCGGGTCCACCTGGTGCTGCGAATAACAATAAGCCCATCCCAGGCCCACCTGGCCCGCCAGGACCTCCAGGTCCTCCCGGGTTATCAATTACAGGACCTAAAGGCGAACCTGCACCTATCTCTAATTTTCTTTATTACGGCCACGAAAAACTTAGTAAGCATATTATTATACAGGGTGTAATTTTGAACGTGATCCAAAATTATTGATTCTAGCTGAATTAATGTGTCCATACGTTACTAAAATTAAATCACGAACTTGATGTATTGAAACAGCAAATTTAATCTGACTAATTTCAAAAAATTAGTTACTGCATTAATATTGTTCAGCATTAACTGAGCTAGAAACACTAATATACAAGCATTAAGCATTACACCATGTATCGAGCATTCCGTTTTCAATTTTAGTAATTAAAATTTTGCATTCTATAAATGAGTTTGAAATTTTACAGCTGAAGATGACGACTTTTATGAAGCTGCTACCGTTGTTTATAGAAGCACAAGAGCATTAAGCAAGGTATGTTTTAGGTACACTTTAATTACTTAGGTATTCCTGCAACTGATATTTTATTTGTCATTACTTCTTATGAATCTCTAATTTAAATAATTTATAATGATCAAACATTTAACAATGTTCGATTGCATTTTATTCGACTCCGTAAAATAATTCTTCTGATTATTTAAATTTTATACTAACCTGTTTTGCTAACCTATTTGGTGTGTACCTCAATCACCCAAAAACGATAAAATATAATGTTTTCACGCAGAGAACTCCAAGCACGCCTCTGGGAACCCTGGCCTTCGTGATGCAAGAAAAAATGCTGCTTTTAAGGGTCGAAAACGGATGGCAATATGTCGTGGTATATTTTTTCGTTCCTTAACAAAAAATTGCCCTTTGTAAATTGTATGTTGCGTTATGAATGTCTAATGAGCGCTCAAATTCTTAATAAAATGTTTCATTGAAAAAAATCTTGTATGTTAATATCGAAAGAAACATATGGACATAATAATAAGCAACATTTTAATGAAAATAAAGATGTTGAGGAAGAATAATATGACGACATTAATGAAAAGTTTATAATTTTCCAACTCATTAAGCAGCGTTATTTGGATTGTATTTGTTTTTACTCAATTCTGAGGGCTTATTGTCTAAATGACAATCGTTTGTACCATTTCTTTCTATCACTTGGTATAAGACGAGGGTTGAAAGAGATGGTGAATGTGACCGTGAACGTCAGCGCGTTAGACAATACGGCCTCTGTACCACTACCATGAGTTTACAGTGACCGTACTCGATAGCGACGGCGTAAATTATTTGTATGCAGAATTGTACAGCGCCTCTACAAATAATTTACGCCGTCGTAGTTAGGTTAGTTAGGTAAAGTAATTGACTTTTGTTTTTGATTATATCAGAGTTGAAATTAATCAGCAAAGCCTTTTAAGTATATCGACTCAATTTTTTTTTCATTGTCTTCTTATTCATTAAAATATAAAAATATAAAATATTGTATTGGTCTCAATTTTTTTTTACATTTTATAAAGGTTGGGACCTCCCATTAAGCATAAAAATGCTTGTGTCAGGAGAGCCCGCTCTTCCACAACAAAACATGTGCATGACCAAATTACATGTGCATATTAATTAAATTATCGTTTAATTATACTTAATATGTATAACTGACATAAAACTACAACTATTAAAATACATTCATTAAATTCATTGCGTTCAAACTCTTTATTTCGTACACAGATGGGTTCAATCATGGAAACTCCGCCTGACACGATCACCGCAGCCACAAATACCATGCATTCAGTACCGGTTCAAACACCTTTTATCTCTACAACGATAAGGCCTTCAACCGCAGCTCCGCCGAGAAATCGACGCCTTACGTCAAATTATGTAAGCAAATTTTTAGACGACATTTTATTATTATTAGCTAGCCTAGGTTGGTGTCCCATTGTTAGGCAAAAAACTACCCCAACCCTATGTTGAAAAAAAATCGATGCTTGAATCAATGAAATACGAGTACTTACTTACTTTCCTATCCGGGCGCAATGACCCGAAGTGGGTTTTGTCCTTTAATACCTGACTACGCCTTACTTTACGATCTTGGGCCCGCTCCTAACCCTATGTAGGAGTTTCAAATTGAGTTTATCCGCATATAGCGTACTAGCTGTTGCCTGCGACTGTCTGCGAATTCGCTCATCGCTATATACGATTTTCTGGAAAAATATCCTATTTCCTTCCCAGGACCTCAAACTGTCTCCATATAATATCCTCTAAATTGGTTCAACGGTTTGAGCATGGAAAGCTATATAATAGAGAACACAGGTAGACACACAGACAGACAGAGTTATTTTCACATTTATAATGAAAAGTAAGGAACTAAAGATTGAGTTGTCAAACGTATAAAAATATCACTTCCAGCGCTAACTAGCTGCTAACCTGGAGCACAAGTGAAGCCTTTAATCATTATTTAATCTAATAGCTTTAAACGAGCAATTTCGGGGTTCTCGGAAACTGCTCTATTCGATTAAATTTGCTATGTAGGGGTTTTTTTGGGGCCAACGATCCATCTAGATTGGTCTTATCGCTGGGGAAACGCATGTCTTCGAGTTTTAGCCCCAGCGAAGCTTAGTCGCCTAGGTACTAATACCTTTAACGCATTTAATATCGGCAACCTATGTGCCACTGTCATAATTTTGCAGCCATTTGAAACACACATCTGCGTTTGCGACATTTGAAGAAGTATGGGGTTTGACCACGGTTTGAGTCAAACCGTTTGACAGCCAGCAGCGAATGTGTTAAATTTGTAATGTTATTTAATAATCAATTATTATTATGATAATTGTTTAATTTATGTGCGTGAGAATGTGTGTGCTTGCGTGTGTGTATGTGTGTGTGATTGTTACTCCTTCAGGGGAAAACGGCTGGACAAATCTGGATGAAGTTTGGTGTGTAGATATCTGGACGTCTAGAATAATACATAAGCTACTTTTTATCCCTATATTCTTGGGATCCATTTAAATTAGTCTAGACACATGAAATTTTGCACAAATGTTCGTTCTACAACATTCAGCACGTCTTAACTTTTGGGAATTCTCATGAAATTTTATAAAAATATCGGGATTTCAATTTGACTGCCACATCTAATGGTATGATAGCGAAATCTCAGGTAAATGTAGTGATTCTTGGTATATATTATTGTTTTCAGCTTCGCCTGGTGGCTTTAAACAACCCTTACACGGGCAGATTACTTTCTCCGACCAATTATTCAGGATTCTCAGCGGTAGACAACGATTGTATGAGAGAATCTCGAAGACATGGGATATACGGGTCATTTAGTGCCTTCTTGAGATATGAGTAAGTATTTGTTTTTAACCCCCGACGCAATAAGAGGGTTTTTGTAAGTTTAACCGTTATGTGTGTGTGTCTGTCTGTGGCACCGTAGCTCTTAAACGGGTGACCGATTTGAATGCGGTTTTTTTATTTGAAAGCTGGTTTTCTAGCGATGGTTCTTAGATATGTTTTATCAAAATCATTTCAGCCATTTTTGAGATATTGATCGTTGAAGTGACAAAATCGGGGGCGTTCCAAATTTTTGTTGGTTACGTTATTTTAGTTTGTCATAAAAGTCGCTACACTCTCAACAGAATGGCCGTATTCGTAAGTTGGGGATCAACAGTGAACCATCATGACGACTTCCTTGGGAAAATAGTGCATTGATTTCCCCTTGCAGTAATTGAATCCAGCGGTAGTTGACAATAGAGACTGGTGGTGCTTTTGAGGGTTCCGTACCAAAAGAGTAAAAACGGAAACACTATTGCTAAGACTTCGCTGTCCGTCCGTCTGTCCGTCCGTCCGTCCGTCTTTCACCAGGCTGTATCTCATGAACCGTGATAGTTAGACAGTTGAAATTTTCACAGATTATCCATAGTTTGATAGTTACAAAGCCTTATTGCCTTTGTTTTTTTTTCATCTAATGTATTTTTATGTGTTTCGAATATGTGTAAATAAATGTTCCTCTCTCTCTCTCTCTCTCTCTCTCTCTTATTATTTTTATTATTATGTTATGTTTTTGCTAATATCTAATGAATCTTGTATAGATGGTACGGTTTATTTTCTTACACACACGATTAATATTTACCTCGACGTTTCGGCAACATTATAGTGGTCGTGGTCACGAGTAGACTGAAGTGTGAGGTGTTAAGTCTGCCTAGCAGCGCGAGTCCTTCAAACTACCCGCACTTGGTCATTTTTATTTATCACCCCATCACACGTCACACACACGTTTCACAGGTCGAGGTAAATATTAATCGTGTGAGTTAGCGTGATAAGTCCCGTTAGTGGTATTTTGATTATAAACGTCTTATTGGTTTAAAACAATTGTTTGTTTCTTGTGTGTATATCGTAAATACTTTGTAAAAATCTCGTATCTCAAATCAGTACGTCAACAAAATTAACTCCTAAAATATTTTTTATTAATTTCACTGAGGAAAATCATGGATTTTGAAGTACGAACTTTTCTAAAAGTAGTGATCATTATTATTATGTAATTTTATCCCCTGTTAACTAAACTTTCAACAAAGTAAATCCCTAACTAAAATATATTTTCCTCTGCAGTCAAGAGAGCATAGAGCAAATAGTACAAGAGCAGTACAGGCACCTTCCAGTAGCCAATCTCATTGGGGATCAGCTCTTTGACTCGTGGTCCAGTATGTTCGATGGCTCAGGTGCAGCGTTGTCACCAAAAGCTAACATCTACGGCTTCAACAGGAGGAGCATATTTATCGATCGTATCTGGTGAGTTACTACCGCCATCTAGTTTATAACAGAAGAACTATTGGTATAATTAAGAGCTTATGAAGTGTCATGAATGAAGGTTTCTGTCACAGGTTAGTCGGCGCTAGTATCGTGGATCCATTTGATAACTTGACGCTTGTCTCGTTTGTGATTGGTTAAATAACTAATATATGCACTGAATATATGAGCCAACCGCAAGCAAGATTCTGACGTCAAATGGATCTCACTATACTAACGCCATCTAGTCATATTTCATCTATCAAGAAAGTCTCATTCATGACGGTATCAAGCAAAAGAGGAGTGGCGGATAAAAGCTATTTAAATATTAACGTTAGCAGCAACGTTACAGCACACAGCAGCAGCAGCAGCAGCGTTACGCTACAGCAGTGTAGCTGTTTATGATTATGAATAATTATGTTGTCACACACAAACATCATGCTGTATTGTTTTATGGGGGGTAGGCAGTAGGGTGGGATTGTCTGATCGATAAAATCGATTAAAATTTTAAAATCCAGACCAATTAAGCTGTAACAAGTTATAATGGTTCACATTTTATTTACGTTCGATATATTTGTTACGGGATTAAGACAACGATTTCTTTTCCGTTAATCAACTCCCGATATTTCGACACGGTTGGAAATGCTACCATAATCACTGGTAGATAATGTATGTATGTAAACTCTTTATTGTACAAAATAAGTAAACAAACACAGATGACAAACAATGAAATATATGTACAAAGGCGAACTTATCCCTTTAAGGGATCTCTACCTGTCAACCTTTGAGTGGATGAGAGGAGCATTCAGTCAGGGACCGATAAAAAATGATAATTAGAAGATTTTGTGGATAAATGTTAGTTAGTGTGTCGGAAGATCATTAAAGGAAATCAAACAAAAACGTTACCTTTAACAACCAATGACTTTATTAATTCTGCTAACCTTTTTGATATGCCATTTTCAGGCCAGAAAAAAAAGTATGGCACGGGACAAACTCCCTCGACGTCAAACAAAAGGCGAACTGCTATGACTGGCGGACGGACAGCCCGAAACATTATGGGACGGCTTCCTCCCTAGAAAGTAATAGGCTGCTTTCGCAGGAAATGTAAGTTCAACCAGCCATATTTAAACCGTTTAAACCGTACGTAGCGTAACCCTATGCTGAATATTGACGGATCTCTGATTCAAATTTGTATATGATTTTTTTATATTCAAATAACCATTATAGATACACATCTTAAAGTAGATATTCCAAAAGCCTGGATTCTCGCGTGGAGCATTTCAATGGTGTGTGTGAAGTTTCCAATTCTAGCCCAAGCCCTCTCAATCTGAGAGGAGGCCTACTGTGGAATGTATATTATAATTTAGGCTTAGGCTAATTAGGCTTTTTAGGTTAGTTTTTTTTTCTCTGGTTTTTAATTGATTTGATTTAATTTAATTGTAATTTTATAACTTGACATATGTATTATTTATAATCAGAAATAAATAAAGAATTGTTGTAAGTATATAGGCTTAGACAAGTTGACATTCTATATTAGAACCTAACTGAAGGTCCAGCAGTGCTGAACGCTATATACGAGTACGTGCAGGGTCTTTCTTATTTTTGTCGGCTACCTACTTAATATAATAGCAAAATATGTACAGTGTGAAGTGGCAACTTAGTGATAGTCCAGTAAAATACATTTTTATTTGCTCAAATTCTAGGTATCCGTGCGATAGCAAGTTCATCGTGCTGTGCATAGAAACATCACCAAATCTTCAGCGACAACAGAGGCATACACGGTGAGACGCTGCACGCACACACACACACACACACACACACACAAGCTTATTAGTAGCACTTTGGATTGCTGGATTTTGACATACTTCAAATTTAATTTAATAAATGTATAAACCGATGACAATGCAATAATGGAAAAAATGGGCTTAAATAGTAAATTTTACAACAAGTGCATAAAAAATTATTATTCTAATTTTTGTGGCTACGAGTAATGCCTGGTTGTCTTAATCTTAGACAAAGATACTAATTTATTCAGAAGAGCATAAAGCGTAATTATGCATCCTTCAATCAGCTAAAATATGAACATTACGGTCATGACAAGTTTAAATGGTTTTGGACGTTACCTATCCTACTTTTATAGTTTATTTTCCTTTCAGGACTAGAAAACGAAGAAAAACAGTACATAGGAAGCAGACGTAAAATAAAATTTTATTGAAGCAGATATATCTGTAAGACCTACTTGTTTTACTATTTCCTTAACTCAAAACTTTTAATGTTCATTGCTTGCTGATTGTTACCAAGTAATTTCTTATGTATTGCAAAATTTTACTGACTGTGTTATTTCGCACATTACGATTATGTAAATCGAAGTGTCTGCTTTGTAAATAGATTCCTAATTTTGTAAATACTCAATTTTTAGGTACTACCTTATAGTTTATTTTGTATTGTATTTTAACCAGTAGCTAGTATAGGAGAAAATATTTAACGAAAAATATTTTAAACTATTTTTGTTACAAAGTTTCGAGACTACATACTAGACTAATTTTATTGTTAGGGTCGCTCCTTCCTAGACTGTACTAAAACTGTAACTTAAATAATAAATTATTTAAGCGGTAAAAATAAATTACTACTATCATGAGATTATCCATCGCAGTTATTTTTGAAGCTATTGGTTCTCCTTTAATAAACAATACAATACAATACAATACAATACAAAGACTCTTTATTGTACACCAGACATAGTAAGCGATACAGAAAACAAATTACAAACAATAATACAAAGAGCGCACATAAAATGACATTAAGCAAAGTTTAAGTCATACTATCCGTATAAGTATTAATTTTATTAAATTCGCCTTTAATTTTTGTTTTTAATTCGAATCAGTTACAATTGTGATAAGTTGCTACCTACTTAGTAGCACAGTACCGATTGTTTAATATATCGGTGTGTTGACATACTTCTTAATAAATAAAAAATGTTTTTGTTTTCTTTTATTTTATTTTTTTCAATCTCAGTTTCAATTTCGTTAGTAAATATTTTGTAGAATGTTTGGTTCTGTACCTACCAAATTTGAAAAACAATATGTTAATTAGATAAAAAAATACAATTTGTATAGTACCTAATTTCCTTTTCTGTATCCCAACTCTTGATTAAGTATTATTATGTTCTATTGCTAGTGTAAACAACATATTTTTAATACTGATGTATTGATTTGATCTGTACCTGTTACTTTCCTATTAGTTTGTAGGTAGGTGAGGATCTTCTACAAGTAGTTATAATTACCGTGAGACCCAGACATGTAATTATTAAAATATGGTATACGCGTCACTTAGGTATTAGTAGTCTAGGCGTTTCAAATGAATACTCGAACTACTATACTATACTATACTATACTATACTATACCTCGAAGAATACCTCTATTACTCGAGTGACCCACGTTGTTTTGTTATAATAATTATATAGATGAGAAATTAATTTGATTTATGGTGCCATAATTTTTTCATAAGTCCACAATTTGGAAAACGAATTACAAATAAAAATAAAGTACGCAATTAAAATAAACGATTTTTCAACACGTGTGTTATTATTTTCTCAATCTTTTAGTTTAAGCTACCTATTTATAAGTTTAACTTACACAAAATAACGTACTTCTACGATAAAAAATTATTACCAGTATCCTTGAGTTAGTCTACAGACATATTACTAATGTTTAATAGACTCTCATTCTGAGAGGAGGTCTGTGGCCTGCAGTAGAATCCCCGGCCAGGATGATGTGTAGATTCTATTAGTATCGACATCTTTACTATAACACATTCAAATAATACAGCTACCTCAAAAATAGTAAGAAAAGCCAAAGAAGTAGGTTACATACTCTCAAAATTAATTGATCAATTTTCCTACCCCTATTCCGTGGCATTTGAACTAGCTCTGCTCATTTGCAATAAGAGGTCGCAATGACTCTCAACGAGCGACATAAAGGCCAAGTCTTGGGCGCAGCTGAATGCACTAAGAACTAGGTATGTGTACCATGAAGTATTTTTAACGGATATTTGTAATGGTGATTGTAAAACGTATTTAAATATGACGCTAGCAGAGCGTTTAGTGCTCCTTCACTCCATATTATATAAGTACTTTCCCTTAGCAGTCGTTGATTACGGGATTCTATTTTCTTGTTTTTATTGGTGCTGAAGAAAAGTCATTAAAATAGGTACCTTAATGCCCTAGCTGGTATGAAAGCGGGTATTGCGGCTGCTGATGGTATTGTATTTAAGGTTTTTTTTTCAGAGACTTTTTTTTCAAGGCTTTATTAATTTACTTCATGTTTACTTTTATTGTGCACACCTTTAGATAGACCCTTTTCGCATGCAGTGATGTAAAGTATTTATACCTATCTATGTGTAATACTTAGTCATTTTTCTAATTTGAAACGTCAAATTTTCTGGACGGATATTAATAGACTGCAAGTGGGGCTTATCTTTTTTCTACAAGTATTTCCAACAAGTATTTTTACTAAGTATTTATGTAAAATGTGAAAATCTGAAACGACATAGCAAGACCGCAATTGCTGGGGTATGCATGAGTGCCAGTTCTGAAAATGTTCCTAAGTCTGAACTTCGCGAATGAACCGCTGAGTTATATGGTTACAGATCAACTTATTAACGCCAAGCTTTGGTGATAACAGTGCATGACTTGACTAAAGAGCAATGTTACTGTATTAGATTTACAAGAAAAATGCGGAATTATGATTGCGAAAGTTTGTAAGTCTGTATGTTTGTTTGTTACCTCTCTTCACTTCTTAACCGCTGAACCGATTAAGGTGAAATTCGGTATACAGATATTACAAGTCCCGGGGAAGGGCATAGATAGTTTTAATCCAGGAAAATTGCATAGTTCTCGCGGGCAACAGTTAGTTAATGAATAATTTAAACTAATATTGACGACTTCGATATTTTAATTAGAATTAAGTATAGAACGTATACCTACTATAATAATGCAATTTATTAAATGACTTCCTAAATCGTACATTATAAAGAGCCTATTTTCCTTCTGTCCATTCCTATATTAAACAGACTATAGAAAACGAAATATGAGAGGTATGAGAGTATGGTAGAGGATCGATGACCTCCATGTGGTGATGTACCATGCACGGGCCACTTTTATTTACAACGATAGGAACTTTGTTAACTATTAAAACTCTACTTGACCCTCAACCCGTTAAAATGATTATTCGCAGTGAGAATTATTAGAATGAAAAGAAAGGAACTAAAGGAACTAATGTGAGTAATCCGTTAAAATGTTGCAACTCGGTCCAATCAATTTTACCAAACGTAACAAAATAATTACTAAAAGTATTTATTTATTTCACTGTAAAATCATGTACGTTACAAAAGGATGTTACAGTTAGGTACATAAGTCAGTCCTTGACGCAAGGGCACACAATAATAATTAAAAACTAAATTAAATTAAATTAAACATGACACTGTATCATATACTATCTCCTTGAATAGTTAACGAGTAAAAATCTGATAACTTACGCCTACGTCTTGACATTTTCAAACCATCAACTGAATCTCTGATCTGAGCTTTCTGAGTGTTCAATAATTAAACACAACCCACATAGACCCCGATGATAAAACAACAGGCTCTCAAATTGAATTTTGATCGCCTTCGAGGAACAACGACGATGGTATCGATTTCAAATTAAGCAGATACGAGTACATTACTTATTTATATGCATAACTTCTCGCATACAGCCAATACATATCTCATTTCTTTTATATATATATATAGTCCTCCTCATCGGTTTCGATGACGGCGACCCCATAAAAACTATCCTCTATGCATTAAGACGCCTATTGTGGGCTCTAATATGGCTGGCTAGGCCGAATTTACTTTTAAATACTCTCCTACACGCGTGACAGTACAGTTGCCCAGCTGAGTTGTATGTATACGTGTAGGAGGACTTGGGTCTTTCTTTTCGTAATTGGCGTTTTACGTCTAACGCCGTAAGGCGCCCCTCCTCAAACAATTCGATGCCCCTCGAGATGGTAGACCGCCAAGACGACCGCCCTGCAGCAAGTTCCTCCCAACATCCTCATTTCTTTTAAAGGTAGGATGGATCACAAATCCAATATTGCTCCTGACTCGACTAAGCTTACTTAATTCTGTTGACATTATGACTGACACTTAGACAGCAATGAGAGCGTTTACGCTGCATATTTATTTATTTATCAATAAAAAATATAACATATCAGTAACATCAATACGCTAATAAATTCAAGTATAGCTACCAGGACCAATATCTGACACAAAAAAACGTGGATAAATATTTGCTAAGACTCTATTTCTAGAGCCGGTAGGATGTGTCAGAAATTCTTGCACGCTCCGCTGTGGTAGATATGAAAGCCGGTGACTGTACAAAGGAATTCACTACTATTTAGAGTTATCTTAATTTCGCTGTAGTTACAACAAAATTTGTATGTCAACTTTGAAAATCGTTCACACGGCATCTATGCGGGAAAATCTCGTATTCGAGACATATTTTTTACCGCATACCGTAGGGTCTTGGCACCGGGAATGCGAGATTCTCGAAACGATTTTATCGAATGCGATGCTCAGTGGCAATTTAATAGCCAAGTATTAACCTTGACCTAAACTAAAAGACACCGACATCCTTTTTCCGAGCCAAATTCATATTTCCAACTTTTAAACAAGCCGCAAAGCATGATGATGCCCATCCTGTTTACGCGCTAGTACAAGTAGGTGTAAAGATAAAACTCCATTGTTATTTTGCATTCGACAAAAACGGTTTTTGTGGCAGCACAGCGACAAAGCGGGCGTCAGCAAACTGTTCTGTGGGGAAATTTAATATTCCATTGTAACAATAAAACTATGCAATTGAAAAGTTTTTTGCTACTTTCACTTGTTTGCTTGCTAGAAAAAGAGGTGGGACGGTATTTGTTTAATTTATGCATAAGGGTATTAAAAAAAAGACTGGAATCATGAATGGATACATCCCACTAATCCCACTGATATCTATTATAAAAGTGGAAATATCACATTCAATACTAAGTTGTTTTCGTAGATTCAGTTTTTGGACATTTTTCAAAATAACAAAGCCGTAAGAATAAAAACGTAAAAATAAACAAGTTTCAGCCAAATATTTTGCAAAATTATAACAACAATATACAGTTTTTAAATCTGTGATCAATTTGAAAGGTAATTCAGCTAGAACGCTAGTTTGTAACCTCCAATCAGGTATAAAACTTAAATAAAAGTAGTAGGATCAAGGACTTTAATTCATGAGCCATCATGGAACCTTTTCAAAGGAAAAGTCATTACAATTTTCCTTGTAAATAAATGCGATGTCACTATGACGTTTACTGTGAAGTGGTTCCATGGTGGCATGGCATGGCATGGTGGCATGACCTGACCTGAGTCCTTGACCGTACACTTGTTTCTTTCCTATCCTGCCCTGCTACTGATCAAAAGCTCCCTTCCGCCACATCCTTGTTTTTTGTCATCAAAAAATATCAGTTTCGATATTAAATAAATTCCAGTTTAAATATCCCAAATCCTGGAATCGATATAGGCAATATATTATCAACGTTAGCCAGCTCAAGGACTTGGCTCCAATCCAGCCACCAATCTTCTTGGTGCAATACACTTAGCTGCGATATTGTTGAAACTAACTTAGTTAGCTCACAAAGGAAACGCGTTATTGAATTAAAATTGTTTTAGCTAGCTGGTTTCTAGAACATATCAGGACCAGAGTTAGGTAAATTAATGAAATATGACCTTGTACTTTGCTACTCTGCTAACTGCTGTCTGTGCGAACACATTTGTGTTTCCACGCAGAAACCGCTACGTGACGGTATAAGTAACAGAGATGCAACTATTACAGACACAAAAAAAAGGTTTGTTTCCTGATTTTTGTATTTAAAATAAGCGTGTTTAATTAAATTAAACATTAAGGGGGTAATCAACCACTATAAATCAAATCTACACTGCGTTACAATTTGATTAGAAGCAGGGCTCTGCTAATACTGCATTTTTATAAAAGTAGTAGTAAGTATATTATGGTGTATACTTTAATAACGTACCTTTAATTTTGTACGGAACCCTTGGTACGCGAGTCAAATTTGTGCTTGGCCTGATCGATTGTTCGTATCCTTCTTTCAGGCTGGTCTGTCGTGCCGTCGTCGTGGTGGGGTACCCCCACTTCAGCCTAAACGAGGCCTCCAGTTCAAAATGAAGACCGGATTGTTGAGTGGTTAGAATATCTGACTAGGCACGAAGTTTGAGATCCCGGGTTCGTTCCTCGGCCGGGGCACATATTTGTATGAATAATACGAATGTTTGCTGTCGGGTCTTGGACGTGCCACCTTAATATGGATTTGTCTATATAAGTATGTTTATCCATAACACAAGCTTTGCTTAGTTTGGGATGGTCAATTGGTGTCAATTGTCCCATGATATTTTTATTTAACATGCTTGCTCTGTCTTTTGTCGGCACACGGTGCTACCTTAAACTTATGGATCATCCTAACAGTCAGTGTATATGCCTAGGAATTTCATGATCTGCCCTATTGGCCAAATCATGAACTGGCGGCGTTTCATGATATGCCTAGGAAGTTCATGACCTGCCTAAACGTCACTAAACAAATCGTTAAACGGTGAGTCTTTAACGATATGGCGCCATTTCATGATACGAGTACTTATGCCTAGAAGTTTTATATATATATATATATATATATACTTTTTATTTAAACGTGCATGTGTCTCACTCGATCGCCACTTAAAGGTTTATTTTCCTCCGAGTTGCCTAACGAAAATTCACGTCAATCCACTGCCAAGTAGGTAACTGCGATATATAATTTCAAAGGGCTAACCGATTGAATAAATGGACGGTTCATTAACGCAACCCTGGTAAGTTCGGGGGCGTTGGCAAATGAGGCATTCGGGGTCTAGACTTGATTCCAAGTCGCCATCAATTCAGCTCAATGTCATATCGAAGCTTAGGTCATATGAAGTATTTGCAAAATACATCAACATTTAAAAGGCATTAAAAGGCTTTTAACAGATTGGAAAATAAATTGAGATATTTTTAAACGCTCTAAGTGATAAAATGCTACTTGCAAATCTGTAAATGTAAAACGTTTGTTACGTCTGTGGGCATAGGCAAATAACAAAGTGAAGGTGTTAATTAAATAACTGAAAACCTCGGACACCCCAAAAATATTTTTTCATTTTAAGTTAGTTGATTGCATTTATTTTTCTTCTTTGTTTTAAAAGATATTCGTGTTTTTTGCTATGTCAGTAAATCTACTTCATTTCTAACTCTACACTCATAATTTGTATTTGACAAGTGCGCTTTGAAGTTTTTACAATGTTTTTAGAATAAAATCACACAGTGGCAGCAAACCGGCCAGTATTAAATTATCAAAATAGTATGCAACCTCGCTAAAATATTTAATTGGCGCCTGTTGCAGACGTAAATTTTAGACAATAAAAAAGGGATTTAAAAACACAAACACAACCTAATTTAAAACATGGTGTAATCGATTCTACTCTCAATTCTGATCAAACTACTTTTTGGTTTTCACTTATTTAATTAACAATGCGGTAAACGAATGATAAGTTAAAAGATCAAAAGATTTTGATCATGAAACTACCGTGAAACTCACTCATATTAAACGATATTGTTACGGATAACTCAAGTCTTCAATCGAGTTTAGCTCGACATGTTTCGGGCTATTTCGTAGGCCTTCTTCATAGGATAGATCCCTTGCTGCTACGCGAACATGCTCTTAGGAGACCTTTACTAACTTTTTGAGTGGTGACAATCGACATTCACAAATTTTTGATGAAATGTACAGTCAACGAGAAAATCAACCGATTTGACTTTTTTTTGAATGCCAATCGGTCCCATTTCTGTCACGGATTAAAACACTCTTTGAGACCACCTAAGGTTAGAGTACTAGAACACCCACAAGTTAAAGAAAACTTTTTCCATACAGTTCGTAGGGTACTAATTTGAAAAGTGAAACTTTCGCATGTTGTTTTTTTCGAATATGAATCCTTTTTGCTTAAAGAAAATTAAACAGTATGTTGACAATTAAAAACTGAACATTTTAACTAAAGTTAGTGTCTTAACCGAGTATTGCTGCCCTATCTTAACTTTCCACCCTGTATACTGAATGTTATGTACTGGAAAGTAGCGAATTGTACTCTATCCGGAATTATTAAGAAATCTGACACATTTCCATCCCTCTTCTATCGTCATAAGGGCTACGTTCCCACCAGAGATGTGCGAGGATGCCTTGGGAGGAGTGTGTTTGTCATGAACCAATAGAACGCTCCATTTACTTACTCCTCCATTCCTCGCAACACAACCTCGCATGTGTCTGGTGGAAATGCAGCCTTAATTCACTACCACAGCTAGTTATATTGGCTGTTAAATGTATTTAATAACCTATCATTCTTAAAAGTTTTCTAATGGATGACCGCAGACAATCTCTTCTAAAGAAGTATTGAAATCCGATGACACTCTTTATTAATTAAAATTTAAAGGCGTAAGAACTTTTAAAATAACTTTTAGTGCTTTATCGCTCAAAAAGTTTTCGCAATATAAACGTCAAATATGGTGGCAACTTACGGTATACAAGGCGGTGACATATCACAAACTTTTTTAATATACCGAGCTATATTTGCTTTTGCTTTTTAAACCGTACTTTAATAAAAATATAGTGTGAATAACTTTGGGCTGTGAGACTCATTGAAAAGTCTTGAAGGTCTGGATATGTCAAAATTTTACACGTTTTATTTATACTGCAATGGACGTCTGCAAAGTCACGCAATGACTTTACTGCTTTTTAACATCATTAAATTTTAAATCAGGAAAATTATAATATTTCTCGTAATAAGAACTTTCAAAAATATTTATAAAAAAACAACTTAGTAGCTCTTTTAACATTTAAATGGCATTAAAATTTGAAAGCACGTCGCATTTTATCCGACGAGTGACAGCCCAATCCAATTATATGCAAAATGAAGTCTCTGTGACGAGGAATAAATTATATCGCTTATTGGTAACAAAGTGGTGTCTACAACACGCCTACGTAGCGGTGTTGGATTGTCATTTGTAATTTTAACCATTAGAATTGTTTTTTTGACGGAAGTTTGGACAACGAATCTGAAGGTATAATAGGTACGATTCTCTAATTTTTCAACAGAGGACGTCTTTTCGCGAAAGATGAACCTAAAACTGAAACAACTGCAAGTTTTCCAAGGCGTTATCCTATAGATATAGAAGGATCGATGGCGGTCCGAACCGTCCCGCTCGTTTATCAACCGACGCGCGACAGCACTGAGCGATGTCCTAATATCCGCCGTGGAATAGTACGCGGCTGCAATCCGGACTGAAGACGTGCATGTGGACTGCGGATGTTTTAGATGAGGTAATGGATAGCTATCAGTTGCATTCCTTAACAATTGTCCTGTAGGTACCGCAATAATTACAACTGCTACAAATTGAAATAATTGTAAACATTGTCACAACAAAATTTTCAATAATATTCCTGACATATTTAAGACATACGATAATGTGAAATTTAAAAAGGCTATCAATGATTGGCTGTTAAATAGAATGTTTTACTGCACACTCGACTTTTTTAGTAATAAGGGCAAGTTGTAATTTTTATTTTTAATTTAATTATCTGAGGTTAGGTTTTTTAGGTTTAATATTGACATTTGATCTGTACCTAATTATTTTTGTATAGTTATTATAGTTTCTATTTCATTAAACCGTATTGACTTTGGTAAAATTGCACAATAATGATTGTAATACTTCCTTATAATATATACCTATGTTAGTCTGCCCAATTTAATTAATTTTCTTTGGCTAACTTATTTTATTTTACTGTTAAAAATATTTGCATGCTTCGTTAATTAATCAGAATGTATTGGACTTAATTAATCTACCACATGACATTGTAACACTACATTCTCGCAAATAAATTTATGATTATGGTTATGACTATGATGTCATACAAAAAAGTGTCAATTTTGTAGAACCGCAGTACTTGTCACTTTAGTGGTACAGAGGTCGTTCCTTCAGCGTAAAGTTCAAATGTTATTTCACAAATAAATTCCGTAAACTCAAAAGTGCGAGCCCGTGGTCGAACCCACCACCCTCTGTTAAAGTATTTTTCATGTCACTTGCTCGTAAACAGTGTCGAAACATGCAGGCTACCTTGGTTGCAACCCCCCAAATAAAACCCTCGGCCTTAATGTGCTTGTCATGAAACCCGTGGTCGGTAAATGAGTCAATGTGCGTACTGATGGTGCTGCGCGCGCTGCTGCAGGACCACATGCACACGCACGCTGCGGCGCATGCTGAGGTAGAGGGCGGCGCTACCAAGAGCACAGCCTAAGGTATCGCCAATATTTGGAAGAATTATATTTTTTCTTTTACAAATGAGTGAGTGAGAGTGATGAAAAACATTATATGTCGCACGGACGGTACTAGAATTACGAACATCGACTCATTAAAGCCCTCAGTCTTCGACTTCGGGCTTTTAATAGATTCCCGTTCGTAATTCCTTATTTACCGCCCTTAAGACACAATGTACTATTTTTCATTGCCTAAAAACAAATGAAAAAGTATTTTTCAAGCAGAGGCTTGAGAGGCCATAGATTAAACAAATACCAGGATTACAAGCAGATGCTTGAGAGGAAATAGATTACAGGAATACAGGAATTACAGGCCATTACCAGGATTACAGGAATTTGAGAAAAAGTGACTCAGTGCGTGTCGCGCAGTGTGGTACCTTACTCATCATCATTATCAGCCAGAAGACGTCCAATGCTGAACAAAGACCTCTCCCTTAGAACGCCACAATGAACAACAACTCGCCACATACATCCACCGGTTGCCCGTTACTCTCACGATGTCGTCAGTCCACCTAGTGGGAGGCCTGGGCAATGCCCATCTCTCTCTATAATGAAAGGTGCCTTACTATAATATGCGAAAAATATTCAATGTGGAGTTCGATCAACCTCGCATTCTCAACCAATGCACACAGCCTTAGAATGATAGAATTTGGCTGTAATTTTTACGCGGACCCAATATACGTCTATACGTAGGCCTCCCACTAGGACTCCCGTACTCCCTTAGGCGTTAGGGCTATGCCTAAGTATGTGTATATAGGTAGAGTTATTCACGACGACGCACGCGCTTAATTACCCGCGACCCTATGACAGTTACGTTTATGCAAGATAATATGCGTGTTTATGCAATTCCTCTACCTGCACACTGTAAGAACACACAAAAATCACACAAATCCATCTATCACCACCACCACCGCACTACACTGACGCGTGTCGAACTCAATCAGGGCTCATCTTAAGAGCAACACAACCGTACACCATACTACCAGATGTTAGATGTGTTGCGAGTCTTTATCTTGCATAAACGTAGATATATCATAAGGTCGCGAGTGAGCAAAGTAATTTTATTGTTTTAGTTCAGTGATATGGACCTCCGCAAAGTAATGCCTGATTCAATAAATTATTGATATTTGTAAATACAGATTTTTAGGATTAGAGTAAGTTAGTTTTAGTTCTTTTTTTATTTATTTCTGTTAACTATATATTATTTTTTTGTTTATAAATAAATCGGAATTAGCAAAAAAAATACATATTTGAATTAAAGTCCTTCTCCGTACATAAATTTCGAAAACTCAGGGGTGCGGACCCGGGCTCGAACCCACTATTCTCTGCTTAAAACATTATTATCTAGTCTACCACAGCTTTTCAGTGTTTTAATATTTCTTGTTCCATTTTCTCACTTTGAGAGCTAAATTACTGTGTAGACTCTAAATCACGTTGTTTATATCTATTGTTACCAAATAAAGTGACCTCAGCTAGGCGAGTTGCTAAGTTATGAGGTGTTGTAAGTTGCTACGGTATTTGGCAGAGGGCCAACGCTAAAACGGGGTGAAAGCTAAGCGGTTTTTGTTGATAACTATCTGTGATTAATTTACCCTTAATTACTGGGTACATATTAATACTAGCTGTTTTCCATAAGTTGTGTTTGTGTCCTGTGAAAATTTAGAAGCATTTTGGTTTTGGATACCATGCTATCGTCGGACTGTCAAATGCTTATTGTTAAACTCTTAAATCGACAAGGAGAAAAATATCGAAATTTCATTTTATGAATAATTGTGCGCTTATAAATACAGTTAAAATATTTAAAAAAACAGTTATTGATAGTTGGAGACCAATCATATTTTTGAGGTTTTTATCCGCCCGCTCGAGTCTAATGGAACAAACAAGGTTCGCTATTTCAGCCTCCAAGTGCCGGCGAAGCACCAGCAGATGTTCCTGCACTCCGACTTCTGGCTGGAGGGCGTCGGGTCCCTAAATAACTTTTTTGTTGTTAAGTTCGTGTTTTTTGTATAATTTTAATTTTAAGGCGCATTGGTTTTACTGTAATGCTGTAATTTTTTATTGCCAAATGTCACGTATTAAGCAGAGAATTAGAAACTGGTTTTATTTAACGTAGGTACCTTTAGTCAACCAATTTGATTCCTAGGCTACTAACTAGTACAGGACCATGAATAACATTCAACGTCATTTGACAAATAATGTTACAGAAAAACAAAATAATTTACTATGATAAGGTTCCATGGTGGCCCAGGAATCAGATTTGTTGACTGTACAGTATTTTAGACATTCAATGTCATGAGATAGCTACATATGAAGTATTAGCTGATGTCCGCGTGGAATTCGGTTATCGCCCGCCGTTCCCTTGGGAACTGTCTATTTTTCCGGTATAAAAAATAGCCTTTGTCACTCATTGGCTCATAAAATATCTCTATGCCAAACACCACGTTGACCCGTCGCTCCATTTCGACGTGAAAGACGGATAACATACAAACGCACTTTCGTATTTATAAAATCAGTATGGATTTGAAGTATTCACAAAAGCGATTTGAATTTTAGTTTTCAAGGTAGGTATTTTAATTGAAAAGTTTCACGCAAAATAAATTAATACTGAGTAAACCTTTCGCAATCCATTTGACCGTAGCATGTTTTTCGGAATTCGTTACCGTTGAAAATATTTTCAAATAAAAAGAGCGAATTAAATCCTCAAATAAATCCGGTGAAACGTAAAGATTTGAAAACAAAACAAATAAAATACGTTTACGATACTCGGAGAATGGTAGGTAATAATTTTTGAACACTATATCGGAATTCAATATGCAAATAGGCACACTGTATCACAAGGGGAAAATAAAAAGAAAGAAGGAACAAAAAATATGGTAATCAAAT
Organism: Choristoneura fumiferana; assembly: GCF_025370935.1. NCBI lineage: Eukaryota > Metazoa > Arthropoda > Insecta > Lepidoptera > Tortricidae > Choristoneura > Choristoneura fumiferana. The sequence continues at coordinate 13,045,062 of NC_133479.1, read as the reverse complement.
GTGCTGAACTCGATGTTATATCAAATGCTAGGAAATCTTGTGGCGGTTGGTCGAGAAAAATGTATTGGTTTCTTGTATTTGTTATTCATTGATTGTACTTTTTTATTAAAACAATTCCGTTTCAAGGCTTCGTCTTGTCAGAGCGTTATTATTTATTTGATTAAAAGGAGTTTTTGTGTAATTTTGTTTTACTGATTGTAAAATTTGGGTGTACCTTTTTATTGGGTCAGACGGGCGTATTCAAACTTTTCGGGTCATGTCTAAAACCTACACATAGGTACGCGTACTTTTAGGATACGAAATTTAGGTAAAAATATATTGAAAAGTATTTTTTTTTTTGGATAATTAAGGACTGGTTAAAGCCGCGGGTTCACGGTGGATGCAAGACGCTGCCAACTGAAGCGGCTGGAGGCCTATGTTCAACAGTCGACGTTCTGCGGCTGAGATGATGAAGGGCTATTATAATGCTTCTTCATGATCCTAAACTCAAAATACTCTGATACGTGAAGTATTTATTTATTTATACGTTCCCATTAATTCACTAACGTGTGCGTGTTCGCCAAGTTTAGAAGATACAAGAAGAATTTGATGACCCGAGAAAATTCAAACACACGCTGGTTTTTCAAATAAATTTTAAGGAGTGCTTTGGATGAAGCCCATGTCCTATAAAACCGACTCCAAAAATAAAATAAAATAACAACATTTCAGTTAAAAGTACGAGAGAAATTAATCTAAGTGGACAGATCGTTAACGCAAACCGCGAGTAAGGCACTTGTCCCACCGCCGACGATGAGCGAGAAGCGAGCAGAGCGAGTAACTAGAAACGAGTGGGCGAGCAGTGAAAAGCTAGTGTTCGAGCACGACGGGCGATTACTCGCTCTACTCGCTCAAGCCGGGCGGCCGCCAAGCTAACAGCGCTGAGCGAGTATCGCTGAGCTAGTTTTATAGCTCAGCGAGTTTTATAGCTCTTGTCGCTGCGAAGATGTAAAGCGAGTTCTCGCCGGCAGTGTGAACCGCCAGCGATCAACTATTAATATATATGTCTCTTTTACTCACACAGGAACTTATATCTTTTGTTCGTTTCTTGAGCGAGAAAATAGTCGATAGCCAATCGTTTCCTCGCCGGCGGTGAGACAACTGCCTAAGCACCGTCCGGAGTTAGACCACGCGATAATTAAAATTTTGCATACATTGTTTAAAAGTAAATCACATTAGTATTAGTACAACGTACTATAAAAGTACCTTAAAAATATAATCAAAGTCAAAAATAGGGTTAATCCTAATAAGATGTCCTTCTGAATTGGCATAATTAATCTACTTTAGGTTTTTTTTTTTACTTTCTTAATTTTTTCACGTCCTTTTTTCAATCCCCGGTGCAAAAAGAGGGGTGTTATAAGTTTGACCGCTGTCTGTCTGTCTGTCTGTCTCTGTTATTATTATTATTATTTTTTTTTTTTTAGTTTAATTCTTATTTATTAGGTATCTGTTTATTTTATTATTTATTATTCTAGCGACAGTAAAAATTGGTCATGTATTTGGGCGAAACGCATCACACACAACAGAAATTCGCCAATATATTTACTTCCAACCAATTTGAATAATGTGATTGATGGTGTTTATTGGGACTGGTATATTTCTGATAAAAGGAAATCTAAAGACATAACAAAAGCACTATCTTCGCAACTCGATACACAGGAGATTCCAATGCTTTTACGCAATCCCTGAGCTACGTCGGCGAAAAATGGATTGTAAATTTTTAATGGTTAAATAACAGCCATCATAAATGTCTATTTTTGCTATAAAACCAGGCAATTGAAAGCAAATATTGAAAAATTGTTGTACCCATAATAGGCTTACGGGAAAAAGTAGCGGTTTAATTCCGCAGAAAAGCAGCAAACCAAGTCATTACCTTAAAAATATAACTTTGCTCCCTTGTGATAGAATCTGCAATCAAAATGATGATGGAATCAAAATGATCCCTTATTACCAAGGTACCAAGGTAAGTGTACCATACTATCTTTGACTATCTAACTTTACACCTACTACTTGAACACTCTGGTCAGATTAATTCTGAAAACTGAATTCTAAATCTACAGTACATTTTTCGATCAAAAAGCGCCATTTTATCATCCATTGCGCCTCCTCTAATGAGACAGAAGGGTTGGATCCCTGTAATTTGGCTGCTAATGTTAACACTATTGAACACGAAATTACAGCTATCGGATCCACCTTTTACCGGTCAAGTTTTAGGGAACGGAAATAAATAGGTTTCAATTTGGCGTATGTTTCAGTAAATTTCGATGTGCCGCAAAAATTCGTTTGTTTGCGTTATTTGTAATACATAAAACAACCAATTGTAGGTACCCCTTATGTTTACTTTGCGCCTACCAAAAACAATTCAAAGGAGCATTAAACAAACCAACAGTACCTAAATTAAAATTTATTTGAAATAGAGCTTTAAAATACGATACCCAGGGGATAATTAGTTATGCATTAGTAGGTCAATGTCTTATGGCAATTTTTATTCAATACTAAGAACTAAGAACAACTGAGGGTATTTGGTTTATATCACACAATACACTTTATTTCACTTAAATATTAGAATAAATATTTAGTTGGTATACGTGCTTTTTCCCAGTACCTAAATAATACACCCACGAATGGTAAGATTGGCACTTTTATTGCCACTTAAATTCACTTCGCGTATATTATAGAACAAAACTGCCAACACTTGACCATTAGACGGCAGTTTTGACCCGGTAATTTGATGTTTTACATCACCAATTAAAAATATATTCTTTTTCGAACTTCGTAACTCTACTGCCATGTTGCCACAACGAAAATAATGAGTACACTAATGATGAAAACAAGCAATAACAAGTACATAAAAAAATTGTTCTCGCGCGCCTTACTGGCAGGTTTCGATGGAAGTCGGCACGGGTTCCCGTTATTTTATTAATATCAAATTTTATTTCCAAGTATTTTATTATCATTCAAATAAAATTAGAAGTTGAAAAAAAATAACTTTAATTTTTTTGGGACACCCTAACTATGATATGAAAATGAAAATGTTTATTTCGTTATAAAATCATGATATCATAGTACAAATTAAAATTAATTAGGTTTGATTGGTATTATTCACCGACAAGTCGCCAGACTACCAAAATACTATTAGTTAAATGAGTTAGTAAGATATAAAAGTAAATTATTTTGATGTATAATTTCCTTTATTACTTGTTACATTTCTTAGAATAGAAGCAAAGCCTAAATAACCTATATAGAAAAGTTGTCAACTCCCGACATTATTTGAGCACATAAATGCCACAGACAAACAGACCCTCTTTTTGTGTCGGAGGTTAAATTAATAACGCGAGAAAATCAAACCTACCAAATTCACAATGGTCTCGAACAAAAAAAATGCGTGGCCATTATTAAAAAAACGTGCCACCAGCCCGAAAGTAAATATCATTTTATGGTAAGGAAAGCCTTTCGTCTCATTTATTAGGGCAGGTGAGCCCTGCTTAAGTGGATATTGGTCTACAAAGCGCCAGGACGTTGATTGATGACGCGAGTCACATGTTGGGCGCCAATATACTTATGGACGTAGTATACAGTCCGTTTTAACGAGTCAATATGGTGCTGTTCGTGGAAGTGTTTATTTTGGAATATAATTATATCCATCAAAGTCAAAGTCAAAGTCAAAATATATTTATTCAGTTTAGGCTACTACAAGTACTTGTGAACTTCAAAGACAATCAACCACCAGTTCGGAAAAACTTCTATTGAGATGAACCTGACAAATAATTCAATGAGGCAGGTGTATATTTTTAAACAGACTTAAAAAAGTTATTTAATGGCTTAGGCACATCTCAAGTATTTAAAGCAGCTACATTTTTGACAAGGTAATTCGTTGTTTGAAGTACGGGATCGCCATGCGAATTTTAAGGCCGGCAACGCACCCGCAGTCCTAATAATGCTGTAGGTGTCCATTGTTTATTCTTATTCGTATCTTTAAAGTACTAAGAAATTTTTAATTGACTTTTGTAAGTATGCACAGTGCATAACATGATGAAGTGTCGCTAACTTTCTAATCCTAAAAAAGTCCAATGCGACTGACTATAACCAATTGACACACAACGCACAGCTTAAACCACTGTAGCAAGAGACTTAAAATGTAGCAGACATATTCTTGAGAATTCTAGACGTGCACTAAGAAAAGATTTCATGAAATTTCCACGGAATAAAGACCTACTTAATTTTAAATACTTCCACGGAAATGCGGTGGAATTAAGCTAATCATATATGCCAAAATGCACTTTCAGGTTCGAGTAGATAAAATAAATTATAGACATATTTATATTTTGGGCGCCAATATACGTTCCTATTACGTTCCTATACGTGTGTTGTAAATATAGTCCGAACTTAAGTAGCTAAATAAGCATTATGCTAAAAGGGAAACAAAACCAGGCAAGTGTGAGCGGACTCGCGCACCGAGAAGTTCCAACAAATTTGTAGGTATTTATGAATATCCAGTGTTAGCAGAGTGGGAATTATGCAATTTTCAAGGATGAAAACTTCCCCGGGATACAAACTATGCCGTACCTACCAAATTTCATCTAAATCGGGTCCAACGTCATAGCATGATGAGTAACAAACATCTTAATAAACTTTCTCATTTATAGATAGGATATTTAGGATTTGGATATAAGGATATATTGATAAAAAAAATATGATCACTCTTAGAAATTATTTACAACGAAAATCGAACTGAGAGCAATGCCCTCGAGATAATGTTTTCCGAAAATCCCAAATACAGCAAAAGGTGAGTGAGTTCAATTTATCCGTGTCAACTCCCGAGAGGCAGACACTGTGAAATCTCCACTCTATTTCAATGTTTTATACAATAAATATCTTCAGTTATCTGGATCGCTAAACTTTGAAGAACGGCAAGCCAGGAAACAGAGGAAATTTAAAATATATTTCCGTAACAATTAGATTCAAATTCTGTTGGCAAATTTAATTGTACACCCAAAGGGATCTAGTGCTTTTGGTATGACTTTTAGCAAGTGACGTTTCGTGTAATTATAAACCTATTTACTATGTATGAGGATGGTCACTGTGACAAACCAGTTGGCGCTAGTAATGTGAAGTCTTTTTGTCAACTTTGACCTTGGTGTCACTTTTGAGATTGGTTAATAACTAAAAGAGCCAATCACAAGCAAGACTGTAACGCCAAACGTACCTCTCCATACTAACGCCATCTAGCGATATTGTGTCTATCAAGAAAAGACGTTAACACATACAAAACTTTCTTTTCATCACACTTGCTCGTAAACAGTGTCGTAACATGCAGGCTACCTTGGTTGCAACCCCCCAAATAAAACCCTCGACCTTTATGTGCTTCTCATGAAACCCGTGGTCGGTAAATGAGTCATTTCCCGTACTAATTTTCTTGTCATGAAGCCCAAGGTCGGTAAATGAGTGTAATACTGCATGGCGTGCTGCAGCGCCTGCAGGAGCGCGGCGCTCGCACGTCAGGCTAGGGTAGGGCGACGCGGAGGCTGTTGCTGCCAAGAGCGTAGTCAGCGGTATCGGCAATTTTTGAAAAAATATTAGTTTTTCTTTTAGAAATATACAATTTTACTCGCAAATGTGATGAAAAACATTGTATGTCGCACGGGCGGTACTAGAATTACGAACATCGACTCTTCTAATAGACTCTCGTTCGTAATTCCTTGTTTACCGCCCTTAAGACACAATGTACTATAAAGTTTCCTTACGTCTAATGAGGGCTATCGTTTTTTGTCTCACTAGATGGCGCACTGTAGCGTGAGGTTTTTTAGTATGGCTTTCAAAGTCTGTTATTACGGGCGTGAAAACAAAGTTTACATTAAAATCATATTTAATACACCTTAAAACCGTACCATAAAAATATCGAGCATGCCACAGTGTTGCATAGTCCCCGTTTTGTTCGGAAAAAAGGGAGGACAAAGGTTTCCGAAAGACAAAACTGTCTCAAAACACAGACATTCATTGCCCCGGAACGCATATTTGCTTTAATTTATTTCTGATATTGCAAAATATTCACAAATTTATTCTAATTATAAATAAACCCGCGTAGCTCATCCAAAAACTATGAGATTTGACATTTCGGAGACAATTCACACGCGATAGCCCCCATTGGGTAAAAAAAACTTAATAATTATTATTGAGATGACACTTGACTCCAAGTTAATATCTAACGAAAGGTGGGGTATCTGGAATAAGCAATCCTAACTTTTAGACGTCGCTCTATTTAAAGCGTACGTAAATTACTGTGACAAATTTTCCCTTACGAGCGCTAAAAGTCACTCGAAATGTCAGTCTAATCGACTTTTCTCACAATCTTACACAAATCCCTTATATATTTAACACTGTATAAAGAGCAGAGATAAAAAAATACTCTTAAAATCATAACTCATAATCTTCCCTTTCGGCTTTGCCGTAGTCGTTATAAGAAATGATTTTTCCAATCAACTTTGCCGTAATGACGTGAAAAAGGAGGATGTTCTTCTCTCTGATTCTAAAGCATATTCTTAGGGTTCTGTACTTAACACTGTTCGTCCGTCCGCCTGTCTCTGACAGTGTCAAATATAGTATATAATTGTCGAGAGAAAATAAATCTAATCTAATTATCAAAGCTACTAACATAGTTATAACCACTAACAATATATGGATCTTTGTTGTCTGAATAAATAAATGAATTATTATTATTATAAAGCGAATGAACCTCACATCTTTCGGGTGTAATTGTCTCGGCATCTTTCTTTTTCCTTATTTGCAACCTCTCCATTTGATCACGGTTTGCTGTGGCTGCTCAGAACACAAAGCACTGCTGCTGCGTTTCTTGACTCAACAACTAACAACTTCAAACCCCCAAACTGTTAAAACAGGCGTTATTTGGGGGGATGAAGCGATAAATGCCTGTTGAATCAATCGTTTCTCCATTTGTTTTGTGTTTTTTACAGCACATCATCATCATCATCATCATCCCAGCCTATATACGTCCCACTGCTGGGCGCAGGCCTCCTCTCAGAACAAGAGGGCTTGGGCCATAGTTCCCACGCAGGCCCAGTGCGGATTGGGAACTTCACACGCACCATTGAATTGCTTCGCAGGTTTGTACAAGTTATGTTGTTACAGCACAGCATAATTAATAATAAGAGAAATAAAAAGATATTCACATTCCAAACTTGTCTCCCTAACACTGGCAAGTGCAGAAATTTCACTTCTTTAACGTTAAATGAACAGGTAGTTAATTAAGAAGGTGCAGGTAACCGGCGCTTAAACCAATTAATTATAGCAGCAGCTGGCAGCGACGTCTAGCGAGGCTGTTTTATATAAAGCTGCTATATTCATGTTTAGGAAGTTCGATATAAAACTACCGTGAGATACTAGGATACTAGCGTGAGACATTACATGGAATGGAATGGTGGTATATTCACACGGATTGAGAAAGGGATGCTTGGATGGTTTGGGCATGTTGAGAGAATGAATGAAAACAGATTGACTAAGCAGATCTATAAGACGAATATGAATGGGAACGTTGGGAGAGGAAGGCCTATACGAACGTACCACGATCAAATCGGGGACGTTCTGAAGAAAGGTCGGGTCAGGAGTACTCTAAACCGACGTGCATGCATGAAAAGATTGACGAACGTTGAGGAAGCGAGAGTTGTATGCCAGAATCGTAGCAAGTGGAAGGAAGTAGTCTCTGCCTACCCCGTTGGGAAAGAGGCGTGATTATATGTATGTATGTATTAAAATGGAATACTACAAAAGTCGACCGCATGGTGGTTTTTTTTGAGGTAGGTGGAGAATACTCATTGTTTATTGCCGAGTCATCTATAATTATTTATCCGCACCTTATGAAAGCACCATGGATTGGTCTGAAACATGTCAGGGCACCTCGATCATGGCATTATAATTTGCATTAGTTGGCACTTAATTAAATTCGAGTGAATTATTCGGCAAGTTAATTGAAAAAACGTTCTCTTATTACTCTCTGAACTGCAATGCAGCACGGGTAGAAGACGGTTCGATTACAAGGAACGATAATAACATTGTGTTTATATATTGAGAAATTATTTAATATTTTTGGTAAATATAAGAAAAACGATTTTAATACATTAATGCGGTATTTAAAAGAGTAAAGATACTTATAGTTAAGAATACATATGTCCAATTTACTTTTATTGTTACTTTAATGTACTTAGTACCTTTTCATTGAAGTATCACGAAGACTTTATTATCTCATTGTTATGTATAACTACCCCCCCCCTCTCAACTTCAATGATATGTTTATTTACTACCATGATGTTTTGTATTATTTTTCAAGCAGCGCCTGCAGTCTTTTCGACACTTTAGCATCGCTGACATTTTCCAATTTAGTTTTCATAATATATTTGCTTTGATTTTTATGTGTTCTATTTATATCGAAAATACAAACTGAAATATAGATGCACAGAAAAACCAGAAAAATAAGACCAGCGCTGGGAATCAAACCCAGGTCCTCGGCATTCCGTGCCGTGTGCTATACCGCTACACCACCGCTGGACAACGATACAGACACGAATTTCTCCTATGCACCTCATATCTCAGCTTGTGTTGTTTCTAATTTAGCCACTTAAGCAGCGACACTAGCGACAACTATGCCGTAGCCCTCATCGAGAAACTTTTCGGCACTCCATCGGAAATAACCGCTCACCCGGACAAGAGATATTGTTACTAAGCAATCAAATTAAGATTGGTTTTTTGGAATCTTTTTGTATTAAGATTCGTTTTTTGGAATCTTTTTTATTTTATTTTTTGTTACTAACAAAAAAAACAAAACAACAAAAGTAAGTAACAAAAAAAATTTGGAATTGAAAAAAAAAACAAAAAGATTAAAAAAAACAATCTTAATTGATCTATTTATGTTCGTCTGATTTTTAACTTATTATTATTTTCGTGTTTGGAATCGGATTTTAGCGTTGTTTTTAAATCATTTCTCCGCAATAACCCCCTGACTGCAGTCAGCAGGATTTGCGACTAAGCCACCGCTCACCCAGTTCTGTTTGTTGCCAGATATTCCACAGCCAACTGGCTGCCTGGCCGTTTATTCAAATAACAATTTGTTGGTTTTCTCTTGCATTACGCGACGAACAGCTGTTTAGAATTGTTAATAAGTGATTACGGCTCCGCTATTCAATGTTTTAAGCATTGCTGGCGTAACTTTATGCTATTAGGTTAAGATCCCGCCGTTAAATGTACCTAGGTATCTGTTATTAAATCGTAACATGACTTATAATATGGGAAAATTATATTTATAAATCGACTTTATAGATGACAAAAATCAAAACATATAAAATAATAATAAATAACACCAAAAAAACAATTAAGTACCTATACAAAAAAAAATTAAGTACAAAAAGTCTAAAAAAATAATATTATAAAACGTGACTTAAATTACTCTTGAATTTTCTGGCATATTTAATTGTTTCTTTGAGTCTAGTTTGACTGAATATCAAATAAATTAAGTCTAATGGAAGTCACGCATTTGATATTTTTATAATAAATCTTAATGATAAATTTTGCCGAAAAATTCGATTTTAAGTCCAAAACGTATTAGAAACTTTTGTTAGAAGATTTTAATTTTTTATCATTTAGGCTGCCGTAGAGTAAAGTGTATATAGTTATAGTCAAACAAACAAACTGAGTCACGTATTAGGGTGGAACCTTTGTGCCATTGATGTCATATTAACATTGCGTCGAATTTAATTCACTCCCACTGTCGGATTGATTTGAAATTCGGCACACATAAGTCAGTTGAATGACAACGCAAATACAGTCAACAAAAAGTACAGTCCGATTTTTTTTTTTACAAAAAAAATATTTTAAGCAAAATACTATTTAACAAATACATAATAAATAAGTTGGATTAAAGTCACTGCATATCTTGAGCGTGGTAAGGGCAGCTACACATTTTCAAAAGAGATGACTAGCATCAAATTACGACACTGAATTTTCTCCATTTCTAAGCTTTCAGAATAAAGTCGAGCTCCTTCACTGGAGTCCTAGACAAGGCAGCTTTCGCACTCTGGATTTGCAAATCCGGACTTAGCCCAGTTCATTCAGGCTCTTCAGACTATATATTTTTAATGAAAACAGTTTACATTTCTTCGTGAACGATTAGAAATTCCCTCTCATTCTAAGAGAGAATTCCCTCCATGCAGTGGGACGTATCTAGGACGAGATGATGATGATGATTAGAAATAACAGAAACGAAACTACTCAACTGTCAAAAATATCACAAATTTATCTTATCACTAACATAATTTACGTAGAAGTAATTCCACTAGCGCCTGTCTGTTTGAATGAAATAGATTTGTAAAAATTAAACCAATTTCTATCACATAATTTTATTTATTTATTAGACGTTGAATCGGTAGCCTTATGGTTTGTCTATGCTCTCCCCAGCCGGTGAGGCGGGGGTTCCATCCGGGCTTGCACCTCTGACTTTTTCCAAATTCTTGTGCGAAATTGCTTTTCATATTTGCCACGAGCTTCACAGTGAAGGAAACCATCGCGAATAAACCCAATCCGCACTGGGCCCGCGTGGGAGAAACGACCTAAATCCTCTCATTCTGAGAGGAGGCCTGCGCCCAGCAATGTTATCCACAGAGACTGGGATGATGATGATTGAGATTATTATTACATTGTCAATAACGTCTACAAGATTACCGCCTATCTCGTTATACACAAAGTTTCATCAAAGCCCGTGCTCTCTTGATCGAACTTTTCCGAATTTATCGGCACAAAAAACTGGCAAAAAGCAAAATTAGGACGGCACCAAAATTAGGAACGAATAGACAGATGAGGGGCGAGTGAGTGATTACGACGGACAAATGGCTTGCGATGATACGGGCTAATTAGAGCCATCTATCGCGCGGCTCTGATAATTAAATAGCTGTTAGTGACGATTGGTTTTTTGGCGCGCGTTTTTTTTTTATTCGACTGGATGGCAAACGAGCAAGTGGGTCTCCTGATTTGCATTGCTTTAAGAGTTTTGATTTGTTTGTTTTTGTACTTTAATGCGATTGATTTAAATAAAATTTGAGATACTGTATTGGATGAAGTGGTTACGTACAATAAAGATTTAGACATACCATTTGTAGTGATTTGGCTGGCTAATTCATTCTTGTGGTTGTATTGTCTAAAATCGAAATTCGTATCGTACCGTCTCTCTCACTCTCGTATTAAATAGTATAAGTGTCAGAGGGGCGGAACGACACAAACTTCGATTTTTTTGAATTTCGTATAGTCCGCTGACGCTGGACGCTCGCGTTCGCATTCACCATCTCTTTCTTCTCTCATCCTATACCGCGTGACAGAAAAAAGTGGTGAAAACGATTATAATAAGTCTCTGGACTCAAATTTATATTGATGCGGGTTTTTACAGAATACCGGCATTTAAAATCGAATTCTTGATGAAAACTAAGTTTATTGTTTTCTTGTTCTAGTTTTTAGAAAGCTATAATTTTCGTGGATCATAGGTAATTATCCTAATAGGATAGTTATGCCTGCTTCTAGGTCTAGTTCTATATGTATGCAACATGATATCCAAAGCTGAGTGGCATCTGATTGAACCTTAACAAAACCATCACGTTATAACATTATAGTAGAATTATTAGGATAGACTTTTTTCAGTACATGTCGAAACGAAATACCACGATGGCACCACCAAAGTCACACTCCTCCAAAGTGCTAAACTCCTTTAATTTAGAGCCTGAAATCTAGCAAAGCTATTTTATCTTCGTTATCTGAATATTTTCCGTACTGTTTCGTTTGCACTCTTCAACGCTGCAGGCCGTAAAGTAACATGGAGGATAGCAAACGTCAAATGCAGTACAAAAGCCCAGATAAAGCATGGAAGAGTAGGGTTTCGTATGATTTGCAACAAGTAATATTTTGTTGTTAGACACGTCGATTGACTAGTGATGCGACCACTTGGCCGTGATAAATAAATGTTACACTTTTAGATTTTACTTCATATCTCTTAGCACAAATTGCAAAATATTTTATTTAATAATCGGGAGAGTTGCGCCGCCGGATTTAATGGTTCGTACGTGAGCAAAGCCTCGGGTAAAACTTAGCTATTCGATGAGACTAAATTTCCGGACAGCTGAGGAGTGAAATTCCCTGCTTATATCTGTGTTCGCTGAAGGCTTAAATCAGTTTGTCTTCAAATCTAAGATGAAATAGAATTTATTAGGCAAGCTTAATCTATCTAATCCACAGTTTCGCTTACCGTTAAGCGAAACTGTGGATTAGATAGATTATCGTGCTGCTTATCATGTAGAGTAGAAAAATAATATTACGTAATTTGAATTTTAGAGGCGTGAGTCGCAGTGCCGGGCCCCTGCCTGCGCCATCACTCCCGCGCACGGTTCTCTATCGTTTGCCCGAATTTAATATGCCCGAATGTATCGCTTTCTAGAATTTTCATTTGCTATAAAGTAATTCATTTCTGAAATAGTAATATCTTCAGAGTTGATATTAAACTAACCTAACCTAACCTACTGCATTCTATACGATGACAGTTAAAAAAACCTGAAAAAAGCACGGTTCTATATATTTTACGACAAACGTTGGTATGGCAAGTGAAATTCGGGCAAATAAAATTCGGGCAAGTAGAGGTAAACGACAGTTCCCGCGGCGTACGGGTTAAACGAATTCTTCTCAGACGGAGTCTCAGGCAACAGCTTACTATTCATGCCCGATGGCTTAGTAGCAGTAATTAAAAAAGTAGCCCGGGGTCACATGGCGTCACCCACAGTCCAAACAAAACTTTACACTGTCGACCACATGGTGACCCCCTTGGACCCAATAGAACTAAATGAAAATATCCTCGGTGTTTAACGTGTTAGGATTCAACTTTTGTTCTTTCTTCTTATGTTGTAATCTTCATTGCTGAGGATCGCGACTTCCAAGAATTATTCTTCGGATGATTGTTTCTATGAAAATTGTATATACTTATTTACGTTTACTCTTGTAAACCACTTTAAAAGGGACATGATCTCATCAGCAGGGCGTTTGTTGTCTCGAAAAATTGGGATCTACGTCCTACAAACATCAAACCGACTCCAGTGAAGTATTCTTCAAACATTGGTACAAATATTTTATTTATAACTTCCTTAACTAACAAAGCACTTGGAAGGGTTTTTGGTTTCCAGTATATTGAGATAAAGAAAAGTTGAACTTTAGTACATAAATTGTCGAAACTGAGGAATATATTTTTCATGCAATGAGATATTTTCAAAGAGTAACGTTTTATAATACAATAGAGATTGCGGTGATGTCAAGATTAGTAAGTATGAATGAGGTAAGGAATACAAATATTTTTCATCTTGAAATCTAATTTATTATAACTGAAATGTTTTGAGTAGGTATTGATACATTTAAATTAATTTTTAAAACTCACTTTATTGCTCAAGGGAGTTACTTCGTAAATAAAGTTAATACCTTTTTTTATACTTTCATTGGTATTTTCATGTGTCTATCTCTTTCGGTTCTCAAAATACAGCCGTGTGACAGACAGACCGATAGACAGACGGACAGCGAAGCGATAGTAAATTTAACCATGTCGTACTCGTAATAGTGCCAAAGTAGTGTAGTTGATATGGTTTATCCTTTCTAATAGATACTGAGAACAGCTTTTCATTTTTCCGCTCAAAACTTTGTGCATCTTTACTCTAATGGACTAAATAGAAAGACTAACAGAGAGACCGGCGGCGTGGTATCGTTACAGTTTGACTCTCACCAGATTGCTAATATTTTTTACTCGGCGTCATTGATGACAAGTGTAGCAAAGCTTGTGTCCCTACTAACTGTTAGGTGTTGTAGGCTCACTAATGAAAATATTCACTTCACGCTTCTGTTCTGTGCTGTGCAAAATTAACTCTAACTTGAATTATATCTACCCCTGAACGAGCTTAAAGTTTGCAGCTTTGAGCCAAGAGTCGTCTAGTATGTATAATAATCTTGTTGAACATAGTAGCGAAGCAGTGGTTTTGCTGTACCTATTGCATTATAGATGTTCCGGCGATCAACATGAGTGTACAGTTTGTGTTTAATGTTTGTTCTATTACTCATCAATTCGTAGACACAATTGACAAACTAGACAGTACTTTGTTCATCAACCTCTAGACTCTCCGTGCTCAAATTTAGGAGCAATTGGTGTAATTGTGGTGCCCTTTCGGAGAATACGACTATTTACATCATCGGCAAAACGCAGGTTTGATAGCCTTTTGCCTCCAACGTCAACGTTCATGGTACCATTGCACGAGACCTCCAGCGTTTTAAAGACTTCCTGTAAACAATTACGGAACAAATTTTCTAATGATTTTTATGCATGGAAAAGTTAAACATGTAAGTATATCATAAAACGTTAAAACAATATAATTAGGTAGGTCAGTTTCAACATTAATTTAATTATTAAAAGTTAGCGCTTTCAGCAAAAACATACTTGAAACGAGTGACACTTTCGGAAAAACGATGCGTTTAGAGAAATGAGTTTTCTGCGAGCCCCTTTTTTCTCTTCTTCGAGCTATAAGACTTCTCAGATGCTGACATTGTTTCCTTATTATTTACTCACAGTATTTTTCCAGCTTCTCGGCAGTAAAGTTTGCAGGCGACTATATTAAGATGGCTTTGAGCTAATAAGAATATTCAATGAGCGACTATTTACCGCGATAGCAACTTAAAATTCAAGGATCGCTGCAACACCTTGAGGGAGAAATATTTTAAAACAAACTGTTCCGAATAATGTTAAGAATTATTCTATTTTTTTTTTTGTTTGAAGGGTCATTATTTGCGTGTCTCAAGTGTTTTACTTTTGTGTCATATTTTTACAAATTGGCTGAAAATTTGATAATTTGACAATCCAACACAAAACTTTCATATTTTAAATAATAGCTAGTGAAATACACACTTCTGACAATAGAAAATAACTATGGGTATACAAAAAAGTGGAAATCCGGGTAATATTTTTAGATCTTTTGATAAGTCTAATTCTACAAACATACGATTAAAGACTACTCTGGAAGCAAAACTCCGAGGGCTGTAACACCCGCAGACACCTACTTTTATGCAAAGTTTGAGATGAAATTTAGATATCGAAATCTTAATACGTAAATAACAAGTTAGACACACAATTTGTAAACCCGATCCCCAGATCGACCAGACCCATCTCGTATTGATGAAACCATATCTACCTAAGTTAAATTATTTAGCACATTTTAAATCACTTTTGCATTCACGATTTCTTTCTCTCAATTAGTATACGTCGAGGAATAGGAGGCGCCCGTGCATTAGACAATACGGCTTCAAGTTACGTCTCGATCCTAATAATATCTATTCTTCTTCTACAGGTATCGGATTTCCAACGTTTCGTGCACCAGCTTCCAGTAACTCGGAATATCAAAGTCCAAATGGGTAGGTTGTCTAGTTTTGCAGGCTAACTTTTGCGGCATCAACTCGGATAATCTCATCACTAGTCTAATGGTTACGGTAATCCGTCTACACAGACTCCACCACTGCTCTCAGTTATCTGTTCCAAAGTTAGTGAAATACAAGTATTGGAACAACATCGAGCACGAAATTCTGTGTCGCAAGCAGAGATGTCTCAGTTAAAAAATGCGCACGCTTTAGAGTTTTAAAATTTCAAGATCTGTACTAAATTTTGGATTTCAAGGGGAACGATCATTATAAAAGGTTCTCTTTAGATCTTCTCTCTCTTTGGTTCTCTTTTGGAACTGTTGATACCTCTATTTTTTTTTTCTTCATCTTATGTACACAGTTATTCAATAAAACATTGTCATTCTCATTCTCATTCTTCATGAAGGTACTTATTGAAATGCATGCGATATTGGTGTTATAGTTATTAAATAATATAAGTAAGATATTACAGTAATTACAAAAATTACTCATTGCATGTGTGATAATATTACACAGAAATCTTCAACTTCCCAGGAAAATTAAAAAAATGGTCTAAAGTTATTGAAACCGCTTTTAGTATTTGTAAAACATTTTCAAAAATAAGTTAGGTATCATCGTTAGTTCTTCATCATTAACAAGTAGTCTAGGTATAAGTTATTTTACGTGCCATAATATCTACTAATTAAATTACGAATAAAGCGTTGCTTGCAAAAATGTTGTGACGTATATTTTGTCCGCTGAAGTGAACAGACGCCAAAGTTTAAATCTGCGAGGCCGAGGTTTACCTCACTGGTATTTCCCCTAAAATGGAAACATAATGCGATTACAAACTTGCTTTTGAGTTCTCTTTTAAACTAACACAAATAAATAGATATTTATCTTGACTCCAATCTCCATTAATGCCAAAATTAAATACTACTTTCTTCTTTTTGTATTCATCAAACTGAAATAAAAAATGAAATAGATGATTTATGTAAATATCTTACAAAAACCTACTCATATTTGGTTTTTGATGTAAAAGTGTTTTTTTATTCACCATCTAAGCCAGATCAAACACTAAGTCAAAACAGTAAAAGCTAACTAAATACTCAATACCAGTTTTTTAACCCGTCACGCGTCCAAGACTCTACATTAGTCCCTAACTTTTTTGTGCGGGAAATGTTCTAGCAGCGTTTCTTAACCTGTGGTCCGCGAACCCCTGGGGGGTCCACGAATATGTGTATGGGGGTCCGCCGTCTTATCTATAGACATTTGAATAAGTATAAATTGACCTAAATTTATTCCTGTTTTTTATTAAGGGGGTCCTTGAAATCATGCTTGATTGTCTAGGGGTCCGCGGACTGAAAAAGGTTAAGAAACGCTAGACCTGGAGACTACCAGTAGTCTCTAGGACATTTCCCGCAAAAAAAAGTTAGGGACTAATGTAGTCTCTAGGACACGTAACGGGTTAAAAGCCATATTTCATACTACAAATATCTAATAGTACATTTTTATACAACACATTAAATAATGATATAAATGTAGCCAATCGACTTGTATACATTATTCATTGCTCCTCATAAAGAGCATCTCCATTGTGTTATCCCGAGGAGCTCGCGCGTGAAGGACGGCGTTCCCTCACGCCTGTTATTCGCAACAATCTCTTTGAGTTACCAACCGTGTAATAATTTACTTTCCCGTATTATTTACTTTCCTATTCACAGGGTAGTAAGATACCTTTTAACAATAGCTTTCAGCACTTTGTTTATTAATTGTCGGTATTTACTAGTGCACCTGCCCTTAGAACACTTAAAATAAAGTTTTATTTGAGACTAGACTTTACCCGCGGCTTTATCGTAATCTTCATTGAGGTGTTGTGTTAAGAACAACTATCCAGTGGGAATATTGGAATAAAAGTAGCCTATGTGTTATTTCAGACATCCAGCTACCTACATACCAAATTTCATGACTAAGCCCCGCGGTTGTTATTTCCAGATTGTATCCCTATCCCATGGAATATCGGGATAAAAAGTAGCCATGATGTTATTCCAGATATCCAGTTATCTACGTACCAAATTTCATCCAAATCCGTCCAGCCATTTAGTAAGTAACAAACATACACACACACACACACACACACACACACACACACACACACACACACACACACAAACAAACTTTCGCATTTATAATTATAATATAACAAATAGGATAGTCAGTCACCTGCTTATAAATCTAGTGAATAATGTTCTAAATACGAAGTTTTCCGACAAAATACATTATTCAAGTAGTACAAAAGTAGTTAGAAGTAGTACAAAAACAGAGATAATAAAAAATCACAAAAGGTTTACGAACACTGCTTCGTATGCATATCTACAAATCTACAACTGGAGTGCCGAAAACGCCGATGGGCGTCTAATTTAGCTTACCCGGATGTCGCCGATGGGCGTCTTTTCTGCAGAAGCGTCGGATAAAAGTACGTAATTTGGCGAAATTTCATCCAAACAGCCAGCGTGTCAACACAGCAACACCACTCGATAATTCAAATGATGTGCGCTTTAAATCTAGTGAATTCCGAAGGACAAAATACCAAGTGTACAAAGTGCGAAGGTACAAAACTTCCCAATCCGCACTGGTCGTGGAACTATGGCCCAAGCCCTCTTGTTGAGGGGCCTTTCCCAGCAGTGGGATTGGGTGATGATGATGATGAATGAATGGGTTAAAGAAGCTTTACAGACTGCAATGTAGGATAATGAATAGATTTCTTTTTCCCTGAATGGCAACACTGACATAGATAATAGATCGCTCGTTTTTAGCTCGAAATTCGAACTTGTGATTTTATTTTGCTTAACGTACAAAATGTACACATGGGTCTTTAACGGTTCATATTTTCTCAAGTTTTTCGCGATTCCTAAGTTCAAAGAATCGAATTGCTTTAAAATTCCAGAGAAATAATGCGTTGTTTGGGAGAAACTTTTCAAAATGGTGTTGTAGAGCGCTATCCTGCTCTGTCTCGTTATTTCCCGTTCTGGCGGTTCACTTTTATATTATAGATTCAAACTTGGAAGCAAATTTTTTGTTTATTATAATGTCCAATAAAAACAAATGTCAAATTGGCACTTTGGCACATAGAAAACGAACGAATGCGAACACGCTTTGATATTATGCTCAAAATTTAGTGAAAGATCCTTAGAATTAATAATGCGACATAAGAATGGAATTAAATGAAGGCGTCACTTTCATCATGACTGTCACATCTTTGACGTAAACTACAGTCGATTTCATAATCATGTGAGCAAAAATTTGATCAAAAATAACTGAACACGCTTGTACGCCGTTAACAATAGAGTGCGTTCATATATTTTTGATCAAATGTTTGCTCACAAGTTTATGAACTCGACTGTTCTTGAAAACTGCAACAATTTTGTATGTAAAATTTTAGTTATCTTTTCATCCATTTTCTACTGTTATAAGTCGTACTCTAAGTACGTTAGTAGTGAAAAAAATATGAAATGAAATAAAGAAACCTAGTACATTGCGAGTTTATAAGCTGCTTTTGCACTGCAGATGTGCTAAGCGGCATTACTAAGGATGTGTGTGGTGTATGGAGTACTTGTATTTATTTAACCAGGGTTGATTATTATCGTAGCTTTGTTTAGCTCACCAGTTTATACCAGTTCGAAAATTCAGTAGAAATTGAGGGTAGAACATGCGATGTTGTCGAAAACGTTCCAATTATCGTGATTGCTTCCTATTGGCGTGATACTTATTTTGCGACACACAAAATACACATAAAAGATCTATTCCGGAAACAAATCGACCAAAAAATCCATCGGAACAGTCTATTTGGTAATAATAGGCCAAGGTAAAATTTACCTTGTTCGTCGATGAATCTCTAACAGAATTTAAACTCGTGCCCCAATACACATATTTGGAATTTTCGAGTGACTTTAATAGGGATAAGAAGCCGCAGCGCCGGGATTTCTCCAGATTAACGAGTTAACGGAGATAACACTGGATTAGCATTGCGTGAACGGGATCCCAGCTTTTCCAGCTGACAATGGATCTGTTTAAACGATACCGGAGCCGGTAGGAGGCGGCATCACTGAGCTCGGAGTGACACACAATGAATTAAGTTGCAACAAAAGAATTTATAGACCTGACGCGGAATAATTTTAGACAAATCATAAGTTTTAGTAAAAAAAAACATTTTTAATACAAGCTTTTTTTGCTGACTGTACTTGTATTGTCAACAAAAATTGGGTGACAACCTAAACTACATTTGCATACCAAATTTCAAGTCGATGCCGTTAACCGTTGAAGAGTTCCGTCCTGTGGAGACGTTCCTAGCCGTACTACCAGGATGCCACTACTAGATTATTGCATTGTCACGCGATTTACATAAGTATACCAAATTTCAAGTCAATCCAACCACTGGAAGTTGGTCGAATTTAACTAGCAAGATTTGATTACAGACAGACAGACAGACAACGGGACAGGTGAAACTAAATAAAAGCTTGTAAAAAAAGAATGTTTTCACAATTAATGAAATTAGATTTAACAAAAAATAGTTAACGCCTGCGGCTTCTCTCCCGTTTGAAAATTATTGGTGTGGCAATTTGTCTGTCCTTATTCCTTGACTACATACATCAAAATTCAATGTCAGTTTTCAATTTAGTTAGGTCGAAATTTTAAGGCGCGACGTTGATGAGTCAGACGACCAGTTAGTCAGGACTTTAATTTTTGTTTTATTTATCTAAGTAGGTACATTAAAATAAGTTAAACTTCTGCATTTTTTAAACCTGCGCCAGTAAATATTTCCATTTTAAATTTTCTAAATCGAGCAAAACAAATTAAATCTCTGTAATAGAAATGCTCTAAAAACATGTATATGTCTGTAATATAATTAGTTTTCCTTTCTTCTTTTTTCATTCCTTTTACGCTTCAACTTTTAATAACTTTAGAATCCTCAGGCGTAATTTCATCTCTCTCCTTAGTGCAAAATACCTAGTTCTCGCCATCAAATGGCATGTCTCGAGTCTCAAAAGAGGAGCCATGTTGCACCGGATTAAGCCGGTATGAGAGGAAGCGAAGTAAAGTGGTGTTGATTAAATTCTTTAAAATATTTTTCAAGGATAACTTATTAGACCCTTGTGGTTTCGGATTCGAATTACACCTCTCCATTTCTTCCGTGGGTGTCGTAAGAGGCGACAAAGGATAAAGGTTAACGTATACACAGTAGGCGACAGGCTAGCAACCTGTCACTATTGTACCGTTTTTGTCAAACTTAAAACCTAAGATTGCTAAAAGTGGCTCCGAAGCCGTAACGTTTCGTGTGCTCTGCCTACCCCATTTGGGATTACAGGCGTGATGTTTGTGTGTGTGTGTGTGTGTGTGTGTGTGTGTGTGTGTGTGTGTGTGTGTGTGTGTGTGTGTACGTTATTTTTCAGGACTCATAACGCGAGAGCAATCAATTAATAAAACATAATTATTCATTTGACCAGTACTACAACTTAATTCATAAGATACATCTAAGGATCAAGTGTTCATTAAGGATACACATAACAATATTAAGAAAATATGGCCGTAAATAAAACTTAACTATAAACTAAATACCTTATTTCAATATTACATTATGTACAATCATTAAAAGCGTTATTTGTACGTAGCCCATTATTGTTAATTCAGTCATTAACAACATCGTTCAAATAAATCTACATATACACTGATTTTGATGGAATTCGTATACGGTATATTAGGCAACCAGATGACAAATTCAAATTATTAATCTATAAAAATGCACAAAAAATTAAAAACAGCTGTCAGCGGCAAGGAATACTATCTAAACTATTACAAAAAATAACCTAACCATAAAATTTCATTTTGTATACACGCTTTTTTTGTTGAATGTACTTTTTGTTAACTGTACTTGCATTGTCACCCAAGCTACATTTGCATACCAAATTTCAAGTCGATGCTATTAACCGTTAAAGAGTTCTGTCCTGCGGAGACGATCCTGGCTGGACTACCAGGACGTCACTACTAGATTATTGCATTGTCACGCGATTTACATAAGTATTCCAAATTTCTAGTCAATCTGAATACTGGAAGTTGGTCAAATTTTACTTTGCAAGATTTGATTGTAATCAAACAGACAGACAGACAGGCAACGGGACAGGTGAAACTAAATAAAAGCTTTTAAAAACGAAGTGATTCCTTACCCTCAATAATTATAATGGTTATTCCTACAGCACAGCGGCACTAAGTAGAACCTTAAATCAACGTCTAGATACGCCAAAGGATATTGACAACGGCTTCAAAAGCTCTATCTCATCTCGAAATACAGATGGGGCTTCCATTTTCTATATAGGAGATTAGATCAGTGCTTCGAGGTCTCAAAGTAGAAAATTTAATTTTTATGTCTTCAAAATTTCTTTGGTGGTTTAAACTTTAAATTAAATTATACCATTAGAGTAATGCCGTGATTATATTATTTAAGAGTTACTGTATCGTCTAAAAAGGCAAAACAATATTATATGGGCGAGTGAAATGGAATTGCCGATAAAGTTTCCATTCAATTAATAAACAATTACCGAAGAGTACCCGGAAACACCGGCGCAGTTGACAAAGAAACTATTAACGCAGCCTTTGCCCTAATGGATATATTCTTCAGCTATTAGTGTAGTAACATTCAAACAGATTAGTGGGGGCTCACACGAGGCATTAATTAAACGAATCCTCCTTAGCGCGGGTAGTCATTAACCCGTGCAATTTGTTCGCGGTCGCTTACTGTTCGCAAATTATTCACTGCTCGTTTGTTTTGCGGCAGCATCAACGTGTTTTGGGCTCCTGGATACATTATATTGGAAATAAAAGGCTACTGTCATTTGTCTTTAACGGTGAAGTGGCTGTACTCGTAACAGGGCATAAGGAAAGCGACCCCACTAAAGGTTCATTTAGGTTAGTGTTAGAGAGTAGAGGCAATTTTCCTGACTGGTAATCATAAAATGTGAAATAGTTTCAATTTAATTCTACTTTAAAGCCGTTTCAATTTAAAGCCGTGGTGGCCTAGTGGTTTGACCTATGGCCTCTCAATAAGAGGATCGTGGGTTCAAACCCCGGCTCGCACCTCTGAGTTTTTCGAAATTCATGTGCGGAATTTTACATTTGACATTTATCACGAGCTTTACGGTGAAGGAAAACATCGTGAGGAAACCTGCACAAACCTGCGAAGCAATTCAATGGTGTGTGTGAAGTTCCCTATACGCACTGGGCCCGCGTGGGAACTACGGCCCAAGCCCTCTCATTCTGAGAGGAGGCCTATGCCCTGCAGTGGGACGTATATATATATAGGCTGGGATGGTGATGATAATGAATTCTATTTTTAACCCCCGACGCAAAGGAGGCTGTTATAAGTTTGACCGCTGTGGCGCCGTAGCCCTTAAACGGGTATACCGATTTGAATGCAGTTTTTGTTTATTTAAAAGCAGGTTTTCTAGCGATGGTTCTTAGACATGTTTCATTAAAATCGGTATAGCCGTTTTTGAGATATTGAACTTTGAAGTGACAAAGTCGGGGGTTTTTAAACTGTTTGTTGGCTAGGGGTTTTAAAAACTAATACCTAGTGCCATTCACGAAGGCGCATTAGCCATTAGCCGCGCAAAATTAGCCATTAATGACATTGTAATAAGAACCACGGCACGCGTCATTGTAAATGAATGACTCTATAATTATACAACTTGCAACATTCTTAAGTATCTGGTGTCTGATTGAGCTCAAATTAGGCCCACTTACTCGTATGTAAATTCGGTCTTGTAGTGAAATTTTAGTAGTCCGGCCAGAATCGTTTCTAGGATGGAACTCTTCAACTATCAATGGCTTCGACATACAATTGTATACAGATTATTTTGTAAGATGTCAGTGAAAAAAATCTTCTATAAAAAACAAGTTCTTGGCAATAGTTGTGAAAATATATTTTTTTTTATTCGACTGGATGGCAAACGAGCAAGTGGGTCTCCTGATGGTAAGAGATCACCACCGCCCATAGACACCTGCAACACCAGGGGTATTGCAGATGCGTTGCCAACCTAGAGGCCTAAGAGGGGATACCTCAAGTATATAGCTCGATTAATAGTTTTAATATCAACTACCGACTGGCTGAATAAATATTTAACTGTTAAGTGGAAAAAGGTCCGGTGGCAACGCAATTATAGTACCTAACTGTCAATAAAGAAGCTTGTTTTTCATACTGAGCGTCAAAAATAAAAAACTCTTTTTCACGTCTCCTAAATTACCATTTCCGAATGAAAAACCGACAGTCGGAAAATTGAAACAAATGATTTTTTTATCAAGCCATGCGTCAACGGAGATATTATAGATTGGTGATATATTTTTAAAAGCTTCTCTGCCCAGTGACCACGGACAATATGCAAATATAACAATGCGTGTCAATCTCCATCCGTTGTCATGGAATTGTGCAATAATTTACGAACAAAACCTTTCGGGGAATTAATCATAATTGTCAACATTGGTGTTTTATATGCCTATGCATGTATGGCGCACTTGCAGGGCCCTGTAGCTAGGTGGGATGACACGAAGTATGCCATAAGATTAAAGAATATCCCTATGTAGACACAATTTGAATGCATGACGAAAATACCCGCATGCCGATTTCTAATAGTTTTATTAGTAAGTCGCGGCCAGAGATTTGAGGAGAGCTGAAGATTCGTTTAGTATCGTACCACGAGAGAGGCCTATCTAATGTTCAGTAGTGGATTGGTACAGTTTAATAATGGCAATTAAGAAGTACTGAAAGTAAAAAGAAATTATTGGAAAACAAAAGAGTGCCTGTCTTGTAATTACTCGTAGGATAGTACCTACATCCAACCCAAAGAACAATTTTTGTTCTTGTTGGAAAATAAATATGGTCTACGATTATAAAGATTGAAACTCAACATAGTTATTGTCATTATATTTCAGTAAGTCTTAAAACATCAATGATACAATAGTACATTGTGTCTTAAGGGCGGTAAATAAGGAATTACGAACGAGGGTCTAATTTCAGAAGCCCGAAGCCGAAGACTGAGGGCTTTAATGAGTCGATGTTCGTAATTCTAGTACCACCCGTGCGACATACAATGTTTTTCATCACATTTGCGAGTAAAATTTTATCTTTCTAAAATAAAAAATAAGTATAATTCTTCCAAATATTGGCGATACCTTAGGCTGCGCTCTTAGTTTACTACTTAGTTTAATTATTAATTTACTAATGAAATCATTTTAGATCAAAAAATAATCTTTTACACCTATTAACATTAATCACATGCATCACTCACATATTTAACGTCGAGTTATGCCCGACGTACCTATTTCGAATCAATCCGCGGTACTTTATCACGGTTGTTCCTAACGTATCTCTATTACATGACATGCAGTTGAGATACGTTTGTGCATAAGTACCGTGTATTCAATTTTAAGGCTGTCTGAGGCTCGCAGTAGTTTTATATCAATGGAAACCTTTCATTCAATGTTTTAAACAAATCTTTCATAAGTAAAACGTAGACCGAATTTTCAGTCTGCTTATTTTTTTAATGTTCAAGCTGCGGAGGTAACGTAAATAAATCCTGTAGTAAACGAAACGCAAAGGCTTATAACAGTAATTTCATTTTCCCTCAAAACATTGAATTACAGATTGAATTAATTACTTTGATCGTAAGCAACCGGGCTTTCGGAATCATGAATTTTTAATACTGAATGTATTTCCAATTAAATACAGGGGATTTCAGCTGAAAGTTTCATAAAAGCCTGATGAAAAATGAATTAACGAAGTGCTTTCAGCCAACCATGGGTCGTGAATATATAATTTTGCGAAATTTTAAATATGTAGCAATAAAAATCGACGGCGGAAATATATTTAAGAATTTAAAGACGTTATTATATCAAATTAATTCAGGACTTGACCATTCAATCTCCAAATATTACTATAGGATCCACATTATTCCTCATGTCGACTAAATGAAAATTGAATCTTTTGTGATTTTGCCACAATGTTTAATTTTCATTGATGAAATCAGTTACATTTCTTAATCCCGTATCAAGTAAGTGAAGCTTTCACGTCCTTTTCCCGGCAACGTCGAACCCATGTGAGACTTGTGAAATATTACATGAATATTCTTACAGCCAAATAGCATTTTGAATTACTGTAATGGTGGGCCCTTAGAGATGTTTAACAGACCGCGTCGCAAAACTGTGGCCGTTTTAAGATAATTTATACCCAAAAGGGTGTTTTAATCGTCATTTAAATTTATTTAAACGGAACATTGGGTCAGGGTATAAAATACGTTTTAGCAGCTTTACATACATTATTTTGCAAAGTTTTGTTTCATCGGAAGCATATATCCGCCCGTGGGGCACATAAAATTATTTTTACGACGGGCATCCCTCTTCATTGTGCCGATAAAAGGTCACAGAGCTTGTTGTAATTTGAATTTTACGAGGTCATAAAATAAACTATCGCTCAATGGTTAGGTAAGTAGTCATGAAAAACCTTGGCGGGGGCTTTGAATGCAAAATCAGCAATACATTTCCGATTTATAAGAATTGTACTTCGAGCGTTGTGTTAATGTCATGTGTACTTTCAGGTTTTACTAGGGACTTAACTTTGCTCACATATTCCAATGTAGTGTTCACTTAAGTATGTAAATAATAAGCTGAGTCAATGTTTTGTAGTGCAGTTCGTATTCCTCGAACCATCTCTTAGATGTTTATAATCTGTTTACTTAATGCAATGTAACACTTTGAAATAAAATAAATGAAAGAAAAATCAAAGGAACACTTTCAACTTTTTTTACAAGCTGTTATTTAAGTAGTAAAAATGGGTTTTAAGTTGCTTTAAAAATTTTCAAGCTATATTTCACCTACTTTTACT
The DNA here is from genome assembly GCF_025370935.1 of Choristoneura fumiferana. Taxonomy (NCBI): domain Eukaryota; kingdom Metazoa; phylum Arthropoda; class Insecta; order Lepidoptera; family Tortricidae; genus Choristoneura; species Choristoneura fumiferana. The sequence continues at coordinate 13,018,640 of NC_133479.1, read as the reverse complement.
AATCAGATTGCCCTGAAATCAGATATGAATAATGTTAGAAGATACAAGAGTACCAGTCAAGAGTCACCAAAAAGTTTAGTCACCAAATAGTGCGGTCAGCAAAAAGCATTTATTACATTTTTTTAATAAATGTGTAGATTACTAGATTGGCAGTATTAAGTAGGGGTACTTACAGTAAAGTGAGATGATTATGTTAAAATTACCTAAAACCGATAAAGTGCAATTTACTCTGTACTTTTCAGAACAAAAAATACCCCTCCTTAAAAAATGTAGGTAATATAACTGAACGAAACTATAAATACTAATTCATGGCGATCCTTGAAATTACTTATCCAGAGTCGGTGTGGATTGTATCGCTCTGCAACTAAGATTAAGTTCTGTCAGAACTGTATAAGCAAGTTTGCAACAAGAACGTTGCGGTAAAGCGTGCTAAGTTAGTCTGACAGATTATGCCTCACTACGGCGTAGACAGACGGTTCCAGTTTGAAAGCGACAACTTTAAAGGGACCGGACCTTTCTCGACCTTTAGTACGATTTCCGCCGACCGAGCCGTGGCGTAGCGTATTTTATAGCTAGTTAACTATTTAAAACACCTTATTTATACTAAAATAATGTAATAATTTGTTTTTTCTTTTTTGTCTTTATTTTAAATTTTACGAAATGTCAAGGATTTCAAATCAACAGAGGCTTGAATCCATTTTTTTGCTACTTAAATGGATTAGAAGGATATTGATGAGTCTTGAAGTTTTATCCCACTACAACTACACCATACCATGACCGTAACCATCTTGGAAGGAACGCAAGAACACGGTCATTCGCATTTTAATTTTTATATTTTGTTACAAATCTTCTTCGTCTGCAATACCTACTCTTCAACAAAAGTTCTACTTAAATCAGTTTTACCAAAACCTGATTCACTTACGACATGTTTACAATATTATAACTTCGAGATAGAATGAAAAAAAGATGATTTGGTGATACATGTTAGTAACTTTTTTGAACATGAATTAATAAAACTGTCATCATTAACTAATAAAGTAGTAATAGCTTACCTATTGTGTACATACCTTTTACGCTTATTCCACAATCCTTCATAAATTTGCAACCAATCTATTAATAATTTAGCCAATTTGTTATATTTCGAAGTTGTTGAATATTTAAATTTTACATGAAAGACTGAATTAATTTGCATTGGAGTGTTATCTTAAAGTCTCTAACTTCGTAGAGTTTGTTCAAGTATGCTTTGATTTAAGTGCCTCAATTGATTCTACTACCTCACTTTAATATTTTGTTTTGTTCCCTGAATAAATTTTAATATTTCCAATATGAAAGTTCACTTGAGAGGGCTTTCGAGCGTTCGAAGTATAATGGGGGAACTTTATTACCAATTGTTATTACAAGGGTTTTATTGACACGATTTTAACCGACAAATATGCTTCAGTAAATTTATCATCATCATAACAGCCAAAAAACATCACCAAAGGGCCATCCCTAAAAGTTTCCATACTTAAACCAAAATTGCTTAGCTTCAATAACTGAAGTTCCTTTACAGATCGCCTCATTCTCCATTCTATCTCGTAGATATACTTAATAGCTTTAGCTCTAGATAGCTCTAGATAGCTTTTTCCATTGAGTGATCTTCACTAAATTCAAAAAATAATTAAGTATGAAACCTATTGGTTAAGCTAGTGGTACCTAGTAAGCAATTGCTAACTTCCAAGTCTAACCAATAATGTACTATTATGCACACACGAGAGATATGGACGGCTGAATTTGGCCTTTAGTTCCAACTAGTAGCGTCACTAGTAAAATGAGATAGAAAAATACTATGCATTGCGCATTCTAATGAATACGATCTTCAGGTTGGCGGTTGTTGCAGACCATCGTAATTGCGACTTTTTTGTGAAGCAGATTTATTTGTTTAAGAATCGCATGCGAAAATAAGTTTTAACGCAGAAAAAGGTAGAAACAAATCATGTGCTGAATGAATGACTATCACTTAGAAAGAAATGTATAATAAATTTAATAAACAAGCACCATATTGTTACTTTATATAAAACTCAATCTTCATTATATCCAATTCATTACATCTCTGTTTAATTTGATTTTACTAGTGTGAAAGTTAAATCATTATTACTTCGAAAGTAGCACAATTCTAGTGCCGGATGTGTAACTTATACGCGAGGATGTTAAAACAACACATTCATAGCCCTTTAATAATATTTGCTCCAATATTAGATTACATTCGGAACTTAATGAACTTCAAACTAATAATCGGCTCGCAGCGTTAGATTAAACCTAACCAGTCTAACCACGTCATGTTTTCGTCGACGAACTACTCAAATGCGTAATAACAAACTCGTCTCTTCCTTAACTCCAGCCAAATCACTGGACCCTACCGAATACGAAGACACCCCCCAAATTCAACGCTATTCCTACTCAATAGGAACTCCCCAAACTTGTAATTTTTGATTCCAACGGTAAAGCGAATTTGTATTTATAAATTTTCCATTCTAAAATACAGCTGCAAAGTTTGATACGTAGACGATAATGAAACTTAGGTAGCGGTAGATAAAATCTATGGCTTCGCGATTCTTCATTTGAGAAATACGTTAACTATTTTGTTTTATGATAGGAATATTGGTTACATAAGCGTTATGTTGAAACTAGGATGGCATGTAGTAGGAATTCTAATAACATAGTTTGTAGGCGCGGGTTATTGTGAGCAAATCTTGAAATTTGTTGCGTGTAATTATTTATGTAGTACTAAATTAATAATTTTACGCAGCAAATTTCAAGGTTTTCTCTAGTGTTCATTAGTTTCCGTTTCCCTAGTGTATCTGAGGTCAATTGTAGAAACGCGGTTTGCGGTTTAATTATAATTATCTTAGGCTTTTGTTAAGTAAAATAATTAAATTACTATGTGCTTAATGGACATGGTACGATATTTAGTTACACGATTGCCCAAAGAAGAGAGTAATTGTTTTCAGGGTACATATACGAATATAGATTGTTTGTAATTATGTAGTTTCCCTGTGCAATTTCTGTATCATTTACCAACAATGTAGTTTGAATTAAAAATCATTGCCTTTTATTCGTCTCATTCTATCATTTTATTCGTATATCTTCATATGGGTTGAAATCAATGTTTATTCAGTATACAATTAAAATTTAAAAACCATGGCCTAACGTTGTTATATTTAAAACTCCATTTTAAATGTCAGATACTACAAAAGTTTTGTGGTGAGATTTAGCGACAGACTTTTGGATGTTCATAACGTCGGCTACTTAAAAAAAAATTAAAACCTGGTTAATTAACTTACTTAATTAGAAATAAGTAACACTAGTTTTGTTGCTTTCCGGTAATGTCTGAGGCCAAGCATTGCTCTTTGACAATTTAAGACCTTTGAGTAAAGATGGGGTGAACGGTACGTACTTCAACCTTCAACTCGTCTTCGTTTAACCTCTTGTTTATCTGCAGTTTAACTATTTGATAACAGTGATCTTCAAGAGCCAAAGAAACAAACAACTACTTCTAAGAAACAAAGTTTTCAAATTCGATTCTATATTCGTTTAATTTTCGTTTGACATGTGCATCATTTAACTAAAATCATCGTTGAGCAAATTTTGTCATATTCATTGATTAAATTTTATATCATGGTAACTACTCGTAACGAAAGCTTAGATTAGATAACTTGTAAAACTTTTTTAGAAAGTTATAATATTAGCAGTTACTGAAATGTATTTGTGAAATGATGAATTCCTTTAGCTACTTTTACGATTATTATTAAAACGCTTAGTATACAATCACTTTGTCATTTCCTTGTTAAATTTATTTTATTAGCGTGAATTAAGCACAGTTCCGAACTTGATCGTAGACTGCTGCAGTTTCGACGAATAGAGAGCAAATTTACGCAAATAACAAGCATAACCACTAATATAAAACAATCAAGAATCGTCAAAAACTTAAAAAAACACAACTAATTTATATATTGGTCACAAGTTTCGTGATGGCATTTTACACACAAACATCACGCCTGTATTCCCAAATGGGGTAGGCAGAGCACACGAAACGTTACCGCTTCGGAGCCACTTTTAGCAATTATAGGTTTTAAGTTTGACAAAAACGGTACAATAGTGACAGGTTGCTAGCCAGTCGCCTACGGTATACCTTAACCACACACAATAAAATACACATTACACAATAAATTATCGGTAGGTAATTTTACACAATGAAAGGTGTCATTGCATTTCTAATTACTATTTCTATTTCATTAATTATCGTAATTCGAAGCTAATGTCTACAGTAAACAAAAACAAAACACAAAAATGAGTGCCATCAGGAATCCGTCAGGAGATAATTTCAATTCTTTTTTTTTTTCAACGCATTTGTATGACTACATTGCCAGGCTGTTTTATAATAAGCAATTTATTAATGTAACCTAATACTTCAGCAAAAAGAATATCTGTGATAGATCCAAAAGATAACTGTATTTTCAAAACAAAATTGTATAATCTTTTCGCTTCACTTCACTTACACACACAGCACAATACAAGCTCACGCCGTTCTCGAATATTAATGGGGAATATGTTATTGATTTGGCACTTTATTAGTCTACGAAAGTTAATAAGACGTACGATAACGTAACGGGGGTGGTGCGATGCTGATGCCTTTTATACTTTACGTTCATCGATAAAAGTACCAGTATTATAATTTATTGAATCAGGCGTTACTTTGCGGAGGTCCATCATCATCACCATCATCATCATCAGCCATAGGACGTCCACTGTTGGACATAGGCCTCCCCCATAGACCTCCAGTTGCCTTGGTTGGATGCGGCTTGCATCCACCGTGAACCCGCGACTTTAACCAGGTCATGCGTCCATCTCGCTGGTGGACGTCCTACGCTGCGCTTGCCGATCCGCGGTCTCTACTCGAGAACCTTTCGGCCCCAACGACCATCTGTTATCCGTGCTATATAGCCTGCCTATTACCACTTCAACGTGTTAATTCGCTTGGCTATGTTGTTGACCCTTGTTCTTCTAAGTATCTCCTCATTTTTGATTCGATCCCGTAGAGAAACCCCAAACATAGCTCTCTCCATAGCTTGCTGAGCAATTCTGAGTCTATTTATAAGACTTATAGTGAAACACCACGTCTCTGATCCATATGTCGTCACTGGCAACACACATACATGCTTAAAGACTATCGTCTTAAGGCACTGAGGGATTTTGGACGAAAAGACATTGCGGAGTTTCCCGAACGCTGCCCATCCAAGTTGAATTCGGCGATTGACCTCCTTCTCGAATTTGGACATACGCGTCAACAACTTCAAGAACCGAGTTCTCAACCAGAACAGAGGTAGACACCACATGAACATTCGACATGACCTTAGTCTTGTCCCTGTTTATTTTGAGGCTCACCCGTTGGGAGACTCAATTAAGGCCTTCGAGCATCGTGCTGAGTTCCTCCATCGACTTTTCCATGACCACGATATCGTCGGCAACCCGCAGGTGAGTGATGTGTTTGCCGCGGAGGTTCATATCAATGAACTAAAAGTATTTCTTTGCTCACCCGCGACCTTTTGATTGCTAAATTTATGCAGGATATGCGTGTTCATGCAGTTCCTCCACGTTCACAATGTAAGAACATACACAAATCACACAAACCCATCTATCACCACCACCTCACTACACTGACGCGTTTCGAACTCAACCCAACCAGAGCTCAACTTCAGAGCAACACAACCGTACACCATGCTACCAGATATTAGAGGTGGTGAGAGTCTCCTGCTATATCGATAACTTTTAGTTCTTCGGCAAATTTCTGTGTTCCGGAAAGGTTACGAGTACATAAATTTATACTAACGATCGAATCGCCAGTTGTAAGGTGGCTCGTCGTCATGTGCCTAAGGATGTTATATTTCTTTATTTGCTCCTGTCAGGGAGGACTGTGGAGGAAATGAGCCTGCAGGCTGAATTACATTTTTGCGCAACCGGTTTCTCGTACAGTTCGTAATTGTTTTCCTTGTGCTTGGTGAAGTGTCATAATTTTGGCATCACTTTAATTTGGACAGTGTTGTCGAACGCAGGTTTGTTTCTTCCAACCACAATCTTTTATTTAGTTTGCTGTGCTGGTTAGTATGTAGGCCAAATCCCCAAGATCCCAAAGGAATTTTTGCTCATTTGGAACCACTCGTGACATGCACATACATATTTAAAATTTTAATTTATTTTCTTTTAAATGTTGTTACGAGTAAACTAGAATTCCCGAGTGTCAAAGTGGAAATAATCCTAGTTTAAGGAGCTGTTTGATAACCTTTCAAGTGCAATATTATATGTTTTATGTCATCACTATTAAATAAGGTGATAAAGCCTTGACGTGTATAGCGCATAATTATTTATATCTTAATACAAGTAAGTATATCAACAAAAAGGAGATTCAGCAAAAAGATTTCCTTAAAAAATCACGTAGGTATATCGAATTAGTATCTATACTAATATTATAAATGCCAAAGTGTATCTGTGTGTTTTTATGTTTGTAAGTTTGTCCGTCTTTCACGTCAAAACGGAGCGACGGATCGACGTGATTTTTGGCATAGAGATAGTTTATCTAGATCACTGAAAATTTGTATCAAAATATTATGTTTTTTTAAACGATTAGGAACAAACGTTCGAATAATGACTCCCCATTTCCCATTCTGATGGCCGTCTTATTCTGGAAGGAGCCCTGTGCCCAGCAGTGGGGCGTATATCCTATTTATATTATAAATCCGAAAGTTTGTGTGCGTGTGTGTGTGTGTATGTTTGTTACTCCTTCACGCTTAAACGGCTAGACGGATTTGGATGAAATTTGGTATGTAAATAGCTGGACATCTGGAATAACATATAGGCTACTTTTTATCCCATTGGATAGGGTTAAAGTATCGAAATAACAACCGTTGGCCTTAGAGTCACGTAATTTGGCATAGACGCTTTTAATGCAATGTCAATGAAAACCACGATGTAATTTTCGGGAATTACCACGGGAATTTTGTAAAATCCCGGAATTTCAATTCAACTGCTGTATCTAATCATGATTTACGCGTGCGAAGCCGCGAGTAAACTCTAGTAGATGATAATATATCGAATAATAAATAAAGATCACGACTTTTTTATCATTTATTTTCTTGTTTGCACATCTAATTTAACATATGAAAATACAGTACCTATATTTCAAAAAGAAAACATTTTTGCTCCCTATCTAAGATTAATTCGATATATTTAACACCTTAATTTAATTACATACAATAAATACATACCAATTTATATAATATACCTTAAATTAAATAGGTACCTAAGTAATACACACGTTACTTAAGACTAGTTTAGGAATATAAAATGAATTAGATTTAAAATAATATTTATACAGTGCCACCAAATTTAAGCATTGTTATCTTATTTTTTGATTACAGAAAAGGATATCACAGCTATTATAGTTAATTATGTACAGTGAAACAAATAACAAAAGTTCTAACAATATATTTAGTTACTTTTACTTTTTTTCACGTCCTAACAAGGTGTACTTTTTCATAATCGATTGAAACGTTTTCAGAAAAAAGTAGTTACAAAAGAAACCGACAAATATAATCTTAAAGTTTTTAAATATAGGGCACATGGTTACAATAACTATATTTTGGTGTAAAGCTAAAACTAAAACTAGTGGCAAATGATATAAGAGGTATTTACAAATAAAAAAAATATTTTGTGAACTATAATATAAATAACAAATAAAATTATTAGATGAATATGTAATTGCAATAGTTTATTGCATTATCATTCCATATTGCATAATAGTACCTACAATAAAACCATGAAAAGCAACTGTAAAATGCATTTTTAAATGGCAAAACCGATGATAACCGATGGATACGTGACAATAATTTTTGACTTAAAACTTTTTGTTGCTATTTTTTTTTTTTAATAAGATCGTTTTTTTATCTAAGCAAAACTATTAAGTGATTAAGGAAAATGCCATAAAGCATATTGAACTTGAACTTTTGTTTTAATTTTTGGATATAAATGAGTGAAAATTGTAGTGAGTATTGTATTTTAAAACTCTTTATTGTACATAAAAATACATAAAATTAACAGAAAACAGGATAATACTGTTTATTGTTTTTATAGTGTGCAGCACTAATCAATTTTGATATTTGAAAAAGAAATCACCGAATCAATGACTAATGTTTTTTTCATGAATTAATAAAATTTGAGATTGTTTTACTTAACAGCACCACTAAATAATCTGACGCAACTTAAGACTGATTTACAAAATCAAACATCTAAACCCCCACCTTGTTCCCCGTACATAACCAGCACTGGAAGCGAACAAATATTTCTTACTGCAAAGAGATTTAAGTAATTAAATTAAAATGTTAATTTTACTGTCAATTTAGATTCCAGAATGTTAGGTACGTTGACGAGCGAAGCGAGAAGTGTTAGGTACAATTGCGATCAAAACGTGCGAGCTGAGTGAGTGAAGAGAGCCCGCCGCGGCAGCGGACGGTGAAACGCCAGGTCGATTAAATATTTAGGAAATTATTTGGCCACTACCTTTGCTAAAATGGTTACGTACGAGGAAGAAGGGAATATAATGTACATGCCAAGCTATTGTTTTGACAGCACATATATTTAAAATTCATCGAAAACAATAATTTTTCTCTCTGAATGATAAATGGGCTGGTATCGTGGTATGTCTTAGCTTTTTTGTACCGAAATAGTTAAAGAATAATTTAGACAAAAACAAAACAGCAATTCTCATGATAGCACTTCCGAAAATCACTGAAACAGTTGAACCTATAGACAATTTACAGTGTTAGTTCCTAGTTAGCATCGGGTTGATCATGATATTGGCGAGCGCATTTCTACGCTTACGCCACGCGCCTGCGCCCTGCGCGTGATACTGTAGCTGCCGGTACCACGTCCGCGTGCGCGCGCTTTCCTCCGCCTGGAATGATTAATTAATTGGTTAATCAAAGTTATAAGTATAAATAAATGAGTCGCTAGCATACGGGAGGAGCTCAAAACGTGAGTATTTAATTGATATAAGATGTGTGATAAAAATTGGACTCTTCTGTTACACTCGAACGAGTTTCTGGACGAGTAAGAAAGAAGCCATCATAATTAGTTACCCTGATAAGACCAGAAATCAAATTAACAGAGTACACTTAATTTATTGCAAATTCACAAAATGTAAGACGTATACAATAGAAGAGTAAACTTTATTTGAAGCAGTAATTCTGTCAATCTTGGGTCAGAGATTAAAGTTATTTGAATTTCAATAATATTTATTTGGTTTTCAATCTTAGGGTTATTGAACAATACAAAACGGTATTATTGTATTAAAGCCTCAAGCATCGTGTTTCGCACAATAATTTTATCACTGTTATTTGAAAATCCTGAGAGCGATAAAAATATTGTAAATTCTACTTTTTATTCACAGATCTTGAATAAGAACACATCCTTATTCGGTTTCGTTGGTTTTATACGCAAACAGCCGTAATAAAAAAAATCTCACCTTGAAAATATATGAATCTTTAGTAGTGATTTCATGAACTTCGAAGAAATGTTCGGGTTCGTGATCCGCAGCCACGACACACCTGTCCAGAAAGAGAGGCTCCCTTTGCAGCGTGTATCTCCCTGCTTTCTCCCTTACTAAGAGAAGTGCTGCTTCTCTTACTCCACTTCGAGCAAACAAAGCGTCACCTTCTCTTTCTCTTGCTTCGCGATCCCTCGCTTCTCTTGTTTCGCGGATCTCGTTCGTTTTGTGCGTAATCGTTGGCTGGAAACAAAGTTAAAGGTGAAGGTTTTAGTTAAAATAATTATATTATGTATGTATAGCCTGCTGCATGCCTACGGCATGATTGTAATACGAGTAAGAGGAACAGAGAGAACAAAGGTACAGTAGTTCTCCCCGCACCTCGGCACGTTTATGATAATGTTTGCAAAAATGAAAATGAAAATAATTTATTGCATAAAAATCTTATGAACAAGAGTACGACTCTGAATCCTGGGCTAGGAATTCCTGTGTTACAGGATACAGGTAGGAAATAAGACCGATTAATATATGTGTTACATAACTACTACTAATTATTACCTGCTACTGCTGCTACTGCGTATACTACCTAACTTACGATTCTTATATTAGGTACATTAGCTGTTTAATCGTGGTTTTGATAGTGACTTGTTTTTTCCTGAATTAAATCTTAGCTTTCTGTCTAGTGGTGATATTAGCATTGTATTTTATCATTAAGCTTTGTACATAGCATATGCATGGAGATGTCAACAACGATACAAAACCTATTTCGGAAATACAAACTGAAATATAGATGCATAGAAAAACCAGAAAATAAGACCAGCGCTGGGAATCGAACCCAAGTCCTCGGCATTCCGTGCCGCGTGCTATACCGCTACACAACCGCTGGACAGTGGTACAGACACGAATTTCTCCTATGCACCACATATCTCAGCTTGTTTGTTTTATAATTTAGTCACTTAAGCAGCGACACTAGCGACATCTATGCTGTAGCCCTCATCGAGAAACTTTCAGCACACCATTGAAACTAACCGCTCACCCGGACAAGAGATGTCGTTATTAATGCAATCAAACTAAGATTGTTTTTTTGGAATCTTTTGTATTTTTTATTTCAATTCCAAATTTTTGTTACTTTTACGGTCATCCCGTAAAACCCATATCGAAAATATCGATAAAATATAATTTTTCGAAATGGGTTTTACGGGATGACCGTAAAAGTAACAAAAATTTGGAATTGAAATAAAAAATACAAAAAGATTCCAAAAATCAATCTTAAAACCTATTTCGTTGTTGTCATCTCCATCATTCTCCATCCATTAAATACCCACTAAAACTGAGCTGGGTACAGTCCTCCGCTATTAATTTTTATATCTGGATTTTTTTTTCCTGCCCAGTATTGTAACTGACTTTAAAAATTAGATTTCTAACAAGTTGATTTCCCAAATAAATAGTAGGAGTTTACTGAATTGGTATCATTTTAGTGAATAGAACTATTTTTGCGAGCTCATAATTACCCAACAAAGCCCGTTCTCTTGGGTGCTCACACATTTACTCATCTACTATCATATATATCTACATCTACAATCTATCTACTGGGAGGCCTGTCAACGCTACATCTTCTATTTCATTTCGGTTATTTGTTCTTTCAGCCCATTTACTATTAAAGTATATAAAAAAGAAAACGAAATCACCTTTCCATTAGTTACCAAAAGGGCGTTGATCGGCGTTAGCTTGATAGTGCGTCCCTTTCGCCAATTGTTGTCGTTGGGCTGGGTGAAAAGGAGCTTTCCTTCCATTGCAAACCTAATAACAAGCACAATAAAGTTATTTTTTGTTAACAGGCAAGAAAAGGGAACGTTAAAATTAACGGCAACGCAAATTATAATGGAATAACTGAATTAAATGGAAGCCGAATTAAACCGAAGTTTAGTTTCACTTAGACTTTTGCTAGTAGTGTATGCCGTCATAACACAATTTACAACAAAAGATTGCAAAACAATCAAATGTTTCCTATTTTAAACTTTAAACATGATTTTCAATTACATAAAGGTGCCTCTAAAGACACATTTACTGTAAAATTAAAAGTAATTTAATAGACAAGATTCATTTTATGAGATTTCATTTAAATTCATACACGACAGCTTCCGAGTGGAGCGCATGTTGCATCCGATATAATAAACCGGGTATCATTCTGTCTATTATTAAAATAATTTTAGAATTTCAGTAAAATAGAAACAGAAACAAAAAAAGTGGAGACATTAAAACGGGAGGTAATTTACGATGAGAGTTGTTTTAGTTTTTATCTTTGTTTTTCAAATTTTTCATTTTTTCTAAATTATTCCACAACAAAAATATCGGAAAGTAATGTTGCAGAGTTTGATAGATAATAAAATTCATTCAAAAACTGTCACAGAAATGCGAAACACGCACGTAATTGATTATTCCCTACGACCAATATGACTATTTTTATTTAAAATTATTTTAATAACTTTACGCTCTTTTAACTTGAACAATTATCTACTATCTTTCACTCGCCCAAGTTATTTATTTTATTTATAAGTGCTAACATAAATATACTATGTATTTAAAACAACAGTACTGTCTCAAATTACGGCTTCAAACGTTATTTCCTTTTTACACGTATAATTACTTGTATTTCTGGAGCTCTCGAGCTATAAAGAGCCCTCGGGAATAGCACTTGCCGCTGTTACTGCCACTAAAGCGACGACTATCAGCTACGTGATGCAAGTAAAGAGGACTAGCGGGCATCAAGTTTACAGTGAAACTTTGATTCCTATCTACGCTATAATAATATTATTTTTAATATCTAAGTATAAAACACAGAACTAATAATAAGAGAAAGTTGTCTTGTTATTAGTTTTCAGGCAGAAATAAATTAGAAAGACGTAAAATCAAAAGCTTTTACAAAATAATATTAAGGCAAGCATACAAGAGCATAAATCTTATCGAAGCACTCATATCGAGAACATTAAAAAAATCATGAGTCGTTAAACTGAAGTAGGGTTAAAAACTCTGCCCGCATTACATTTATTACTTGGCCCTCAGATAAACCTGCGGCCCGCAATGTTCTAGTAATGGGGTCATTTGTCCCATCCGCCAATAGCACGAGAATGTGCAAGGACTACAATTTGGCGAAATTATCGCGAATAGCCCGAAGGACCATGTTTATTTTTTAATTAAATCGGGCTTAGATTGAAGACTTTAATCTGGCCGGGATAATAGTTTTCATTCCTTCTATTTGGTTTCGCAAATTGGAAATCTTTTGTACACAATGGTGACATTTCCAACGGCACTTCAGCTGAAATTGAGCCTTTAAATTCTATCAATGGTCATTTAAAGCAGAACTTCTATTATCTTTAATACCTTGCATCATCATGATTCCAGTCAAGGATGTCAACTGCCATTTTCCTCAGTCTGATGTCTGCCACGTGGAGGTCGTGGGCAGTTCTCCTGGCAGCAGCCAGTCTTCTCCACAAGGGTACATCTCTTGCCGCCGCTGCTGCTGCCGCGGCTGCAGCGTTCATCTCTTCAAGTCTACTCTCAACACAACGTTGAGCACTGCGTACGTCATCCCTCTCAGCAGCACACGCAGCTGTCGAACGATGCAGCCGGGATAAGAGAAGAGGATATTTTGTCACACGTTGTACTGGCACCTGAAAAAATAAAAAAAATATTTTGCAATGAATGTTCTATAGAACTGTTAAAGGATAATCATAACGTTGAAAGCTTACCATTAAGAAAGAGTTAAGATTCATTCTTCTCAAAACAGTATTTTCCATTTGTGAGACGCGCAAGAATATTCTCAAGAGCTCCTTATCTTTTTCGAGACCGGCCAACAGAAGGGCAGCACCTGCTTGCTTTACACAGTATGACTGGAATGCAGTCAGCATGCCGGAACACTCTAGAAGTATTTTACCGACATTAACTGTCAATAAATCCTGAAAAAACACAAAAGATATAGGTAAGTAGGTAAAGTACGCAGAAAAAAGTGCATTCGTATTTAAGTAATTGAATAAAATATGCTTACCTCGTCGCCTTGTTCAATGGCAATCTCAAGAGCATCACGTAACTTTTCAGATAACACTTGATTGTTTTCAATAAGCTCTTCTACGTTAAGGAAAATGGCACTTAATTGTTCTTGATTAAGAAGACCGGCGACCAGCATAGGTTTATAAAACTCTTCAAGGATAATCTGCAAATCTCTTCCGTATTTTTCCTCTGTTTCAACAATCTCAGTAATGATTTCCTTCCTCTCAGCTCGTTTCTTTGCACATTTTCGGCAAACAAGTGGAGCGTATAATGAACCTAGAATGATTTTTTATGATATCATTTATTACACAAAAAAAAAATTGACAAAGTAGTGTAAAAGTACATACCTTGCTCGGTAACTTGCGATTCAACTGCGGTATCACAGTCTTCACAGAGATGTATCGGCGTATCCTTGTCTGTCAAGGTATTGCACGGTGATATTTTTCCCTGAAGGCGACTTCTTGATGACTTACTTGTTTCTGAACCAACACCAGAATCATTTCTTTCTATTTCCGCTGAAGTTTTCTTGCATACGACCATTTTTTCAATACTATCATGACTGATAATTAAAGAATTGTCTTCACTTGAATCTGACCCATGAGAAAGATGGCTAGTGTTGCTACTTAGGCGTGTGTTTACTTCAGACGTTATAAGTTTTTCTTTGGATTGGTTAAGTGAATCATTTTCATTTCCGTAACTGGTTATATAAGTTTCTTCGTCATCTATGCCTCTTTCTTTTGCATCAACTAAGTAGGATAAAATATCATATTTCGATGCGCCTTCAAAAATTGACCGCGACCCACTTCGTTTTTCATCATCTAAGAGTGATAAAGAATTTGGAGGAGGATTAACAGGCAATGGTGGTGGCATGTCACCGATTTCTTCATAAATAGGATCACTGTTAAGACGAATGGATTCATAATGATGATCATCATCGGTGTTGCTTGCAATCTCAATATCACACATCGCAGCATCCACTAACATTTGGTAAAACTTAGACCTGGTTGAGGTGGTGTCATCTTCAGTGGAAAGTTCACTTGCAGACGCATTATAGCAATCCGACATAGGTTCAAGATCAGAAAATACTCCCATAGCACCGCTTTCATACTCCATACTTTCATAGGGAGCAGAGCAGCCGTTGTCATCATTTTCTAGACAAGTTGACGTATCGGCTGTTTTCTTATCCGACACGTCATCTTTGGCGCTATCCTGTTCTTGGTCTCGCAATTTTTCATCATCATTTTTTGTAATTTCTTCTTTTAAATTTTTAAGAGAACTTTCTATCAATTTCTCTATCGTTATTTCATTATAATCTGTTCCATCCTGATTTTTAGTTTCTTGAAGTTTAATTAATGAATTTTCGATAAGTTTTTTAACTAAATCTGAATCAAGACCTTCTGCTAAATGACCGAAGAAAGGATCATCAAAAAGTTTGCTTACAAAACCTCCATTCTGGGAGTTTTCAGTACTTTGACTATTGTTTAAAGAATCTTTAGCGATGGTTTTATTTAAGGAGTCATTATTATTTTTACCGCAAACGTGTGGAACGAGATTCAACCTTACCGCTTCTACGGGGTCATTTAGTATCGTGGAGATGTCAGATGAACTGATATTATTAAGTGAACTATCTGTATTTTTCGTATTAGTTTCATTGTAATATTCTTCATATGTGTTTGTTTCGTCTTTCTTTTCCTTGTTGGATAGGGTCGTTCCAATATAAATTTGACTTTTAGATTTTTTAATTTCCTTTTTTGGTGTCCCAACACTAATAGTTACTGTCGTGCCTGTTTGATAAGTATCGCATGTGTTTCCAAAGTCGTCATTGACTACAACTGAAGAGAGGTAAATAGGTGTGTCACTATTAACATTCATTGTTGAGTAGCATTCGTTACCATTTATCTGAATAGATGTTTTTCTGTTATCATTTTCTGTTACTTTCATTGACGCTTTTGGTTCGTCGCCCTCATCTGAATCGAATTGTTTTACACGTAAAATAGTCTTTTGTTCATAATCATTTGCATCGGACCACTCGTCACTTGTAGAGCTATTTGAATTATTTCTGATAAATCGTGTCTTGACATAGTTATTTTTCTTCGATTTTGAGCGCTCTTTGGCTTTTAGCCTAGGCGGTGGTTCAGGAGACTCAGATAGACCGCGACGTAAATTACTTAGAATTTGACGCGTAATATCGCTATTGTCACTGAGGTTCCCTGATTCAATCTCATTTTCATGGCTATTGTTGTCATCTTGCGGGCTTTTTGGAGATTCATTGTTTAAAATTTCATTACGTATTTCGGACTCGTTTAATGGGCTTAAGAAAACTTGACTTGTATGCCCATGTTTAGTTTTTGGACGCAAAGCCATGGTATCTAGAAATTTAGGAGGCGCAACAGTCAAAATAGAGGTCATTCTCTCTGATTCTGACCTACGTAGGACTGGTATTTTTGGTACATCATTATCTGGAAATAAAAAAACGATCTCGAAAATGATCTCGATTACAATATAAAACAATAAAGAATAAAAATTTAGGAGCTGCTATTGCCCGGTATTTAGGGTTAGGACTATCGAAAAATGAAACGTGCACTTCTTCAACAAACTTTACTCAGCCAATCGAAAAATGGTATGAGACCAGAGGCCTTATTTTTAAATGACTTCAAAAAAAGGAGGGGATTCTATGTTCAACTGTATGTATTTTTTTTTCACTTTTTTATGTATTTTAATACCACAATCGCTTTCACTATTTCTTTCCGACAAACAAAACAATATTAAATAAGAGTAGAAAGAAATGATGGATGCAGTTGCAAGCGTGTACGTCATTTCTTTGCAATTAATCAAATACCAACCAATAACAGTTAAAATACTAATTTTAAGGAGACATCGAGAGAAGAAAATAATTGAACAAATTAACTATTTATTATTAAGAATTGTTAATTGGTTGCATTCTTGAATGCAAGCCTGCGGGTTTGCTTTTCTTTTTAAAATACTTGTTATTCACCCTAGCAAAGACATAATATATCACAAAAATACTATACCTGTCACATTCTCTTCACTTAAGCTCGCAGCACCGGTTGCCTCATTAATCGGTGTATACGCAATAGTTTCATTGACGGTTTCTGCATCATTGCCGTTTACTTCTACGTCTTCGTATAGCACATTTAGCTCATTTCCCGTATTTTGCGTAATAAGCTTGGATAATTCTTCATCAGTTTCAGTCAAACTGTGACTGACAATATCCCCTTCAGCTATCACGTCCTCGTCTGCCTCTATTGGTAGGTCACCTGGTATTCCTCGCACTGTGTTCTCTTCAAGATTAAATTCGGCAGTATAAATAACCTTTGTTTCTTCGTTTTCTACTAAAAATTGAACACGTTTCCGCGTCAACATATTTTGAGTAGCCACAAAACCTTTATCTTTAGGTTTAGGAAGGTAGAACTGTGAAGCGTTCATTCTTTTCTTCTCGAGATATTCATCGGTTGTTTCTGATTTTACATTTGTGGGATAAAAATCATAATTTCTAGGTTTTTTCAGAATAGATTTTATGTTATCAGCGCTATTATTTTTATACTTTTGATTGCGCAGGTTATCTGCTGGACTTTTTCTAATATAATTTCTTTCTGGTAAACGTTGATTGTCACTTTCACTATCATCGTCAGTTTTAACATTTCGAACTCTTCGTGGAGGTCGTTTTGGAGACACACTTTTCTGTTTTGTACGGTTTAAGGTGAACGTATTAACAGTCCTTTTGGTGTTGATTTTACTTAATGGTGAGGACTTACTGTTGTCGTTTTTTATATTTGGTAATAATAGAGAAGAAGTTAACTCTCGTGATTTACTTTCGTAGTTTTTGAGATCGCAATGCATGGAGTCATAAGGAGTCATTTCTTGCATAGCATATGTTTTTGATTCATCAGAAATGCGGATTCGTTGGCCACTGATAGCTTTAACATTAGTGTCAGACTTAGATTTGCTAAGCGGTCTCGCATTATTAACTTTTAGTGAATCTTGAAAAATATCACCATAGTCGTCATCAAACTCTATTTCAACTAATGATTTGGAAGAGCCACTACTTTTTACAAGATCATAAGGGTTTATATCGCACGAAAGAATAGACTTTTTGCTATCATTTGCGTTAGTATTGCAGTCTTCGTCTACCCATACTTCATTAACGCGGCTGACAGATTTACTTCTACTTTTTCTTTGCGATTCTGGACTTGGTTTTTTATTCTTTCCTCTGCAGGGGCTGATGCTTTTAGCCCGCGATCGTGTTGTTGAAAACTGGCTGCCAATGCGAGCTTCATGAGGCGGCGCTAGTCGACTTCGTCTCATTAAATCATAAGGGTCGCTATCTCCATTTGATTTAAGTATAGACGGCCTTGATTTAGATCCCTGAACTCTAACCGTCCCAGCTCTTAGTAATCCAGCAGCATCTCGGTTCATTTGATGTCCTCTGACTGTGCCTCCTACCAGCATACGTGGACTTTCGGCTATAGTTAAAGGTAAACGAGATCCCTTGCATTTCTTACATATACTGACTTTGGTAGAGCTGGTTTTCTTTGTACCGTTGAGGTACTCAGGACAGGAACATAGTATTACAGCGTAGTTGTGAGGCGTTGGTTTTTGAGGAGTACTTATGAGAACAGGGCCAGAGACTTCTGGGTAGGCGGAAAAGACGCTGGGTCTCATCGGTGGGGTTTGGGTCCTGACAGACCCATACAACCATGTCTCCGCGTACTTCATCGACTTGGATAACGCCGACCCACCAGGCCCGCTGATTGTTCCATACATGTATGGGCTTTCTGGCGACTTTTCAGATGATTTTGCACTCCCCGAAGTATTCAGTTTCAATTTCGACGACCATTTCTTCGATCTGGCACTCTCCGGTGTATCGTATATCTGTAAATGAAAAATATTTTTGATGAGAAAATCTTATAAATAGAAAAGTAGGAATTTAGTTATTTAATATCACATATCCAGTTCTTTGGCGAAATTATCCTTATTACAGTAGGAGCTTCAGTCTAGACAGGTACGAGTAAGTCAATGTAATTCTCAAGTTTTCCCACTTATTAATGTCAAACAGGGCATCTTGAGAACTTGAAAACAAAAAAACCTGCTTTATTTTGTAGCAATGTTATTAAGGTAAGTAATTTAATTCATATAGGACTAGAATACGAACAAATTTGTTATATTTGACTTGTTATCTATTTAGAACTCTCGTTTTGTACTTTTTCTACTAGCAAAATACAATTTTTATTATCGAGATCACAAATAACAAAATAAATGATTGCAAAAAAAACTTGGCTAAACTTGGATTTACTTTTACTTTGACCGCATTCAGCACACCATGAATGAAATGAAATAATTTTGTTTAGACATAGTAAAATGATCTCATAAATAGTGCTAATATGCAGTAACATATCTAAACAGATACATTGGCACGCAAACATTAAAAAATAAACTTTTTAGCTAAAATAAATGGCCACACTCGAACCAACTGTATCGTTGCCCACTGTGGAAACTTCATAGAAAAAGTCATAGTGACATATTATCGCATTGCTTCTACATTACGTTATGTTCTACGGTCGGTCAGTAATCATAATGGTTCGACTGTACTTTAATAATTTTTAATCCGAGGTTGAGTATTGCTTATTGATAAATTAAATTAAATTTAAAGTCAATTTCACAGGGATTTGTATTATTTATTGTGAATATTGTTTGCTTGTATGAAATGCTTTATGGTTAAGACTTTGATATAATAAAACCGGCAAAGAGCGTGTCGGCTAAAATAGCCATTACGAAAAAATCAAGTAATATTTTTCTAGGGATTTCGTATTGAATACGAATTCTTCCAAGTTTAGGTTGATTTTATAAAGTTAAGGGTTAGTCGAGGTAAAAAATCACCCCCACTTTACGTCTATGGGACGTACCCTAAGTTTTTTTTTTGTTTTAACGACCTCTGAGCTTAGCCACGGTCGGACAGACAGGCAGACAGACGGACAGACATGGCGAAACTATAAGGAACCCTTAGTTGACTAAGAAACCCTAAAAATCAGAGATGAGAAGAGAGAATGCCACAGACAAACAAAAAAAGTTTTCCGAACCGGACCTACAATTAGTTTCAACTGTTCGCTGGGTGCATACAGATTTCCGGCATCACAATTCAGTACAGGCTAGTCTCTAATTCCAGTTACGGTATTGGCCAGCGCGAGCTTTTGTCCCGCGACCGGCCGGACGATAATACAGTTGCCCGTTTGATTATTCGCTTTTGAATTCGACGTTCGTTTCGATGAAAGATCGAATTTGGAGAGATGTTTTTTAAAGCATACAACATGAATCAAACGCATGAAACTTGTGAACAATCGGAACTTGTGAACTTGAAGTGTGTTAAACAGCTGATGACCCTTTATGCAAGTGAAACATTTGATGGATGATAAATCAAGATGACACAAAGCATCGGTAAAATACATGTATGCATAAACAACAAAACAATACTATAACAAATTCTAACGTTTTAAGATACAGTCTCAAATTCCGTGACCGCATCCGATGGGATTGTCGTGGTTGCCTTAATACAAACCTTAGAGTATTTAACCAACCAGAGAAGTCAATAACAAGCTTAAGTCCGCAAAAAATATGAAATAAATGACATACCCGAAATTATTGAGTGTGATTGGCGTAAATGATACTCAAGTTGGTGTTCGACAATTTCACTGTGTTGGTGCGTAACGATAAGTATTTATGATACTTGTAGTTAGTAATTATAGACAAATAAATTAGTATTTTTATTACGTAAATGTGCGCTATCTGCGTACTGCCACGGAAGAAGATGAAAAAAAGAGGGGCGTCTGTCTGTCTATTAGTCTGTCTTTTTGTCTGTATGTCTGTGGCATCGTATCTTTCAAACGAATGGGCCAATTTCGATACGGTCTTTTTTACGAAAAAGCGAGTTTCTTTGTGCTGGTTCGTAACTATATTCATTAAAATCTGTTTACATATGTTAATCTGTTTATTAAACTTTGAAGTGACAATGAAATGAATCAATTAAACAATGTTAGGATATTGCAATTTTTCTAAGTTAGGGATAGAAATTAGATCGCCCGATTCCTCCGGTTGTTAATGCTCTAAAATAGAAACGTTCAAGATATAGCATGGTTTTCAATTTACCGGAACAATAGGTTAGGGGGATAACCGGTGGAATACGATCTTAGGCCTGTGACGTACGGTGGCATTTGCTTGCTTCGGATTAATTTCGCCTTAGATTGAATCAATTTATTGGTGAATGAAACTCAAGTTACTTGGTACATGTAATATCGGGGCCTTGTTTTCTCAATCAGTTGCGTTATGGCAAAGAGGAAGTTCGTGTCCCATAATGGAGTTCTTCGTTAGTTTATTTTCTTGTATTTTTGTCCAAAAAGCCTGAATGAGGTATCTCACAAATAACTAAATAGTAGCTAGTTTTAGTCCGCGGCTCTGTTTACCGAGAATTTGCATGTTCGCTATCCCACGGGAACTACATATGTTCCGGGATCAAAGCTATTCTATATCCTTCCTAGGGTTTCAAACTATTTGCATACCAAATTCCATTTAAATCGGTTTAAGCGTAGAGGTAACCAACAAACCGATAGAGACATAAACAAAGAGTAGGTACTCGTAATATAAGAGTTTTATAAATATAACCTCATACAAAATAAGTTACTTTTAGAAATTTCATTTCTAATTCAAGTTTTTTTGATGATTGTACTAGCATTGTCATCTAACATACACATGTTAACACGTTCACTACGGCAAAGAATTTACTTGGGTACGACATGGAGTCTTTTAGATCTGATGCATAACTATATTCTAGTGCGTTAACGGGTCAAAGAGACCCGTTGGGTATGCTCTTGTTTAATTGT
The DNA here is from genome assembly GCF_025370935.1 of Choristoneura fumiferana. Lineage (NCBI taxonomy): Eukaryota > Metazoa > Arthropoda > Insecta > Lepidoptera > Tortricidae > Choristoneura > Choristoneura fumiferana. The sequence continues at coordinate 12,997,124 of NC_133479.1, read as the reverse complement.
GAATATCTACGTAGTTATGATGATTCATACATATATATTTAAAACAACATATTCTTACATAGTCAACCTAGTCTATCTTCAAATCGCAGGTAGATTCACTGTATGATTTGATGGCAAACAGAGAACAATCTGTCGGATCTTTTAGACCCCATGGCCGCACTGACTGTTTACAATATCAATATTTTTTTAGTGTTGGGGGTAGAAATAAAATGTCGATATCGATAGTAAGTAGTTTTAATTAATAAGACTTCCTGGGATATAAAATAATAGCATGTACAATTAGCACTTAATGTTTTTAGTTATGTCATGTATGTTATGTTATTTATGACGAGACATTGAACTTATGTGATACATTATAAAATTCACGACAAAATTTTTTTTACACGCTTCGCACATTGTTTTCACTTTTTTGACTTTATTCCCGGCATCTTTGCTATTTAATGTTTCGCGTAATTTATCGTAACTTCCCGATCAATTTCGTTTTTTTATGCCCATTGTAGTGTAAATATTATTTGTAGCAATATTTTGCTTACGAATTATTATTTTCCTGGCAGGTTCTTTCACTCATAAACAACATTTTCCTCGGCCGCTTCATGGTCGATAATTTTATTCACGTTATCTCGCACTGCAATTGTCATCCACCTACTTAGACTGCACTAGCTGAACTAGGCTTTAATCTAGTCCGGCTATCGGGTCACCGGGCATCGGGTCTTTAAGACCCGATAAACGCACTAGATGAAAATACTTTCGCACTGGTCGTCATGGGGTCGAAAATATCCGATAAGTGTTTTTTGCGTAAATTGTCTATATTTGAAGAAACATTGACAGCTGTCCCTTTTTTACTTATTCAAAATACAGAGATATCTATCCCGCACCAGCGTTCAGAACAGTCATTTCATCCCCGCACCGGAGGAAAGTTCTACATCGGATATATTCGACCCGATGCCGTAGTGAACGTGTTAAGTCAATCTGACCACTAGAGGTGGGTCAAAATGATCTTGCGAGAGGTGTCCCAAAAATCCAACAACAAACAGGGCAAATAAAAGCTTGTAAAAATAAAGCGCATAAGTCTAATACTTCCTTTTCCAACACAATCACACTATGCAGCAATAAATGTGTTTGCAAAGCGTAACAGATAAGACTTTTCCATTATTCTAAGCGAACTTTTTAACAAAATCCTTTAGTCGAGCAGCTGTGCCGTGGAACGAGTTTGAATGTGCCACTTACCACTAATCTCATTCCGTGGTAACACAAAAACTCTTTAAATGCACTGCATTTAATTTAGCTTTGAATAGTGAACGAAATCGTGCAGGCCTGGCGCAAGAAACTTCGGGGCTATTAAAATGACGCTTCGTCTGGATAGCTTGGTTGTTACTAGCCGTGACTGCGAAGCTAAACAATGGCGTTTGAATTCTGGAGGCAATTCATCATCATCCACCGGAAAACATCCACTGTTGAATAAAGGTTTCCTTAGAATGTCACATCGACCGACAACTCCAGTTGTGGGAGGCCTGACAATGTCTCGTCTTTCGGTACGTGGTCGCCACTCGCAGATTTTTCTCTCTCAACCGTAATTTGTTCTTTGAGCAACTGTGTAATGAATATTAATGTGTTATTTAGTACGTTTTAGCTGATGCCCGCCACTTTTTCTGTATCCCGTGGGAACGCTACACTTCCCCGTGATTGAAGTAGGTAGGTAGTTTATATTAATCAGGGATAGCGTTGTTATCTAAAGAAATAAATGCAGATTTCTACACTTGCACTGATATAAGAAGTAAACTGTGTTTGTTTGTGAGTATGTGGTGTGTGTGTGTGTGTATGGTATGTGTGTGTGTGTGTGTGTGTGTGCTGTCTACCCAGACAAAGTATGTATGTGTCAATGTAGAGATGTTAAATTGAGTCAAAAACTTACTTGAAAGCATTAAAATATTATATTATAGTGATGTTTTTTTTGTAAGCGCGAATGAAAAATACATCCCAGTTTTTGTAAAAAAATAATCATTTTTAATTCAAGTTTTTTTTGCTAACTGTACTTTTGTGAACTGTACTTGCATTGCCATTCATAATATTACATTTCTGTTTCAAATTTCAAGTCAATACCGTTAACCGTTCAGGAGTTCCGTCCTACGGAGACGATCCTGGCCGTACTACCAAGATGTAACTACCAGATTATTGTATTGTCATTTGATTTACATGTAAACCAAAAATTAAAAGTCAATCCTATCACTGAAAGTGCATCAAATTTAACTTGCAAGATTTGACCCACACATTCCAGGTTAACTAAAAGCTTGTAAAGGTATTTACTTATTTATTTGTCTAGCCTACACTACTGCTACCTCACTATACAGATCTATGACGTGTTATAAGAATATCTTGTGGCATTGCAAAAAAAAATATACACCAAATCCTCCGCAATATTATCGTGGCAACATTTTAGCGGCTCTACTTTGATATCAACGTAGCCTGCGCTTGGGCAAGAGATAGTCACGAGCGAGACCAAACATTTGTGGAACTATACGCTTGCCTATTATGCTATCTAAGTACCATTGATAACGCTGTCATGCTCATTCAATATAGTATCAGGTCACTCTATTGAGTGATAGATTCCGTGATGTGATGAACTCGTGATAAAAATACTACGTTTGCGAGGAACCTTGTGAAACTTTCAATTGAGTAGTTCCTGGAGTATAAAAAAAATGTATATTTAAGATCTCCTCCTACTAAATAGTATCATGCTATAACCGTAATAGGAACGTGTCAAAAACGGAATGTCAAGCGCAGATTATGAGACGCGACGGTGGTTAGGAAACGTCATAGTTAGTCTCTTATTTTTCAATACAAATAGTATATTTTTGCCTGACACATCGCTATTACGGTGTAATGGGGAGAGACCTTTAGTCCGTCAGTTAAATTGTCAGATAATATTGAACACGTCTTTTTGACAAGTTAGGCAAACTAGGCAAATTAGGCAAACTTACACCATGTGTCGAGAGCAGCAATAAGTTAATAAGCAAGGCCATCAGCGCTTACCAGCGACTTAAATAATGTTTTAAAATTGGCCTACAAGTAATTCAACACTTATATATACTCCTATATCCGTTCAAGTACGTTCGGAAGGCCGGGTATCGAATGGTGATCGACATTCGAGACCCCGGTCGAATTACAAACCGCAAAGGAATGATGCGAGTGAATTATTTAAGTCATGACGGTTTGCAATCATATCGTGTAGCATATCAGAATTTTTGGACCAATATAGATACACGTAAAGGCGTTTTTTTTTTTTTTTTCATACATTTGCAGATATAATTTGAATCCTTTTAATGATGACAATAATTTAAGTACTAAACACAAACATAATAAAACATAATTAAACTATAGATAGAAAATTTGGCCTAAATCGCCGTCAATGGGTAAGGCGTTTTTATAATAATATTATCCTGTGTTCTGTTATTTTCATGTGTTTTTATATACAATATTTCCCTATCCAAGGTATGTTAACCCTCCGCTGCCTGTCTGTCCATCTGTCACATTTTTGTATCTTTCCAACGGTAGTAAACTAGAAACACAAGTGTATACACAGTCACCATCACAATTTCGGAGCGGCCAAGATGATTAAAAATATCGAAACTTAATAATAGAGTGCATGTTCCGATATTTTTGACCACCTAGGCCGCTCAGAAATATCTGATAGCTGTTTTTTTTTACAAGCTTTTCAATTCAACTCGTATATTTGTTTCCTTGTTTGCTTCAAATCTTGCAAGTCAATTTAAAACTACACTTCCAGTGGTCGGTCAGATTGACTTGAAATTTTTGCTATAGGTACAATTTGTAGGTTGGATGACAATGTAAGAGCAGTCAATAAAAAGCTAGTATAAAAATTAAAAAAATCAAAAATTCGACTGCCAAAACTAAAAGGAAGAAAATAAGTCTAGTTGTCTAGAACTCTGTTGAGTAGCTAATTTAAAGTTCAACAGTCGGTACCCATTACTAAGCGTTTTTGAGCGTTACGATTTAAATGGGTCCCGACTGTTGAACTTCATTAGCTACTTAACAGAGTTCTAGACCACTAGACTTATTTTCTTCCTTTTAGTTCTGGTAGTCAGGTTTTTTGACTATTTAAATTTAATGTTTTATTTTACACTTTTTTCATATTAAGTGAAAACGGTAGATTAAAAGTATTATAACCCATATATATTTAGAATGAGCTAATTATTAGCTTTCATTTGATATCATATTGTTACAATACAATTATGACTACAATTTTGATATTCTTTAACAAAATTTAGTAATTGAAATCGTGGAATAGATTTCAGGTGCAATATTAAAACCACTATTAATAAATTAACTTTTAATAAGCATAAATTACATTCAAAAAGTGACACTTATAAGGGAGGTAAGAGGTAATAAACTTGCGAAACGTTAATTAGACGCAAATTTAGCGAGTCGGATAGCTAACCTAATTTAAATCAGACACTAAAGGGAATCGAGATTTGCAATTAACCAAATAAGAGAATTCACTGTTTGAAAACTAAATTAAGCAATTTCGTGCATGGCTTGATTGTTTGGAAACTTGGTAGCAGTCCCGTTTGGGTCAGGAGTTGGAAGGTCGGTTTGTAGCGTACGGTGAACTATTAGAGGGGGATCTACTCGAGCAATTTATTTTAAACTTATGAAGCTGTTCTTGTAAACTTTTAATATTCAGAGTAGGTACTAATAGCAAATTTTTTGAAGTGTTTACTGCTTACTGACTTAAACTTTTGACTGCTTTGACTGCTTGCTATTAAATATTTATTTCTAATTCAAGTTTTTTTTTGCTGACTGTCAAAATTAAATTGCAAGATTTGACACAATAAAAGCACCAACAAACAGGGCAAGTTACTTATAAGCTTGTAATTATTAATAATAAAACATATCTTCGCAAAATAATTACAAACACTATGTCTTTAAATTATTCCGGACGGAATATTTTTAGCAGGTTTAGTTTGACTGAATACCACTGCAAAGTAATTTCATGTGCATTTTTGATTCAAATTGTAGTCACGTCTTTGACGAGGTTTCATTTAAACGCCGACCAATGTATGAAAACATCCTAAATAACAATTACGTGAATGTTCAGTCATAGTATTCAAACATCTCCTGAAACATTCTGAAATAATTATTTAAACACCTTTTATAATATAGCAATATAAATGTATCGATAGTCCTGATTAAATTCCTGTTTATGTATTGGATTTAATGTATATAATTAAGTATTTATTTATTTTGCTTTATCTTTTGCATATTTCTGTTTTCCTTTTTACCACACGGTTTGCTTATTTTCTTCTTAATAAATTGTCGTCTCATAGCTAGGTTAGCTGGAAGAGATCCCTTTTTAGGGATAAGCTCGCCTTTGTACTTATCTGTGTATCTGTATTTTTATTTTTATGTGCAATACAGAGTTTATATACATACATAAATTCTTTATAATATAAGTTACAATATGTTATTCGACTTACTTGTAGGCGATTTTATAGAATCATTTTTTTTTTATTTAAGTTTCAAAAAAGATATAATGGGTAGTTGGAAATATGTAATATTAAAATTACTCACACATTTTTCCTAGAATGAAAAGCTTCCTTTCAATAATATCCGTTCCATCATCTCTACCCGCTAAAATTCATTGTAATCAGATGAACTGCGATGAAAACCTTATTATTATGAAAAGTAGGCAATATCTCAATAAAATACTTCAATTTTGTTGTAGTTAATAAAAGTGATATTCATTAACAGTAAAGTAACAGACATAATGCCAAGGTACATACAAAATGTCCCCCAAAACCCTCTTAACGAACATGCACAAGTGTGTCACCACAACAATGAGGCCTCTCCATATAAATTGAACAAAGCATATCCAGCCTCATTCCACTTTACCGTAACCCGACACTGGAAATGGACACAAAAAGGTGTAAATGATACACCCTGTGTACCAACATACGACATTTTGGGGTTGAACGAGTTACAGTGGGTTGTACGACGCCGTTTCATATCGAGTTCGCGCCTCTGACATATTTTTTACGCTACCACCTCTTTCATCGGTCACTGTCACAATATTTTTGACAGTAAAATAAATACCTCAGGATAATACACACGCCGATTTTCCTACTCGCAAAGTAAGCGATACTTGTTTTATGGGTGCTAGGCAACGGACAAGTATTGTACAAGAGATAAATACACACTTAAATACATATTAGCCACCAAAAACTCGAGAACACACAGTCGTATTTTTCCAATCTTTTATTAAACTTATAGTGCAGTGGGTTGGTTTGTGGTCACATGCCGCAGAACTGGTCTTATCTTTTGAGGCATATGGCTTCTTCAGTGGAGACCGCGTTAAGACGAACAGTGTTGGGAACCTTACCTAAGTGGAGCGATCAAGGATTCACGAGCTGATGATTAAGTGGTAGAGGAGGGCAAGTTGATACGTATATAGATGAAGAGAAAAAATGAATTTTAAAAATAGTCAAAAACAGTCGGAATGTCTAGGGGGTAAGCTGCCCCTCTATGCCTCTTCATGCCCCTCATTGACGACGTCCTTGGGTGTGATGGATGTGATGGGTGAGATGGTACGAATTGAAGGAGAAGAGCTGAAGCTGAAGTTCAGTGGCGCGCCACGCGAGATGCCTGTGCTAAGTAATGAACTGACCCATATAACTCAGTGATGTGCAAAAAAACGTGTATTAAAAGTCAAATTTTTGCCTAAAACTCGTTTCGTAGACAGTGACGGCGTAACCCTCGCTGCCAACGGTTTCGCATTCAATCCGATAGGCCGCGCCACTCGAGATTAGCGAGCGAAATATTTTAATGGAGACCGCAAATCAACCCGCCCACAGCTGAAGTGCACTCGATATTCTGCCCGAGTTGGATTCCGTACGTAATGGCATGGTGTTTAAGCTTTTGGGAAGTGAGGGTTAAGTCTTAGCAAGCTTTTAAATATTTAACTTGCTATATTCGTATTGTACACTCGAACCAACTGAATCGTGACACACTGTGGAACTTTTTCGTTGGAAAAGTAATAGTGAGATCGCATTGCTTAACAAGGGAATTTATTATGACACTTACTGTGAGAGCGTTCTATGGTTCGGCGGTACCTGTGTAGTGTAAGTTATGTTTGTGTTCATTAAGTATGTTTGTCATATTTGTTAGAACCAGAGGGACGTATATCAAACAGCAGCGTTGCTTGAAGACTGCTTTGATTAAGCCATCATCTGGCATTAGAATAAATATTACATTATTTTTTTAACAAAAAAAAAGAAATAAAAATCTTGGATATCTAATTTCAGACAATTCTAGTGAACAGACGTAAGTAGATTAAATTTGCTACGGACATATATTTCAGCAAAGCAGCAGTCAGCAAAATAAGCTTGTATGAAATTAAAAAGCAACCTAGACTAAGCTTTATAGCCACGACTTCGCTTAGTACATCAATAATTAGGTCTGGTAGTTTAATTGTAATTCCGGGCATTTGGGAATCTAGTTGTTGCTAACGTTCGTTTCAGCTTGGGCAATAATGCTTTCGTGTTCCAGCAGTATGTTCTCCTCTACAGATTACATTTCTCAACCGATTTTCGTGAAATGTTGTGAACAATTTCAATAATTAGATGGGTATAAAAGAAAGAAAGAAAATACATTTATTTAACGCCATAAAACAATCATAGAACAAATACAAGACATACATGAAGCTAAACAGGTCCCCACTCAGCAAATTAGTTTGGGGCTAGGTCAATTGATGTAATTTTCCCTAAGATATCATTATAATTATTATATTTTTGTCGATTTAGTTAGTTGAACATGGCAGTACCACGGGCATTAAGAATGTAAAAGAAAGATTCACGAAGTCTTAATATTAATAATATCGTTTTCGCTTATTTAATTATATAGCACTTCTTCTTTCTTGAGAACCGGTAATTATACCTTTATGTACTTAACTTTTTAAACAACAGGATGATATTACTGGTAATTAACAAAAAAGTTCTCCGGCGAAACGTATTTTGAGCATAATACTTAGAATTATTTAATAATAATTTGAGAAAATAGACTGAACAGTTTTCCGGACTTTTTTGTAACAAAGGATAATACTTAGAGAATAGACTTTTTTGTAACAAAGGACTTAGAAATAATAGAAGCATTGAATTTACCTGTCGAAATTGTTTCTTATTGCACAAAATGGGTGCTTTCTAGTCATATTTTTTACTTATATTATAAAACAATACTAGGAAAAATTTAAAATTATGTCAGGACCTATGGCTTTGGAATTTTTGAACTCATAATTTTCATATACAAAAGCCTCAACAAAAGGCCTTATTTCATAACTCTGCAGTATAAACGTTTGCTCAAACGTCCAAAGGCCAGAGTAAATTTATCTTTCTTTCATACTAGAGTACTTTTTTTCTTTGTTCTCGTCGCGCAACTTGCATTCGTTTATTTCATACTTCCGCATCCGTTTGAAGTGTAAAACTTTGGTTGACCTACCGGAACGCTGATATTTTTCGTTCTATTCCGCCAGTGGTTTTGTCCGGAAAAAAAGTAGTGCACTCGCATGATGAAAGCCTATTTTCAGGGTTACGCTTCGTGAATACAAAAAACAAGGTTTTAAAGGGTACCTACTGGCCGAAAGATCTTTATATAGGTAGTGCCACGAGAGTTGAATTGAATGATTACACACACAGCTACAAAAAGAACTGATTGCACAAAAGGAGAATGACTTAAATAAATATAAATGTCAAAATCCCGCTCTCATTACACAACATGTTCTGTGTGCGTAACCTCAAAATCTGGTGGCACGCTATACGAAAGTGACAACACAGTCTAAAAAGACAAATTAATTAATGTTGGTGTCTCTAACGTCTCGTCCTCAGTGTTGAAATAAGTTATTTCATGAGACAAAAAAGTATATGAAAACATTCGAATTATATCTCTTTTTTTACACACATTCAAGTTATTAAAAACAAGGCTTACTTAAATAATCGTAGATTCAGTTACTTTCATTTAGGTACCTAAATGCGTGTAAGTTAAGTTAAAAGCACCGCCGACTGGCCAAGGCATAACATGTGATTAGCATGCTACCTATACTAACAATCAACACCCAATTTTTAACTAACTCATAATAAGGCAATCGGCCACACACGCCAGAAAACTTTACTAATAAATTAAAACCACGTTTATACAGAACCCTTGGCCCGAGTACATTTCGCGAACAACGGGTTTTTGTTCACGTGCCGCTGCGAATTCAAGTGATAAATGTTATAGTGCACTCTGATAATATTCTGTTTGCTCCGGAAGTTTTTTGTTGCGACAGGAAGAGGCAAAATAAATAGGGATAAAAACGTTTGACAAATGTTTTGTGCTAAGAATAAGTTTTTTGTTAATTTTTTAACTTTTTTTTTACTGGACTTTTCTTAGGTTGACTTAACATATGTATATATACATATATGTACATATACCAAATTTCAAGTCAAACGACCACTAGAATCAAAATTAACTTAAATGATTTGAAACAAACAAACGATTCGAAATGAAGTTAAATACATAAAAGCTTGTACAAAATGGTATATGTAATACATTAAAATAACCGGGATGTGAAGTGAGCTAGATAATCTTTTTGCTTTATTATTTGATTGAGTTGAGATCAACATTATTATTTTCAAGCTTCAGGAAAATATGGAAATGTTAATTTCACGCAGAAGATACGCTAAAACTATTTGGAAGACGTGAAGAGATTTATATCCCCAATTATTACACCTAACTCATCTTCCGAATATTCATACGTTGCATTTTCATGTTTGAATGTTGTAGCAATACAGTGGCCGGGTTATCAAGTTAGGGGGAAAACACCACAACTTTCTAGTCACGTATCTGGTATTCCATTTCAGCCGCTCATTTGTGGAGCTTATTGTTATATCCAAGTTATGGGGCACTTTTTTGTCTTTATTATTATTATCATATGAACACGGACATAAACATGGCCTTGGATACTATTCTCACTCACATTTCTGGTTACGGTATCAGTAAATATTGATAGCTTGCCTGTGAAAATACCAGTCGATAATGGTTACATATTCTGTGTTTTGCTCTAAATTTTCACGCGTATACCTGAGGCCGTATTGGTTAACATTTATGACTGTCGCAATCGCAATCTAATGACAGATTTCGCATAGAAAAACTGTTAATTGGTTGCGATGGCAAGCTTCAGAAACGTTAGGCAATACGGCCTCTGGTTAAGACCGCGGGATCGCGGTGGATGCGGAAAGCACAAGACCGGTCTGAGTCGAAAGCCTTGGGGGAGGCCTATGTCCAGCAGTGGACGTCTTTCGGCTGACATATGATGCCATGATGATCGCGCGAATTGCTGACTACATAAATAAACGAGAGTCACTTTTATAATACGAGTACTTTTGTGGCCTATTCTTTAAGAATCCACTAAAGTTTGTAATAAGACTTTTATTCTTGCAAATATAGACGCGTATCGTATCGTACCTCTGAGTAATGTAAATTTCGTCCCGCGTATATCATATTTTCCGGTTAGACACAGCTTCGACCCTTTAAATGTTGTGTGTGTGTGTGTGCTCTTTTGCTGTGATTCCATAAATTGTAACCAATGACAAGGGTCGCCCAAGGGAGTAGGTTGTGGTTGCGCCGCGAATATCATGTAAAACAATATTTGTTTACAGTTGTCATTAATTGAATGTTAGTATTTGATCTATTGAAAGCTTTAACAAATGTAAATCAAAAGTTATACAGAATTCCGTCACTAAAGTCACGGGCACACGGAGTAGAATGGAGGCGTGCCTGTTTTGTTTTATTTTAATTTGTATGAATAAACAATGAACTTGCACGCTGACCCACGCCGCTTAGTTGGGCCAATCAACTTTTTTAAAAATATTATGTGTCCGCGACATTTTTCAAACAATTCCAGATTTTTACATTTTCAAAAAGAAACAAAGAAACATTTTAATCGCAAAATTCACGCTTAACGGCTGGACGGATTTTTTAATTGGATGATATTTGGTATCTCGTTTTCATACGACATAAATTTATTCAAATCCTGGAATTACAATTCAACTCTCAGACTTAGGGGCTGTTTCACCATCCATTGATTAGTGTTAGCTGACGGTTAAATGTGATGCCATCTCCGTCTATTCGAACAACACAAATAGAGACCGCATCACATTTAACCGTCAGTTAACACTAATCAATGCATGGTGAAACAGCCCCTTAATGTTTACGCAAGCGAAGCAAGAAGTGAAGCAAGAAGCGAAGCAAGAAGCAAAGCGAGTAAAGGCCAGTATAGTATAAAAATATCAAATGCACAGAGAATCCAAAATAAAACAAATTAAAAATATTGGATGCATATCAAATAGAGTGCTTCGATCAGTGTGATGTGTTGCCGGTGATGAGTTATGTGGTCCTTGACTTGACTCTTGGAGAGGCTCAGAGTCACGCAACGAGCTATGAAGAGAGCTATGCTTGGATTTTCTTCGCGTGATAGAATCCGAAATACGGGAATTCGTCGAAGAACTAAAGTCACCTTCATAGCTGTAAAAAGTGACAATGGGCGGGCCACACCGCTCGAAGAACAGATAACCGTTCGGGGAAAAAAGTTCTCGAGTGGCGACCGCAAACCGGAAGACGAAACGTTGGCAGGCCTCCCACTAGGTGGACTGACGACATCGTGCAAGTGCCGAGTTGTCGTTCATTGAGGCGTAGGGGGCCTTTGTTCAGCAGTGGACGTCTTCTGGCTGATGATGATATTACATAGAGTGGCAGGAGCATGCTCTGGATAGGGACGAGTGGCGGAAAGAAGGGGATGCCTTTGCCCAGCAGTGGGATACTTTAACAGGATAACAAAAGAAAATCAGTTCTTTGCATTTATTGTTACTTACTATATTACGTTACGTTTGCATATTACATTACCATAAGCATTACAAGCATTAATTTAATCATTAAATTACATGTTGATTATATTATCCCTTTAAACTACCTAACTGTTTCTTGGTCATCGGCAAGTGTAGGGTTTCCAAACAATAATGTGACTTGAGTCATGTAAATGCTATGATTATACTTCATCATTTAATTAAAAAAAGAAAAAAGAAAGAAAGATTTATTTGGTTCCATTAGTACTGCCACCAGTACAGTAGGATACATACCTAATTATTTTATTTCTTGCACTGTAGTAATCGAAATACTCATTATAACCAAAATTTTAGGAAAAGACGTAGGTGTACTTTAATCATTCAGTAGAAAAAAAAGTGTTATGTCAAATGATTTTTAAAAAAATGCCATTTTTATTAAATCAAAAATCGACGCCATGTTTCCTAAGAACAGATCTCTTATACTTTCTGACTTTTCTACTGAGCTATTTGGATGGATCACCCTTTGTAGCTTTTTGGCAGCATAAGTATAGTTTTAAGCACGCGTGACATTTCTATTCCCTAGTCCTGTGCTTAAGGTACAACTGTAATTATTATTCAATATCAACACAACGTGTAGGAAAGAGATGTACAAATTCCACTTAGTCCCCCTGACATATCACTTAGGCAGTGCCCTGGATTTTGGATCCACTCAACGTCTAGTGACTTGACAGCGTACTTATAAAACCTTTATTTGATACATCTGAAGCGTACTCGAAGGCCCTTCGCAACATTCAACTTCTATGTACCAAGTTTTTATTTTCTTTGTTGACACAATACCCGATTCGAGTGCCATACCGAGATCGTAATACGCTCATTGAGTATATTTCGACCAATTTAATTAAATTGATAACGTGAGTGCTTTTGTTTTTGTATACAGAATATCACCATGCCGCGGCCACCCTGCTATGGACGAATTTAAATTTACTAGCTCTCTATCCTTGGGGATTAAATAAAAACTCATTTTGGTGCGCCTTAAGTATTTACAAACTATATGTGAAACATCAAAGTCGAAATATATTCACTTAATTTGACTATAACAATATGAATTTAAAATAACACCGGTTTGGAAAACCCTGTGTTGAGAAAAATCCGACAAGAAATTCAACGAGGTATCAAGTATCTAATTTCTTAAGAAAAGAAAGAAAATAGTCAATCGATTATTTATTTTCTCCATTCAATAAGTACAGTTTATATTTCTATCGATGCTGTTACACTAACTGTTAACCAATTTAAAGTCACTTATTGTCAATAAAAATAACTATCATATTTTTTTGAAGTTCTAGCAAAATTCAAAACAAAGTGTTCTTCTCCAAACAAGTTAACAATGCTAACAAGTGGAGAAGTTTCCAGCGGAATAGTTGGTATTGTACTCGTACAAGCATACATACATTGCAATATTATTAGGTTGGTCGCGGTGGCACTTACATCGAACTTTTCCCTAGTCTTATAGCCAATTGGTCCAAGTTACAAACATTTAGTTCTTTTCAAGTCTTCTAACTTTTATTAACATTTCACATTTTTAAACAGATCTAAAATGTCTCATTGATATTATTTTCAAAAAAAAAAATCGGATAACTGAGTAACTGAGTAATAGATTCAAGTATTGTTAGTGTATACAATATTCTTATGAGACTATGGTAGTAAGGAGATATAATTATTACATTAATCAATTACATAATTTCATGACATTATGTTAGCAACATTACTTGATCATAGTGTCGTTTACATTATTCGCCATGTACTTAAGTTTAGTTGTATTTCGCCGTTATATAATTAAGATTAAATAGATATTAATAAATAAATATATAAAGAGTAATTGCATTGTATTGTAAAATTATTTAATTTATGAAGTACAAAGTATGCATCTTGATTAAAATAAGACTGGCGTACTTCCGGCGGTCAACCAATCACAGCAGAGCTATGCTGTGATTGGTTGATCACATGGCGGGTAGTTTCTGGAAAAGACCGCGAAACTGCGGTGAATAAAAACACCTATTCCTTGCTTAAACGGACAGTCTTATTTTGATCCCGGGAAGTGAACAAGTGTCTAATAAGTTTATGTGAGTATACTTCATTGGTGAGAGGAACGAATAAAACTGTAAGTAATAAGTCTATTTTGTTCTTATTTGTAATTACAACTATCCTATGCTCAGAGACTAAAACCATTTTATGTGATATACTTCCACGATGCCTATCGCTAAATAACACACCTATCTACTTACTGTGTGCGAATAACAACTTATTTTGCATTAACTTTAGCCAAGGGCAAGCTATAATCTGAAATAACATCGCACCCTACTAGCTAAAACGCCGTATAGCGTACATCTCAGAAGTGGGATGAACATAGTATTTTTTTTTCTTTTTTTTTCTTTTTCCTTTCTTCTTCTCTTCTCTGATATCTCAATATGCAATGTACAATTTGTTTGCTGTATGTGTTTATCAATTTATTTTTAAATAATACAAGGTGAAATGCCGCAGCGTTGATAAATTTTGCATTGCGTGCCTACCTGCAACGTTAATAATTGAACAAAGATAATTTACAACGGTGTTCATGATTTCTGCCGCTGGCGCCTGTATACCAGATTGGCTTCCGTTTTGTCCAGAGGAAGGTTTGCAACTATTTGCTTTTCAACTATTTACTGAACTTTACCGTTGTAACGAATAAGAAATGACCATGTGTAAAACTCCCTTACCCACTAATTACTTTCATTAGCTACATCGTTTAAGTAGGCAGAAATAGATACGTGCTTGTCTAATTGCGTAACTATTTAACAATGAACACAGTTGACCACTATCACTGACCCATATATAAATAGTTAATGACCTTTTTTCGCTATCCCATTATTCACTAATAGGCAAGTATTTGTTAGTCCCTTTCAGCGGAAATAACACTAGTGCTGAACTATGACTTTGCGGTGATCATTTCACGTTCCAGGATAGAATGGATGCAAACCTTGGTGGTCGGGTTCTATATACCCCCACAAGCCCGACGCTTGGAGCGCCCATAGCACGACAGTCGCGCAGCGCAACACGACAACGGGCAGCAAGCAGGGCCACGCGGCGGGCACGCAGCCCGTCCAGTCGCAACTCGCGGGCACGGCCCAGCCGTTGCTCACCAACCCAACGCAGGGAGCGCAGTGGGCGCAGTCAGCGCTCGCGCAGCCGGGCCGACTGCTTTCTGCGTAGCAACAGCAACGCGGGCGCCCATGCAGCTTCGGGGCGAACGCGACATCGTTCCCGCAGTGAGCTGGGAAACCGCTCGCGCAGCCGAGGTAGCCGCCGCACGCGCAGCCGCCGGTCACGCAGCCACCGGTCGCGCAGCCACCAGTCGCGCAGCCACCGGTCGCGCAGCCGCCGGTCTCGCAGCAAGGCCAGCCATCAGCCCAGCAAACGCCGAGCAAGTGGTCCCGGTGATCAACAAACCAAGGGAGTAGGTGAGCCCCCAAATAATATTACTTCCGTTTCGGACCTTGTTGCAGCTTTAAAGATGTTAACCAATAACAACGGTAGTCTAGAGAAATTAGGTTCCATGAATAATACTATACCTGAATTCGACCCATGTAGAAGAGAACAGAATATGACAATGTGGTTACATAAGGTAAACGAATGCGCCACCATCTATGGTTGGACGGAGAAGCAAATTATTCACTTTGCATTACCAAAATTAAAAGGGGTAGCACAAAGATGGTATGAAAGTCTACCCTCAGTTCTCTTCTCGTGGATCGAGTGGCAGGAAAAACTGTTGTCTGCATTCCCCTCCCACGAAAACTATGGTCAGATGCTTAGCGACATGTTGGCAAAAAGGGCTCGCTTTAACGATTCGTTAGAAGAATATTATTATGAGAAAGTGGCTCTGATAAACAGGTGCGGTATTGTAGGTAAAAACGCGGTTGAGTGTATATTGCACGGCATCGATGATCGCTCTGTAAGATTAAGCGCGGAAGCCGCGCAATACGACGACCCTGATAAATTACTAGCCTATTTACGTAATACTAAGAACACTAGGTCATATAATGATCGTAAGTTTGTTAAAAGCGTACCTCCAAGAGGTCAGGAAGGTCAGGCGCGTCTCAACCCTAGGCCTCTTAGATGCTCTAACTGTAAAAAGGATGGTCATGTTACGTCACAGTGCACTCAACCAATTAAAAAGTGTGGCAGGTGTGCGCGAATTGGCCACGAAACTGAACAATGTTATGCGAAACTCCCCAATGAAAAGTCGACGTTATGCGTTAGGAGTAATAAAGAGACTTGCCACCCCAGTAGGACCACGATTAACCAAACCGATGTCCCGAATCCAAATAGTAAATACTTCAAGGTTGCCTTAATTAATGACACGCCTGTCAACTGCTTCATCGATTTTGGTAGCGAATGTTCAATGATAGGTATTTCAGAATTTAACAAAATTATTACCACAGACGTTGACCTGGAAACATCTAACCTACCCTTACTGAAAGGATTTGGCAATTCTATGGTAAGACCGATAGGAAAGCGGAACGTTTGCGTTGTCATAGATGATGTAGCTGCTAATGTTGAATTGTTGATTGTTCCTGATGGTGCTATGCCGTTTCCCCTTTTAATCGGACAAACTTTCACCGAGCAGCCCCACATTTTAGTACAAAAGACAAGTGATCGCTTAGATATGATGCAGCTCAGCCAGCTAGTGGCCGTTAATAATAAAATAAGGCTACTTTGTGACAGCGACGTAGAAATTTCTGGTTCCACTACTATTCGGGTTCACCCAGAACCTCATTATGAGGGGGATGTTTTCATAGAAGGGGGTCTACGCTGCCAGAAGGGGGCATCCTATAATCTAGTATGTGGTATCTATCGAATAGATGCGAGTGGGGTCGGACATGTCGCAGTGAATGTCTCCTCTGACACCCCCTTTAGACTAGAACAAAAAATTCTAATCGCTCGCGGTCACAAAGCGCAGGAAGAAGATAGTTTAAGAGTCATGAACGTATCTCACTTGACTAATAAGGGAAAGGCAGCTGACATAACAGAGGCTAACCTGAAATGTGGAGACAGTCTGCCGCCTGCAGACAAAACCAACCTTCTTCAATTGTTAAATCGGTACAGGACATGTTTTGCTTTCAATCTGTCGGAATTAGGTAGTACTTCTGTTGGAGAAATGTCAATACGACTCCAAGATGATGACCCTGTGGTTTATAGGCCATACAGGTTAGCAATCGGAGAGAAAGAAAAGGTTAGGGAGATGATCTCAGACTTATTAGGTAATAACATAATACGTCCATCGACTTCACCATACGCAAGCCCTATTGTTATTGTTAGGAAGAAGAGTGGTGAACTTCGTCTATGCATAGATTATAGGGCACTTAACAAGAAAACTATCAGAGAGAACTATCCAATGCCCCTTATTGACGATCAACTCGATGTTCTGACTGGCAATAAGTTTTATACTACCCTAGACCTGGCGTCAGGGTATTACCAAATACCCATACGCGAGGAAGACAAGCATAAGACCGGTTTCGTAACGCCAGATGGGCATTATGAGTTCAATCGCATGCCCTTTGGTCTCGCTAATGCACCGGCCACCTTCCAGCGGCTAATGAATCAAGTTCTAGGTCCCACTCGTCATAAGGAGGCCTTAGCGTATTTAGACGACGTTATTATACCATCTAAGGATATACCTGAAGGAATGGATAGGTTGAAAACTGTTCTGGATTTATTTCGTGACGCAGGGCTTACTCTAAATTTAGCAAAGTGTTGTTTTTTTGGCCAAACTGTCGAATATTTGGGGTTTGAGATATCAAAGGACGGCCTCCGTCCGGGATCGAAAAAGATTGAAGCTGTTGAACGTTTTCCAGTGCCCCGTGATCAACATAACGTCCGCCAATTCCTCGGCCTCTCCAGTTTTTTCCGTAGATTTATACCACGCTTCTCTGTGATAGCCAAACCACTGACCCAATTGCTAAAAAAGGATTCGAAGTTCGTGTGGGGCCCGGAACAGGAGGCTGCATTTAGAACACTTCAACATGAATTGGTTCAAAAACCAACACTAGCTCTGTATGACCCTCTAGCTCCTACCGAACTGCATACGGATGCATGTAAGGTTGGCGTTGCAGGCATCCTGCTCCAGAGGAATAAGGAAGATATGCTTAGGCCAGTTGCATATTTTAGTAGGCAAACCACCCCAGAAGAACAAAATTACTCATCGTACGATCTCGAAACCCTGGCCGTCGTTGCCTCTTTACATAAATTCAGAGTATATTTAGTAGGCATCCCTTTTAAAATATTAACTGACTGCAACTCTTTGAGAGCTACCTTTCAAAAACGGGATATGTTGCCTCGAGTCGCAAGGTGGTGGGAGCAGATGCAGGAGTATAATTTTAGTATTGAATATAGACCGGGTACAACTATGGCTCATGTCGACGCGCTCAGTCGCAATCCTATCCCAGAGTCGCCATGGTCGGTACAGCCCTCTCATAATGTCCTTCTAGCCGCTGACTGTGATTGGCTGGCTACTGTTCAGAGTGCAGATGATGAGGTTCAAAGAATAATACGTATTCTAAATGACCCTCAGCTAGACGACGTCATTGATATTAAGTCTAATTACAAACTGAAAAACAATAAATTGTTTAGAGTAACTGTAGATGGTGACAGATGGGTGGTTCCAAAAGGGGTACGTTGGCAAATTGTAAAGCAAAATCACGATGACATCGGTCACTTTGCATTAGACAAAACCTTAGAGAAGATTAAAGCCACATATTGGTTTCCCAAGATGCGGGCTTTTATCAGCAAATACGTAACATCCTGCTTAGAGTGTGCATATTCAAAAGCGTCAGGTGGAAGGAAACCGGGATACTTGCATCCAATCGAGAAGGTTGATACCCCGTTCCATACAGTGCATGCGGATCACGTTGGCCCTTTCGTACGGAGTAGCAGGGGTAACGTCTATGTATTAGTACTTATAGATTCTTTCACTCGGTACATTTATTTGAAACCAGTTAAAAACACAAAATCTCAGACCTCGGTTAAGGCCCTTCGTGAATACTTCGGTATATTTAGCGTTCCCCGAAGGATTATTACGGACAGAGGCACTTCATTCACTAGTGATACGTTTAAGAGATTCCTTAAAGACAAAAACATTAAGCACGTATTAAACGCTGTTTCCACACCCAGAGCAAACGGGCAAGTGGAGCGCTATAATAGAACAATTTTAGATGCTTTAACTGCCAAATGTATTGGCACAGCTGACAACAAGTGGGACGACCACTTGCCCGACGTGCAATGGGGACTCAACAACACGTTCAATAAGGGAATCGATCGCACACCTTCCGAAGCGTTATTTGGGACTAGGTTGGTAGGATCCAGTGAAAGTCGCGTGCTTACCGAATTAGGCAACGACATCACTGACATCGAGCATCAAGAAATAGAACAGATTAGGCAGGATATAAATTCACACGTAAAAGCCTCACAGGAGGCCCAGAAAGCAGCTTTCGATGCCAAACGCTGTGAACCCAAGAAATACCATATCGGGGACCTAGTGCGAATTGAAAGACAGGTACCAGCCACAGGTAGCAGTAAAAAACTTATTCCGAAGTATCAAGGACCGTATAGAATTACAAAAATCCTTGATTTTGATAGGTTCCTCGTTGAAGATACCCCAGTAACTCGAAAGGGTAATAAGCGCTATTCTACTATAGTTGCTATAGACAAAATCATGCCCTGGCTTAGCTATAGTAGGCCTCATGATGACTCTTCCAGCGAAGATAGTGAATTACTTAATGATGATTAATTTATTTAGCCCTTACCTGTAACTTCCCCATTTACAGCTAATTTATGATTTTTGCATATCCATCATCGGTCAATTGATGAGAAAGTAGTTATTACCCTTTAGTCTAGAGCTTCTTATGCACTAATTGTGATTTACTGATACTTCCTTAAAACGTTACTTTTAATTAATTAAGAATAGGCCATGAAATAACGCCTAAACATAAACTTATTCAGACCATGAAATAATGTCTGATATTTATTAAGAACGTTGTGTTTGATTAATTAAGAAAAGGCCATGAAATAACGCCTAAACATAAACTTATTCAGACCATGAAATAATGTCTGATATTGATTAAGAACGTTGTGCTAATTAATTAAGAAAGGCCTTAAAATAATGCCTGATCTTAATCTCATTTAGACCATGAAATAATGTCTGATTATATGTTCTTACTGTCGTTTTCAATTGATTAAGAACAGGCCATGAAATAACGTCTGAACAAATTTTTATTCAAACCATGAAATAATGTTTGACTACTTTTAAGTACTGTTATCGATTATTAATTAATAATAGGCCACGAAATAAAGCCTTAAGTATTATATATGTCCATCTTCTCAAGTATGTATATTTGCCTGATGTATTTAGCAACTGTCCCCATACCTATAGTGTCTTACATATTAGCTATTATTATAATATACGGGTACCTCTGTTGTGATAAAGTTCAATCGTATTTGTCAATATTAATATTAATTAAACTTAACGTAGCAAAGATTGTATCGTATTGTATTGTAAAACTCATTATTGTACATAAAAACACATAAAAATAGCAGAACACAGGATAATAAGATGTACAAAGGCGAAAGATCATCGTTGTTCACTTTGGTAAAATGTATTATGAAACGAGGGCATTTCAATCATAGTGGATGGCCGACTGTTAGCAACATTACTTGATCATAGTGTCGTTTACATTATTCGCCATGTACTTAAGTTTAGTTGTATTTCGCCGTTATATAATTAAGATTAAATAGATATTAATAAATAAATATATAAAGAGTAATTGCATTGTATTGTAAAATTATTTAATTTATGAAGTACAAAGTATGCATCTTGATTAAAATAAGACTGGCGTACTTCCGGCGGTCAACCAATCACAGCAGAGCTATGCTGTGATTGGTTGATCACATGGCGGGTAGTTTCTGGAAAAGACCGCGAAACTGCGGTGAATAAAAACACCTATTCCTTGCTTAAACGGACAGTCTTATTTTGATCCCGGGAAGTGAACAAGTGTCTAATAAGTTTATGTGAGTATACTTCATTGGTGAGAGGAACGAATAAAACTGTAAGTAATAAGTCTATTTTGTTCTTATTTGTAATTACAACTATCCTATGCTCAGAGACTAAAACCATTTTATGTGATATACTTCCACGATGCCTATCGCTAAATAACACACCTATCTACTTACTGTGTGCGAATAACAACTTATTTTGCATTAACTTTAGCCAAGGGCAAGCTATAATCTGAAATAACATCGCACCCTACTAGCTAAAACGCCGTATAGCGTACATCCATGTACACTGCCTAATTAATTAATTAACTTCTGTTTCTTGTAAAATAACACATCACGTCCAATTAATTAATTTTGTTAAGTATGTTCGTACGTTATGATTTGTTTGTTATGATTCAGTCATGCAAAACCAAATTACTCCTAAATAAGATTTTGTTTTGTTCCGATACAATTTAGATCATCGTTATCATATCGAATTTGTCCGATGCATTAGAAGGCTTTATGATTCTTTTTGAATAGACTTACAATTAGTAATTTCACTCCAGGTTATTTGGAGTTAAGAGTTAAACGAAACAAATAAATTAATTGCATTCGTCGCTCCTTTAATCCTCCTTTCCATTTAGACCTCAGTGTGTAAGAAAATTCCGTCGGCTCGTTGTCAGAGGCTGTTAAAATTTTATTGAACGCGACTTTTACGTCAGCATATAAAATCGGGCACGGGGTTCTAGCGACGTGTAAAATCGGTCTATTTTTACGTTCCCGAAGACCGTAACTTTTGAGTGGATTTTTTTATTCTCCCGACAGTTTCTACAACTGTATTCGAATTTAGTATACAATACGTATTTTTACGCTGGCAACATGAAATTTGAGCTGGTATTACCATACGTAACGAATTATTGAAGGACTTTGTGATTTTGGAATGACAGTTGGTTTAAGTGGCGCTAAAAAGGACATAGGAAGCCAAAGGGGCAGTTAAAGTCAATACTTTCATTTATTGCGCTACGGTGACTGCAAATAGGCTTGAAGAAAGTCGTTCGTAAAACCTTTTTTTTATTACTGGGTCAGACAATTAGGTTTATGGGCTTTTGGAGTTACAATGCTTGTCGAGCGCTGCGAAATATTAATTAATGGGCATTATAATTTTAGAAAAACTCAAAATACAAAGAAAACAATTGCATTTATAATCCAATAATTTGGTATTAGAGTGAAAATAACACTTATTTTGTGCCTAGGTATCAACGTAGTTATCAAATATCGATTGATTGATTGATTTGATATGCACTTACCAATTGACGAATGTCTTAAAATTATATATTCTGTTCGTGAAGCTTACCTGAAACAGAAAATATAAAATATGAATCCAAAGAACTTACTTACAAATGAAAAGTATAGGTAGTGCCACCAGAGCTGAAGTCACGCACACAAGAACATGTCGTGTAATGACAGCAGGATTTTGACATTTACTCATTCATTTCATTCATTCTCCTTTTGTGCAATCCGTTCTTTTTGTAGCTGTGTGTGTCAATCATTCACTTCAGCTCCCGTGGCACTACCTATACTACATTTTTAAGAAAATTTGAGTTGGAAGAAAAAACTACGACATTTTGTATGTATGTACTACAATCTGAGGGCACGGTAGAACCCCGGCCAAGATGGACATAAAAGATGGCGGCCACTAGCTACTTTCTCTCGAAATTTTTAGTCTCATTTTAAAACCCTCATAGCTTCGTTCCAAATAACACAGCCCAAATTCACAGAATACTCAAGATGTAATTAGGAGGCATGTGGAATACATTAAGTTTCATTAATCTAGCTTTTATACTTTAGATTTTATTGACACCTAATGTGACTACTTTGACCACTACTCACTCAATCGCTTATCTATACTACTAGGATACTTTTCGATATCCTAGAAAGCTGAAAATTAACATGGAGCCTAAGATTTACGTGCAAAGAATAAAAATAAATAAAATGATCTGTAACTTTCACATTCCCACCCCAATAAAGGAGGTTAAAAGTTTGTATACTGAACTACTTAGTAATTTAGTATAGGTATCTATGAAACGGCTAAGTTATACTTTTTTAAATCAAAGTGAATGAATGGTTTGTAGGAAGGACTTAGGGGCTTGGCTTTTTCTGCGATTTGATATCTTTTTTTACAGCAAATAAGCGTTACGAGCTTGTGAGTCTTGGCCGCCAATCTTACATGAAGTTTTTAGTGGGACCCAACTTTTTGTCTTAAATATTCCTCTTTCGAGCAAAAGTGAAATCTTTGTAGTTTTTACTTTCGAATGTCTATTTTTAATTTTACGGTCTGTTCATAAAACAGGCTCATTTATTTTCCGATTTAATATCCATTAATCTCATTTATGAGCTTCAAAATCCCATTAAATAATTGCAATATTTTCTTTTAATGACTCATTAAATTAATTGTGACCAACCGTGTATTAACATTTTAGTAACTTTACACATAATTAAGCGTTGGTATGAAATTAACTTAATATACGGGTAGCAGAAAAGATCGTTCCAAAAATATCCCTTTATGAAAAGGTTGAAAAAGGTTCAAAATCAATACGAACTTTACCTAAAACAACAACTGACTTCCGACCCGCGTTTTAATCACTTTAAAATATCTATGCTAGTTAATAACAATGTAGCTTTGATGATTTAAAATGCGCTTCACTAGATAAACTTTTTTTTTATTCAACTGGATCGCAAAAGAGCAAGTGGGTCTCCTGATGGTAAGAGATCACCACCGCCCATAAACATCTGCAATCACCAGGGGTATTGCAGATGCGTTGCCAACCTAGAGGCCTAAGATGGGATACCTCAAGTGCCAGTAATTTCACCGGCACTGCTGCTTCACGGCAGGATTAGCGAGCAAGATAGTGGACGTTACTTATTTGTCAGGTCACCCTTATAGTTTCGCCATGTCTGTCTGTCTGTCTGTCTGTCTGTCTGTCTGTCTGTCTGTCTGTCTGTCTGTCTGTCTGTCCGTCCGTCCGTCCGCGGCTTTGCTCAGGGACTATCAATGCTAGAAAGCTGTAATTTTGCACGGATATATATGTAAACTATGCCGACACTATTTTTTTTTTCTCATCCAACCCTATAGTGCAATGTGGGGTATTGTTGGATAGGTCTTTTAAAATCATAAGAGGTTTGCTAAGACAATTTTTCGATTCAGGGATTTGTTTGCGAAATATTCAACTTTAAAGTGCAAATTTTCATTAAAATCCGGGGTTCCACCCTCCTCTAAAATCTAAACAAGTGGGTGGAAAAATTTGAAAAATTCAGTTTTTTATCCTAGAGATGAGCTAGTTCAAGCGGGACAGTGATTAACGAATTCTTCCGAGACAAAATCGCTAGTATTATTAACTTTACATTGTAATGATTATTATTAATAAGTATAGGTTGAACAATTCAACAAGTAAACATCTTCTATTTTACTAGGAAATAATAAAATTATGAATTAAATGACAGTACAAAGCCAGTCAACACGCAGTTTATTTGTAAATTAAAGTTGCATACGAATGCTTTAGTTAACATAATGAAAGATGCTACTGTTTAACTATAAACATATATAAGTAATTGTATGTACTTAACGTAACACATACTTGATGCAAAAATGAGAGAACATGTAATTATTTCTTTTTTAATACGCTTTTCTTAGATTGACTTGTCTACATCTACGTGTGTGATGGCAATTATGGTTAGTTTTGACAATAATACTTACAATAAACATGACACCATCCAGCTTATCTGATAATCAAGCCGGAACATTGAAACTTTAAAACAGAACAACGTAGCCTAGCCGTGTTTGGGCTTGTTAGAATAGTCTTAGGGTGTACATAGTTTAACCAAGAATTGTCCAGGGCAGTCACGCAGATTTACCAACCACTTAGTTAAACATTAAAGTGCGTGTTTAGTTTTTCAACAATTATAATTTTAATGTAAATATAGTTGCATAATCCATACGAAATTACATGTTCACAAATTTTATCTGTTAAGATTTCGGAAGTTTACATGCACACATCTAATACCTTTAAACGAGCAATTCTTGTATATATAAATAAATAATAATATATAACGGAAATTTGGTATGTGGGTGTTTTCGGGAATGACAAATGGATCTAGCTTGGTCTTATCCCTGGGAAAACGTTTATTATCGTGTTTTAGCCCGAGCTAAGCTCTGTCGTCCAGGTACTACCCATATAATGATACCCATCATGTTATACCAACTGAACTCATAAATTACATCTTGCGTCTAGACAAATCCATTTGCCAACCAGAAACGCGTCATTATATCTGGTTACCAAAGCGCTCGGTCAAAAAGGGCCATGTGACCCGTAAGGGCTATCGCAGACGCAATTATCAGTCCGACCTCACCCCTAATTATTGTATCAGTAACCTTCATCTGACACCACAAAGGAATTAGATCTCGGTTAATATTTTATGCTGACCAATGGTATTGAATTAATTTTGGTAGGTATTAAATTATTTGTTGGCTTATTATTTTAAGTGGTATGACACTGTTTATCACCGGCTGGCGCGAAGGGGGATTATGTTTTGAGAGCGTATGTATTTATGTTTTTTTCTCTGTAGTCTAAACGGCTAGATTGTTTTCAATAGATGAGGTATCATAATATTCGTCATAACTGTCGGAGTGACATAGATATATACCTAATGTGAAAATACTAAAGGATACTATAATATTTCGATGCGGCGTTTTTGTTTTAATTGTAACAATATGAGTATCAAATGAAAGCTTTATTTAGCCTATTCCAAATAGCTCATTCTCAGCGTCATTTGCTCACCTTGAGAAGGAGCCACGGATTGACTCGAAACATTATCGAAAATACCTCGACCATTATAAATGCGAAAGCTAGTAAATCTGTTGGTTTGTTACTTCATCACGTCTTAACCACTGAACCGATTTAAATGAAATTCGTTAAACAGATATTATGAGTCCCGGAGAAGGATATAGGATAGTTTTTAACCCGGAAAATTATATAATTCCCGCGGGATAGAGATAAACGAATTCTGCGCGGACGGAGTCGCGGGAAACAGCTAGTATTTTAATAATTATGTCTAAGTCTACAGGTAGCTTTAATTCAAAGCTTTGCAACCACACAAATCTAAAAGCAAATACTTTCTAAGCAAGTATATAAACAAAGTTTAACAAACAGCAAGCCGCAGTAGTACTTAGTACTAAGACTTAGAAATTTATTTTTTACTCGACTTTAAACTCGTTAAAAAGGTTCTCTTCCGTTACTAAAACGGACAAATCGGTTTTTACTCCGTCTAGTTTCTATTGATCCAATGACTTTGCTCGCTAATTCTGCCGTGAAGCAACAGTGCTTGCACTGTTGTGTTTTAGTGTGGAGAGTAAGACAGCCGATGGAATTACTGGCACTTGAGGTATCCCATCTTAGGCCTCTAGGTTAGCAACGAATCTGAAATACCCCTGGTGTTGCAGATGCTTATGGGCGGTGGTGATCTCTTACCATCAGGAGACCCACTTGCTAGTTTGCCATCCAGTAGAATAAAAAAAAATTGCATTGAGATCTCACAAATCCACGAGTGCAAATACGTGTACGTAATTTCTTCAGACCCATTTCTAGAAATATTCGTAGGTCGAAGAAAACAAAATAAAGGTTTTTGCCGTCCTAAAATAATAAAACCTAGACCTAACGGTCCAATATGGCATACGGATTATTTGAGGATAGAAAAGCAGTTTTAGGCACTGATTTGTTAGTAACATAAATAAAACGTACTATGGAGTGGGGCAATTTTTGGTATCAAAATAACATTGGTAAAAATTTACTGAGTTTGCGCCTGTGTGATAGATGTTCTGTCACACCTGTCGTGTCAGTGCGCGTAATAGGTATAATTGGGTCTGCAT
This sequence comes from Choristoneura fumiferana, assembly GCF_025370935.1. Taxonomy (NCBI): domain Eukaryota; kingdom Metazoa; phylum Arthropoda; class Insecta; order Lepidoptera; family Tortricidae; genus Choristoneura; species Choristoneura fumiferana. Next base: position 12,970,253 of record NC_133479.1, on the reverse strand, counting down.
GACCTAAATATTTGTTAATTGGGATTAAATAGATGTGTGGTTCATTACCAAATTTTATTCTACCTCTATACTCGTATTGACGTGATTAACGCATTTTTTTTTGTCAATCAAACAAAATATTACATAAAGCTGGAAAACCACCCGACTTTATCACTTCAAAGTTCAATACTTCAAAAACGGCTAAACCAATTTTGATGAAACATGTCTTCGCAGTCGGGTAAAAAACCTGATTTCAAATGAAAAAAACCGCATTCAAATCGGTCCACCCGTTTAAGAGCTACGGTGCCACAGACAGACACAACACACACACACACAGATATACATAGCGGTCAAACTTATAACACCCCTCTTTTTGCATCGGGAGTTTAAAAGTAAAGCACGTCAAAGTTCGGGAGCGGTTTGCTTTAACTGGCTATATCTTCGTCTTTTTTAATTTAATTGACAAAATGCCCGTCCAATTAGGTTTTTTTAGAACACTAAACTCTCAATTATTGATACACACAGCTTGATCTGGGCTTGGCCCAAGCCCTCTTGTTCTGAGAGGAGGCCTGTGCCCAGCAGTGGGACGTATATAGGCTGGGATGATGATGATGATGACAGCTTGATTTTACACCAGTTTTCCAATTTATAGCGTTGTGATAACCGATCCAGTTGATTTCCCATATAGAACTGATATGTGATCCTGTACTGAGAGAGAGTAAGCTTTCTATGGTCAATAGTTTACTATGCTATCTTACGAGGGCCTGTTAGACTAGTTAGCTGCCAATTAACGCAGCCAATGCCTTGTGTCAATGACATTTAGGGTCCCCTTACACTAGCGTTTTTTTGTCGTCGTCTTGTCAGCGTCCACGCGAACGTCTCACAACTGCGAAGAAATTCAATGGTATGTGTGAGGTTCCCAATCCGCATCGGGCCCGTGTGGGAACTGCCCAAGCCTCCTCATTCTGAGAGAAAAGGGGCTACTACAAAATTGGAAAATTGAATTTCGTATCGTACCGTTCCTCTCACTCTCGTTTTAAATAATATAAGCATCAGCGGGACGGCAAGACACGAATTTTGCACTTCGTTCGTAGTAAAGATCTCGAGGGCCTACTCCGAAGTCCGAAAATGGAAGTTCGTATCAAACCGTCCCTCTCGCTTTCGCTTTAAATAGTATAAGTGTCCGAGGGACCGAACGACACAAACTTCGATTTCCGAATTTCGTAGTAGCCCTGGTCTGTGCCTTTCTGTGTGGATGTATAATTCGAGATGATGCTGATGATGTTCAACATGCTAAGCGAGTAGCCCATCTCCCCCGTCTCCCTCTCTCCCGTAAGCTGTAAAACACATCTGAGGCTAACAGCAACAATCGAATTAAAATTGTTTTTTTTAATCTTTTTGAATTTTGTTATTTCAATTCCAAATTTTTACTTTTACGGTCATCCCGTAAAACCTAAATTGAAAATACAAACTGAAATATATGGACCAGCAGTGGTGTAGCGGTATAGCATACGGCACGGAATGCCGAGGACCTGGGTTCGATTCCCAGTGCTGATCTTATTTTTCTGGTTTTTCTGTGCATCTCTATTTCAGTTTGTATTTTCAATTTAAGCAACAATCGAACCGAAAAAAAATGATTTAAAAATTCTGAATAGATTACAGGGTGTTCAGTCAACTTGCTCAATCATGCACTCTATGTCGTATGGAACTACGTAAGTATAGTAATGAAATTTCAAAAACCCCTGGGCCGGTTTTATTTTAACAAAGGAGTTTTTAATTCACTCCTGTGAGATACTTACTTAATCTTTTAGTACGAGTAGTACAAGTTCGTTGAAAATAGTACCCAGAGTTTTCTTTATCCTAAATTCGTACACTAAACTGCACGTTCACGTCTTAGCGGATAAGACCTGGATTTATTTTTAATTAGTACTTTCTTGCGATAAAGTTGTGGACAATGCAGCGTACCTTATCTTGGGGTACGTGATTCTGCTAATAATTTCTTCTTGCAGAAGAAAACTGCTCCAGCTTTGTGATTACAGATGTAATGGGTTGCTTGCATTGCTTGAAAAACAAGTAAGTACACATTTTCTACCTTAGAGAAATGAATAACGTTCGAAGAAGTTTGTGAATGATTTTTATTTAGCTAAGGGTGATTACTAATTAATTACATCCTACTATACTTACTAATATTCTGTAAGTTTTTACCCGACAGCCTGAAGGAGGCTTATGTTTTTGAGCGTATATATGTAGGTATGTATGCGTGCACACCATATCGCTTAATAAAATCCTTCCATTCTCCTGATTCATTTCTTCAGTATAAGCGAGAGGAAACTGATAGCGGTCGAAACGCTCGTAGTCCTCACTGCAGCCTAAAGAATTATAAATGACTTTATGGACGGATATATTCAACAGCATTTGTGCATACGCCAACAACCAATAATACGCAAAATCTAGTTAAATGTCGAGAAGACTCGCTCGAGCTCGCTAGGACAAGTTAGTAAATAAAAATTATATAAGTAATTGATATTAAAAGTGTACTGTGTCAAAACAAACCTAGGTAAGTATATTTTTATAAAAAAAATCTACAAAATACTTTTACAGCAATGTTCGGACTTTTCAGTCGAGCTATCTAACAATCTGCTCGAATAATAATAATAATGAAAAATCTTTATTTACTCTCACACAGGCTTAATAATCTATTACAAGGTTTGGCAATCTAGGTGGATACCGGATACATTTAAAACAGCCTGTATAGACAATGTTTTGCCAGAGTCGCCTCTTTAAGTGTAAATAAGTGTTTGTACGATCGTGTAATAAATACGACACAAGTCAATTAATTGGACTTGTTTACGGACGACCTTCGGTAATTAAATAGTGTAGGTGACCTAGCGGCCAGACGCCAACCAAGGCCTGAATGTATAGCAAATGAGAAAGAATCGTGACTTACATGATGGATATTTATATCGAAATGAATTACATTATCTACTTATTACTTATCGTTAAATCAATTTTTAATATGCCTGATTTTTTCCGCCAGTAACAATTCAATACCGTTAAGTAGATAAAACTTGTTTAGAACTATAACCTAAACAACCTAGAAAAGTTGATAGACTCCTGTCATTATCATTTCAAATTTTAATATTTTAAAAATGGCTAAACTAATTTTAATGAAATGAAACATAGCTCAAAGAATTAGTTCGCTGAAGTGGCGTTGGGCTGGCCACGTCTATCGTGGGACTGATGAACGGTGGAGCAGACGAGTCCTCGAATGGAGACCACGGACGGGAAAACGAAATGTAGGGCGTCCCGAGGCACGGTGGACGGACGACCTTAAGAGAGTCGCTGGCGGCGGAAAGATGCGAGGGGCTGAAGACAGTGTTGTGGCGCGCCATGGAAGAGGTGTCCAGCAGTGCACTGCTGTAAGCTGATGATGATGACGATAAAACATAGCTAAGAAGCACCGCAAAGAAATTTGTTTTCACGTTGACATTCCTTGACGTCAAAATTATAACAACCCTTTTTTGGGTCAGGGCTTAAAAAAGCTGTTAATAAATAATTTGGAATACATTTTGAAATACTTTTGTGCCATCACAGTGTAGTGTATTCTGTAGTGAATTCATTTCTATTCGTTCATGAGAACCTTGTAGCTGCAAAGTAAGCAAGGGTTGAGGTTGAGGTGGAACTGAGTTAAATTCACTGCTGCAAATTCTTACCGCATGCTAGTTACAAGTGCGAAGCGTTATTAACTCCAGTGCAAGCTTACAAGTAACATTAACAGTGGTATACGGGCCAAGTTCACTTACGTAAAGGCACAACTATGTGAAGATAGACCACTTTGATTATTCGACGTTTATGCCGTTATTGTTTCTTTCTAGTCGCGATTCTGCACATATGAATTCATATTCCGAAGATGATGCGGAAGAAAGAGGACTGTATAAAAATAATGACTGTGAAGAATAACGAATGTGATCAAATGGAGTTGTGTGGAATTCATATTGTGCAGAATCGCGACTAGGAAGAAACAGGATTTTATAAAAAATTCTGACTGTGAAGAATAACGAATGTGTTCAAATGCATATTATTGTTTAGCATTATTATTGTGCAGAATTGCGACTAGGAAGTAACAATAATGGCATAAACGTCGAATAATCCGACCACTTGAAAACATTTGAAAGTGTTGGAAACGATGTTTAATAAGCTATTTATACCGATATAACCTAACCAACAAAAAGTTAGCAAACCCCCGATATCGTCACTTCAAAGTTCAACATCTCAAAAACGGCTGAACCAATTTTGATAAAAACATGTCTAAGAACCATCGCTAAAAACTCTACTTTCAAATAAAAAAACCGCATTCAAATCGATTTGGATCGGTTTAAGAGCTACGATGCGACAGACAGAAAGACACTTAAACATACAGACATACATACACACATACACACATAGCGTTCAAACTTATAACTCCCCTTTTTGCGTCGGGGGTTAAAAACTGACGAGATGCGAGCCCGGTCTCGAACCCACGACCCTCTGCTTAAGAATTCAAAGGTCAAACCATAATGGGTACCACGGTTAACTAGCACCTCATCGCATAAATAAAGCGCGAAGCCGCGTTTAAAAGTTAGTCGTATAAGAAAAAAACGGGCATAATTTTATTCACTTTCCAGCCTAGTGCAAAGTTAACACTTCAAATCGCAACGAACTGTTTTATGTCCCCTTGCACTACATCACTCGCATAGCAGTCCATAGCAACTTTCCTCTTAACAGATCAAAGGAAGCAAGTGCCTTCGCTGCCTGTCTTTACTTTGCGAACCGTGTAGGCTAAAGTTCGAGGTAAGTGCAACCTCTTTACTGATTAAATTTCACACTAGGAATCTCAGCTTTATTGGCAACTAGTTTTGGTTAGGTATTAACCCTTAGTTAATCACTAGCTTGAAATATTATGTTACAATCTCACGATGCACGAACGTTGTTGAAAGGATTCCTCGCAGACGAGATAGATTGGAGAAGGATATGGTTACATAGGGCCCTTCTTGTTCGCAGAATAGTGTTCAATGAAATTAATAAGTGATAGAGACAAGGAGACCTGAAGAGTACCCAATTAATGATAACTATTTTGCAGGATGATTAAGCATGTAAAAAGCTACTTTTCATGATTGTCGCGATAATTGTAAACTTTTAAACTGAAATTCTAAAGGTGATTTAAATTACCTGGACAATCATCGTATAAACCATTAATATCTACCTTCAGGTCAACCTGTAGAAGAGAATTTGTTAGAAAAAACAAGTCGCATTACAAAACCCATGTTCCCAAATTATCTATTTTAACGTACTGTAGCAAAATAATCTAAAAGAAGGATATTTTTACCCGACTACCCAAAGAAGGGTTATTTCTATCCTAGCTCTCATTTGTCAAGTGTCTGGAGTTTACCACTCAGTAAGGAACTCTATTACACAAATAATGATTGTACAAACATAAATTTCATTGTGTTATTTACTCAACATACAATCATGTTTTAAGATTAGTTAAATTCACAAGAACTATAGCCATCAAAATTTAAAAAACACGTCGTTAAGATTCAAATGAAACTATCGTTCAATATTCCCTTCTATTCTTGATCGCTGCTCGGGTCAGAAGCAAAGCAAATACCAACTTCCCACACAAACGAACCAGACACAAACTGTTGAAGCCCTGACATGGACATTAGTATTCACATTTGATTTATAAATATGGAACGATTTCTGCACTATCAGACTGTTAACTGTATAATTAGACTGTCGAGTTTTCATCTATAGATAAAACAAGTTACAGTAGGTACCTAAATATTTCTGAAAAATAATTCTATGAAAAGAAACAGACATGAACAAACAAGACGACTTAATTTTATCCGTTCAAGTTAGTTTTATTTTAATCGAATCGATCATGACTATTTGATATTTCTAAAGAAGAAATAAATCTTTGAACAACGGATTTATTCTTCTAATTGTGCAAAATCTCTGACAATGTCTCTTAAAACTAAACTAACGTAAAGAGAAAAGTCTAGTAAGAATAATTGTTGTTTTATTACAGTACTTTCGTGGAATAACTAGGTACAACAAGCATAACCGCATAATAGCCGTAGTATTACGAAAAGACAGTCATGTTATCTCGAAGTCCCTGACATAAACATTTGCATTTATAAATGTTCATAAAACCGCAATGTTTCTACATTGAAGTAAGATAATTTTATAAATACTGCAAATGCCGTGCTTAAAATTCAGTTTACTTTCAAATGAGTCTCCTCAAATTTAGGCAGAATCTAAGAATCGTTATGATATAATTAGACAGAAAATTATTGCTGTATCCAAATTTTCCACATTGTGTAGTTAAATTGTGAAGTTTTTGCAGATACTAAAGTATTTCGTTATAAATAGTTTGGTTCATGAGAACCAGCATCGATAAGTTGAGGCGTAATTATTACGGCAAATAAATGAATTGACATGACCTTGGATATCTCTATCTCTATATATAATCTTTTCAGATTAAGAATCTTGCTGGAGCTGCTGCAGTATGCGTATTTTACTCTTTTTATCACCACTTCCCATAGCTCACCAAATATAGGTGAAGCATGTGGTACCTTACATTCCATAAATTGTAGAAAGTGACATATTTTCTATAGTTATAACAGCATACCAATTTTATTTGCCGTATCAATCCCGAAAAACATATCCATTAGGTGTAGGAATTCTTTAAAAGCATATAATTTGGCCGATAATTACGTTTCTCATACCTACGTGACCGCAACGATTGTGGTAGCGGATTATCTCGTTGTCCTTTCGCTTGAGCCGGGACGTGTCCGGAATTAACAGTCAAGTACGGAGAAATAATAAGAGTAGGAAAAACGTTAGACATTATTTTGGTAAGTTCAAAGGTAGCAAACGGTGAATTTTACCGTTATAGTTACAAGTTTTTGGAGTTGATTTCAACACTCACCCATTCAAGTGATCATATTTCTATTCATTGCGTAATTAACACGAATAATAGAATATAGACGAATAATATTATGATAAAACTTGCGATCCATCCCTTATTCCTCGTAGTACCACCAACTTGTTCCACCAGTGGGTCGAGAAGGAATTGTCTTTCGTCCCCTATGAGTATTGCATTTAATAACAAACAGCAATGAAGTCTTCACGTTCTCACACTAAAAAACCCGTGGGATTTAAAACGTTGCTTAATACAACGATTTGAAAAACAAAATCACATCAAAGATTCTGAAAGTAATCCACAGAATCTCAGCAACGAAAAGTCGAAACATAAACAACAATAAGACAACCTCATAGCAATGAAGCACAAAAATCCAAGGGTGCAATCCCGACTGCTATGGCAAGCGTAAAATTTATAGGGCCAATAAAATGTGGCGCTTCCTCCACTAAGAGCTTGCGTATTGCTGGGGTGTACTTCGTACCTGTGTTTTCCACTATTTTCTTGGATTTCTTTGCGAGATCTCAAGCGCTTGATGAGTTTATAGACAACGTCTGCTATACACGTAAACCAGACTTAAACTTCTTTATAGTGTTGGCAAACTATAGAGGAATTTGGGTACATCTATACATACATTGGTCATTGTATTTTTGTCATGTTCGCTATTATTTCTTTGGCACATGTATATGATGTCAACATGACATTAGTAACACAAAGATTCCACCCAGGGCTGGTACGTTTCCTTGACTGTATGTTCATAGAAAATTCTATTTCCATTCTCCGCGTGGATAGAGCTGGAGTTAGAAACTTAAAATTTGCCAGACATAGAACTGCATAGGAAGGGATTTTCGAAATCTACCTAGGCACAGCCACGAGCATATGCTAGACATATTCTTAAAGTAGGAATGCAAAAAATTGGTAACGTACTAACCAAAGGAGGTCAACGACACTTTTGCCAAAACGCCGGTCGCAAATTGGTCTATGTGCATATATCATTGTTCTCGCATTATGCTTGGCCGAGACTATTCAACGGTTCGCTTTCGAAATCGGTTTCACTCTCGATCGGCTAATCTAGGCTGATACAATACCGCGGTGCCATTCGATTTCGCCTGTATTAAGATATATATCTATTCTGTAGGCTATAGATAATCTATTCGGAAACTAGTAAATTCATATTAGAAACAAAATCGGCTAAAAAATAATATTTACGAGTTTTTTTTTTAAGTTAAGCCATTAAACACCTTCAAGCCTGTCTTCTATCCACCTGATTCAGTATTCTCCGAACGAGTTTGGTGCCTACTATTATTTAATATGACTTAATTATAATCTTTTTAATAAAATAAACCAAAAACAGGGTCATAATCTCTATGTACTGTGGCAAGTGTCCTGAAACAAAAAGGAAAAGATACCTATCCCAAACCAGCCTGTCGAGCGAATTAATCGCTCAATCAACCAATCGTTTTTACCAATTTCCAGTGCAAAATCAACTGGTATTTAACATCAATTACAACAGTTACAGGAACAGCATTTGAGTCCTGGTAATGTTCTTGTCCCACTCATTCTTTATGGAACGACAAAGGCAAAATTCTCGTATCAGATTAAACAGGTATTCCAATCCTTAAACAGCCTAGTGTTTATAATAATTACTGCAAAGATTTAATACTGAAGTGGAATGCCGCGCGGTTAAGGATCTTATTTGTGAAAATTAACAAGATAAAGTAAGTAAGTACTCTTTATTAAATGTAACGAAATCCAGTTTAGCCTCACATTAAGGTATTTATAAGTATTAAGGCTGGATATTTAGACGTACCGCTTAAGAGGACGGGGTCCCAGTCAGCATTAACTTTATGTTGCATTTAAGTTTCACCGGAGAGGAGTTCATGAGCTGTAAAATCTTGATTATATAGATATAAATCGTCATCATACTATCGTAAAAAATAAATGAGTAGATATGCGGCTAGTGGCAGTGAATGTGTCATCATTATGTAATGACATAGATAGAGTAAAAAAATACAGTTGAAAAATTGCAGAGTAGACTTGGCAACATAATTTAGTATAGATCGTTATTTTCGATTTAGCGAAATTTTATTTTATTTAGCTTTATTTTGACATGTTTTTAAAAAAATCGTAATAAATAACCGCGATTAGTAATTCAATAACAACGGAACATATTCATTTATAATATACTTATGCTTCATAATCATAATTTTCTTTTTAAAAAGTGTTTTTAGTTAAAGACAAACATGACAAGAGTGATTTTTTTGCTACCCCACTGCCTGAATGAGGGTTATGTTCGATGCGTAACGAAAGATATAATAACAATTTATATAATTTTCATTTGATATAATGCAATTTGTCTTAAAAACCAAACTTATTAAGGTTAGGTTTATTTTATAAAAAAGTTCTGTGAAGCTTTAAAATTATATCTAATGTTGTTATACCGATCATTATCATTTATTACACACCCGGTTATGTTTATTAAAGCAAAAAATAAACAAGATAGTGAAATTGCTGTGTGATATGTATTATTAGAGGTTGAATGTCCATTGTGCTGCTTATATTGCTCCTTTGGCTGATTTCTGATCAAATTTAGCTTCACTGTGTTAATTATGAAAAACTATGACGTAGGTAGGTACATCGTATAATATTCCTCGTATTAGTTGTTCGTTAATTACATAACATCCTCCAATTCATAGAAACTAATTAGGATGAACGGAAGCCATATTTTTTGTTTGTTTGAATTCTCTGCCTTTGTACTATGTTTAATGATGTCTCTGCTCACACAACTAATTATCGCGGACAAAGACGGAATCCTATTAAGGAAATCGAATTGTTTTTGTAATCAAAGATGCCTACAAAAAAAAAAATATTATTTATGTAAACTCTTTATTGCACAAAAGAAAATACAATTGACAAACTTTGAGATACTTGTACAAAGGCGGACTTATCTCTTTAAGAGATCTCTACCAGTCACCCTTTGAGTGGATGAAAGGAGCAATCAGTTTTATAGTCATTTAGTTTGTTTATTTAGTATTAACTATACATCCCTCCGATGAATTCACAAAACTAGAAGTTGGTACTCAAATAAGCAGAAGAACAAAAATGAAAAGAATCCCTTAAGTACCTACCGGCGCGTTAAAGTTATAATCACCCAGAAGTTCATAAAATATTTTTTAATAATACAAAGCCTGCTTTTTATCCCGATATTCCCACGGAATAGGATAAAAACCTCGAAATAACAACCACTGGGCTTAGATTCAAGAAATTAGGCATAGTTGTTTTAATGTAACGTCAATGAAAATCACGAAGTATTTTCGGGAATTTTAGTTTGTCACTTACGCTAGAATGGCTGTACGGATTTCTATAAAATTTGGAATATACATGGCTAGATATCTGGATTAATACATACGCTACTTTGTATCTCGATATTCCCTGGGGGAAATTTGTAAAATCCTGAAATTTCAATTCAACTGCTGTCTCTAATGATTAACGCGTGCGAAGCCGCGGGTAAACATTGGTATTAAATAATACGAATAATATATTCCATAACTTTTTAGCACCGTAATTCGAATGAAAACAATTCTGGCAGTCTTCTTTCGTTTTTTGGTTACCGAATATTCTAATATTTACTTCGTTCTCATTTTGACTACAAATTTCTTAGCTATGTTTTCAATACTTATATCAAAAACAAAACGTAACTAACTTTGAAAATGCAATAAATTACACACCTTCTATTCCCATAATGATGAATGAAAACGTAGGTAATAGCTTATCTTCCGACCGGGGCACATAAAACAAGCTACAATGTTCTAGTCCCTATGCGGCAGCGATATTGACTTTCAGCACAAAACTTTGTTCTATTTTGACTTACAAATCGTCGTCGCTCCCACTTAGATAATACTTACATTGTTGTGTTTGGTTCATGTTCTCGTGCAAGTTGAATTTGAAGTTGCTGAAGATAGGGCGCTGTTCCATTGAAACGACCGAAGGGAATAAGAGCAGAATCAAGCGGAATTTTATTTGAAATATACTATGTTATTACATTTGGCGAAGGAATAGTCTAGTGCATTGATTTGAAACTTAAGTTAGTTCCCCCAAAAAGGGCTTAACTGAATTGCGGAACTAGGTATTACATAATGCCATTAGAAACAATGAGTACGAACGCTATTGAAAAATCACGCTGAAATTAAATATATTGACCAAGATAACTTACTCTTAAATCGAATTTAGCTCGACATGTTTCATTTCGGTGAGTCTCACGGTAATTTCATTTCAAATAAACCTAACTTTTTTTAGTGGTTATACAACAATTTTCTGCAAATTTTGGAGTCTTCAGAGAAGTTAAAACCACATCAATGTTTGACTATGAGCTATAGAGGTTTTGGATTCGAATCCAGTTAGGGGCAGACGCTTGAATATTCATACCCTGATTGATGTTATGTGTATTATTGTCTAATACCCAAAGTACAAGCTTTACTTTGCTGGTTTGTGACTTAATTAATTATTTCCATGATAATTACGAATATTTATAAATATTACTCAGTACTGTTAAACAAGTAATTCTTGCATATAATATTTATTTATGCGGGGATCTCGACGAAATTTCAAGGTTGGTTTTCGGGGTCGAACAATTGACAGATATCTGAGGAAGCGCGTGTTTTATTAGCTCGAGCGAAGTTCTGTTGTCTTAGTACTTTTATTCACATTACAAGGGGCGAGCAGCAAGACGTATTTCAACTTATGTTTCTGGTCGAATGCTGCAATCTCTCCCGCTTCAGAGGGCCTACTCCGAAATTCGAAAATTGAAGTTCGTATCGTACCGTCCCTCTCACTCTCGTATTAAACAGTATTAGTATCAGAGGGATGGAACGACACGAACTTCGATTTAGAATTTCGAAGTAGGCCCTCAGATCTATTTCAATGAAGAGTACCTACTGTTAGCATGTTACTCGAAGTAAACAGTCGCTACTGGAATCGATAGAGTGCCATAGCAGATCATATTTTTGATAATGTACGAGTGTAAAGAATAATGATTAAAAATCTAGCTTATCTATTTTCGCTTATTGTCTAAGCCCATCCATACCTACCTTTTAATAATTCCTTGTCTTATTAAATTTACAAAGCAAATCCTACATTTTTTAATGGAGAAATCGGCAGGCGGGTCACCTGATGGAACATCACCACTCGCATGGACACCGTAACACAAAACATTTCATTACCAGCATTCGTATCGTCGAACTACATCGAACGCCTCCTCGATCATCGGACCTCTCGATACTAGTGCCCGTCACCGAAACCTTCATTAATTAGCAGTACATGTGACCGCTAAGTGTAATTTGTTAACTAACTAAATTACTAAAGCCTTACCCAGGTCACTGCCACAACCCATAGAAATCCCATCGTCAAGTAAACTTAATTTCAAAACCACGTCAATGCCGCATCCATCATCAATCAAAGCTGGCAGCTTCTTCGATTTATTAGAAAAATAAGTTAATCGTGAATAGTCATGGCTATAAATCATGCAATAAAATCATTGGGTCGAATCCAATTAGGCACTTTGAATCGTTAAGTACTTAATGTGATGAACGAAATTTTGAACATTGTAAAATGTTTCCGGATGGTTTGGATTACGTTGATGTTGACTAAGATACGGTGAAGTCCAGAGTTTTCAAAATACTATTTCACACGATATCACAAACAGCATTAATAATAATAATCCCATTAATATTATAAATGCGCAGGTTTGTAAGTCTGTCTGTATGTTTGTTACCTCTTCACGTCTATACCGCTGAACCGAATTATATGAAATTCGCATACAGATAGTTTAAGTCCCGGGATGGACATAGAATAGCTTTTATCCCGGAAAATAGCATAGTTCCTGCGGGATAGCGATAATCGAATTCTACGCGGGCGGCCGCGAGCAACAGCTAGTTAATAATAAAGTTATTACAGACAAATTAATAGACACAAAATCAAAATGAAGCCCCTAGCTTCTAAGCTAAGTTGAACGATGTATTCGTGTGTGTGAGTCAGATGTATGCGATGTCAACATGATATCAGTAGCACAAAGGTTCCACCTAGGTACGTGACTGAGTTTCCTCGACTGTACACATATGTATCATTATTCCTCTTACCCTGTCTCTAATATATACCTACCTACCTTAGTCATGTTATCTAAACACCTATTTGGGCAACAAAGGCACTTAACACGTCCGTGGCTACCATTACGCAATGCGAGGCTTCTCTAGTATCATTTTCCCGCTTTCACCCATTACAACTAAGATTTAGTGCTTTCTTTAAAACCTTTTAGCGGGTAATTTTCCTTGAGCCTGATTTTTCAGCGCGCGTGACTTCAGAATATTCTTTCATTTTGCGTAACTTCGTCTACCACGCTTGCAGAAACTGTACCTGCGATGGTGATTTATTTATCTATTTGCAATAAAAAAATACCTCATTAATTACACTAAAATAACCAATGCGCTGTAAAATTCAAAATATACAAAAAAAAAACAAAAAAGACTAGTACTCACAGTGCAAGCTTTGCTTAGTTTCGAACTAGATCAACTAGTATCATTCCGTGATATTTATTTTTTGAGCTCTTTTGTAATACACAAGGGCGTTTTTAAATCCATTTCCCAACTAAATTAATAATGCGTGTTAAAAAAGACAATTCATTAGTTCTGATTAACTTTTACAAATTATATAGTTTCCATCATAATTAATCTTTTAAAAAATCCTAATAACAGTATAATAAAAAAATCGCAAGTCACAATCGCGTGAGCGGCGAGCCTCTTTGCATATTCTCTCCGCTCCCAAGGCATTATAATAATTGATGTATACAATTAATAAGCAACTAATGTTTATATTAACACTGTTGCTTTTATTAGGTAGTTGATTAATTCATTCAAGATCTTAAATAACCAAAAAAGGTGGAAAATCTATACAAATAAAACATATGTCAAAAATATGAAAATGCATGCAGAGCAGAGCACGAGTACATAAGTTGATTTGTTCAACCACGGAATGAAATATATTCAAACAAAACTTTTCTTGTTATTTTATCTGAAAAAACGAACCTACTCTTTTTTCAAGGGCAATACATTCGTAATTCTACTTAAGTATTTTTTTTTCGGACCATACGCCACTCAGACAACAATATTCAAACAAGGTATTTAACTTTGGGCAATATAAAAATATCATACTCGTATTAGCTGTAGCTTAGTCACAAATTATTTTATTATATGTCTTTGACCTTTGTGCTCTAATTAGTTCGTATGATTACTGTTATTTATGGGAGCGGCTACGAATCTTGAGAAATAGCCAGTACCTAATTGTGGTTAAAATCATAAATTACACTAAACCTTAATCCACTAAATACATTTACGACCACTTTTGCTACGTTTCAGAACAAGCTACTATTACTTATTTAGGAAAATATCTTTATTTTAAATCAAAATTATAAAAGTTAAATAACTAGAAGGAATGCCACAGCCAAACAACCTAACATTTGCAATGACAAATGAACTACAATCACTGCCAACACCTCTTACATAAACAGCACATTTATTTCAAATTAGAATCTCACCTTATCATCTAATTATCAGCCAGCATTTAAACCCAATTAACAAATGACAAAACGCTTTACAATGGCGTCGATATTTTAAAATTGGAAAGCTACCTGGGCTACGCCGGCGCACCTGTCGCCTTTCCCCGCGCTTATGCAATATCTGTTAAACACTTATTTATTGATTTATTAGTAAATACTGGTAAAATGTTATTTTATGTCCAGCCTCTTTGTTGTCTTCAAAATACTTAAACAGGA